>NC_138507.1:14297282-14739673 GCF_964252035.2 Podarcis erhardii
AAAGTGGTTGAGCTTTTTGAGGGGATTAACGTCCCGCATTTGGGGAGGTTCAGGTCTACAAAATGAAGCAATACATTGCTAAGGAAACAATCAGACTCACAGAAAAAATGTGTCTTACGTTATAGCAATCTTATTTGGACAGGGGGAGGGGCCGGGGCCGGGGCCGGATGGATTAGCCAGCGATCTACCGCAATCTACCCAAAACTCCAGGGAATCGACCAGTTGATCCCGATCGACCTGTTCGACATCCCTGATTTAGATAGCTTATATACAGCCTTGGGCATAAGTCACAGAGCAGTTTACAACAAAAGCAGATACGATAAAAAGATACGATAAGGCCCACAAAGACACAACTCTTAAAAATAGCAAGACAACAACTCATAGCAAAAGACTAGACAGTGATTAGCAATAGCAGTAAAGGTAAAGGCACCCCTGACCATTAGGTCCAGTCGTGGCCGACTCTGGGGTTGCGGCACTCATCTCGCTTTATTGGCCAAGGGAGCCAGCGTACAGCTTCCGGGTCATGTGGCCAGCATGACTAAGCCGCTTCTGGCGAACCAGAGCAGCGCACGGAAACACCGTTTACCTTTCCGCTGGAGTGGTACCTCTTTATCTACTTGTACTTTGACGTGCTTTTGAACTGCTAGGTTGGCAGGAACCAATAGCAATAGAAACATCCATTTGTCTTAGCAGGCCCACCCTCCTTCAAACACCTGTTGAAGAAGGTGTGTTGTAGTCACCCAACTTATGCTATAAGGTGATGGGGAGAGAGTTGCACATATGAGGAGCCACCACTGAAAAGCCCCTTCCCCAGGCCCCCACGCAACATACTTCGTCCTGCATTGGCGACCAGCAACATGGCCTCACCTGCCAATCTTACAACACCTTTAAGGGTTTTTGGGGGGCAGGGCTTGGCACAATGCCCTCTGATGGACCATCTTTCATTTCATGCTAGGTCTATCTATTGGTGGTGGTGGGCAAACACAGTAGCACTGCTGAGTGGCTTGATAGAGATGCCACTTATAATTTGCTGTGAGTAAAATTGCGAAATGCAATCCCATATTTATTTATTTTTATTTGAAATATTTTATTTTAAAAACAAAACAAGAGGGGAAATGATATATAATGAATGGAAAAGGTTGCATAAAATAATATTTGTAAAAACAACAACCCAGAAGCTTCTCTTTCACGAATTATAGGGACAGAACCACCTAAATTGTATAGAGATTTATTTATGCATGCTACTACAGCAGCAAAAATGCTACTTGCCACAAAATGGAAAGAAGCAGAAGTACCAGCGAAGGAAGATGGATACAAAAACTTATGGAATATGCAGAAATGGCAAAACTTACCAGACGAATAAGAAATCAAAATAGCATATATATATATATATATATATATATATATATATATATATATATATGATGGAAACGGTTTATGGAATATTTACAGATAAATTGCAAACAGATAAGAACCTTGGCAGGATTATTGTAATAACCTGCCGTTTCATAAGAGTATATATTTAAAGAAGATGAATAAATGAGCAAATTAAGTTAATTTGGATATGCAGAAGATATTAAAAATAAATGTAAGGAACCTCAGAAAGGGGGGGAAGGAAGTCAAGCTTTGAAATTTTAAAATGACTGTAAAATTTGTGAAATGTATAAACCTGAAAAGTATAACTAATTAAAAAGAAGAAGAAGAAAATAGAGGTGCCACTTAATTTCCCCCAATGCCCCAATGCTGTGTTGTTTTGGGGCATTATGGGAAATTCAAAGAGTAGGCAGACCCAGTTACCCAGTGCTGTTAGAAGTATGGGGCCTGGACTTTACTCCCGAGGAGGCTTAGAGCAGGCGTCAGCGGTGGTCCTTGCTGTGATGCCAAGTCTCTTGCCGCTGCCCATGGACGCCAGTAGGGAGTCATTTGAACTGTCATTTCTATCAAGCATCTATCAGAGGGGTTCTGTGGCAAAGCCTTAATCCGAGCAATTTCATTTCCATGCATAATCCTTGCTTCCAGAAGAGCTCCCGCTGATGTCAGTCACAGGATCCAGCGATGACAGGCAGACTTTCATGGCATGGGGAAAATAATTTGCACCGTGGCCAAGGCATGTTGTGATGTGTAGGACAATTAAGTCAAGCAGGAGCCAAGAGTCCTGGCAGCAATTCTATATGGCCTCATCCTACTGCAATCAAATTCTTCCTTTATTACTCAGCTGGCTTCTGAAGAAACTTCATGGACAAACATTATAGCTGGTTTTTTGGCGGAAAAGATAAAATATATTGATGTTTTCTTGGCTATGCGCAAGCTTTGGAACATGAATCCCACTTCTTCCTTTTACCTATATTCATGCATTATAAAAAGTATTAGGAAATCTGGGCTTTCCGTAGGGTAGAGATGGGAAATGTAGTGCCATCCAGATGTTGTTGGATTCCAGAGGTCAGGGGTGATGGAAATTGTAGTCCAGAAACATCTGGAGGGCCACAGGTTCTCTACCCCGGCGGAAAGGGACGTGCTGTTGGTTGGCATCCATCTGTCTCAGGAGACAACGGAAGAATGTGCCTTTGGGGGTGAAGTCAAACTGTTGGATGGTTTGTGTAATACAGAAGAGACATGTTGTCAGGAACATTGCCCCCCAGAGCACAGGGGATGAACTAGACTCAGAGAATGAACTAAGTGAATGAGGGTCTGACTCTGCAGATGAGAACTGGCTGACAGAATCAAGAGAGAGCAGCCAGACCCTCCCCCACCTTTCTGGAGAAGACTCTATTAGCTCTCAAGCAGAGGGAGAGTTGGAAGGCAGCCAGAACATTGCTAGGCAACCAGCAGATAAGGAGATGTCTGAGTCTGGGTTGAGTCAGAGTGGGGAGCAGGAAGGAGGTCAACCTCTTTCTTCCCGTTCTAGGCGTTCGGATAAAATCAGAAGGCGACGGAGGGGCAAGAGGGGAAAGGCAGAAGTCTGGCGTCCCTGCTGCGGGAGGGGCGAAACTTCAGACTGACCAACAAAAGTAAATGCAAGCAGGCGAGAAGCTGGGCTCTGGATGTGTCTTTTGTAAATAAACATCATAAAATTGCAGGAGAGTTATTACTTCTTACCAGGGCTTGATTGCCCTCATGAGATCATTACACAAGTTTTGTTGCAGCTGGGGCAGATGAAAGCGGCTGTGATGCTACAGGTGCCCCATGCCATTTCCCTCTGCGCTCCTCCCAGCAGTCATTCCTCCTCTGCAAGGTCCATGTATCTATGTGCTTTCAGGAAGCCATGCTCTCTCTGCCTCCCTGCATGGGAAATCCAAGCTCACCCTTGTCAACATGGGGACACAAACTTTGAGCCACCGTGGATTCCTTTGAAAATGACAGCTGGGTGAAATTTTCCTCACTTTCAGGTGTGATGGAGGCCCTCAGAATCGGGTCCTGGAAAGTCTTTGTGAAGATACCTTGCTAGTCACAGACTCATTTGAACTAACCAGCCTAAACCAGCAGGGAACATTTTCATAAGTAGTTATGTTGTGCATTGCGTAAGTATTTCCTTATGCTTCACCTTTGATCACAGAGATTTTGGATGGAGCACGTTTTGGTGGTCCCCCACACCTCTGAGATCTGGTCAACCTTTACCAGGGTTCGAGACTTCAGTGTGGTAGGTCCTGGCCTTCGGAACTCCTTGCCAATAGATGTCCAGCAGGAATCATCCTTGCTTTCTTTTAGACCAGTGGTGGCCAAACTTGGCCCTCCAGCTGTTTTTGGACTACAACTCCCATCATCCCTAGCTAACAGGACCAGTGGCCAGGGATGATGGGAATTGTAGTCCCAAAACAGCTGGAGGGCCAAGTTTGGGCACCACTGTTTTAGAAGTATTTGAAAACTGTACTGTAACCAGATTCCCCCCCCCCAAAAAAACCCAACTTTATTGATTTTCATATATATATATTGTTTTTATGTTGCACACCACCTTTTTAAAATGAAAGTGTGGTTTATAAACATTTAAATAAAATGAATAAATTACTAGGTTGCTTTAATTCAATGAAAAGATCAAAGAGGCAGACATCCTTTTTTCCCTGCCAGTCCTGCTTGCTGGAGGGTAGCCCTGTTGAGTTCTATGAGACTTATTTCCAAGTCTGTATGCTTAAGACTGTTATTCAAACACACACACGGCCTGGTCTGCAAGAATTGCAGGCTAGAATTATGCAACTCAACAGAAGGAGCTGGCACCTTATAAAGGGAAGGAGGCAGGAAGTGTAGCTGGCAGATCGGTTCCTCCACTTCTCCTTCGATGCTATTTTGTGCTCTTTTAATTCCTTGCGCAGCAAAGAGGAAACTCCAAAGGAACGTTTTTTGCTTGTTGCTTCCCTTTGAAGAACAAAACCATGCCTTTATTTACTTATTCCCTGTTTTTCATGACAGGGTTTTTACACAGTCGGGGGAGACAAATCATTTACGGTCTGTCCTCAGGGCTCTGCGAGCAACTTCACAACGTAAGAAATGTGAAGCGGAAAAATCTTCCCCTCGAAAAGATGAGGAATTATAGGATAAAAAAAAGGGGCAAACAGTAAAACTTCAAACATTAAAAGCTTCTGGAATGAGAATGGGTTTCAGCTTAGCCTCCCGTGAGCACCAGGAGAAGAGGCACGGCCTGGTGCAGCTTAGTGGAAGGTTGCCTCAGCCTGTGCCAAATCTCCCGATGCCCATCTCTTGGTCCCTCACTCTGGCGTGACCAGAGCAGGTGAGCAAAATCGGGGCTTTTGGGATTGGGAACAGAAGCCAGGGTGGCTTCTGTCACTTTGTGATGTCCCGATGAAACTGGGACACCTGAGGGGTATGCTTTATGTGTTTTAAATGTGCATTAAACATATGGTGTGCGACGCGGGTGGTGCTGTCAGTTAAACCACAGAGCCTAGGACTTGCCGATTAGAAGGTCGGCGGTTCGAATCCTCGCGACGGGGTGAGCTCCCATTGCTCAGTCCCTGCTCCTGCCAACCTAGCAGTTCGAAAGCACATCAAAGTGCAAGTAGATAAATAGGTACCACTCCGGCGGGAAGGTAAACGGTGTTTCCGTGTGCTGCTCTGGTTCGCCAGAAGCGGCTTAGTCATGCTGGCCACATGATCCGGAAGCTGTACATCGGCTCCCTCGGCCAATAAATTGAGATGAGCACCGCAACCCCAGAGTCGGCCACAACTGGACCTAATGGTCAGGGGTCCCTTTACCTTTAAACATATGGTACATACACAGCACTACAGTGATACCTCAGGTTAAGAACTTAATTCGTTCCAGAGGTCTGTTCTTAACCTGAGGTACCACTTTAGCTAATGGGGCCTCCTGCTGCCACCATGCTGCGGCGGCACGATTTCTGTTCTCATCTTGAAGCAAAGTTCTTAACCCAAGGTACTATTTCTGGGTTAGCAGGGTCTGTAACCTGAAGCGTCTGTAATATGAAACGTCTGTAACCTGAGGTACCACTGTACTTCTTCTTCCTTAGCTCTGCATTCCCATGTCTCTCTTGTCACACAGTTCTTCGGCATCCATTTCCTGCTCTGCACTCAGGGGATCTGAGTTATGCGTGCAATGCTTATATATACTTCCATTGAAATGTTAAATGTTTTGATGAGTTTTGTGGCCCCCTCCTAAAGGTAAAGGTAAAGGGACCCTGACTGTTAGGTCCAGTCGCGGGCGACTCTGGGGTTGCGGTGCTCATCTCGCTTTATTGGCCGAGGGAGCTGGTGTTTGTCCGCAGACAGCTTCCAGGTCATGTGGCCAGCATGACTAAGCCGCTTCTGGTGAACCAGAGCATCGCACGGAAACGCCGTTTACCTTCCCGCCGGAGTAGTACCTATTTATCTACTTGCACTTTGACATGCTTTCGAACTGCTAGGTTGGCAGGAGCAGGGATGGAGCAACGGGAGATCACCCCATCGCGGGGAATCGAACCGCCGACCTTCTGATTGGCAAGCCCTCTTAGTGATGGCTTTATTAGAGCCACTGGGATGTGGATGGGCAAGTTGTTTGCATAGCAAAGGGAAGCACTACTTGAAAAGGACTTTCCCAGTATAACCCACTTTCCTTCACAAAGCCCAGTATGGGAAAATATTTAATCATGTAAAGCAAGTTATTGTTTTTTAAAATTTATTTTCAACTTTTTCAAAATGGACATGCCTGCGTGTTGAGAGAGACCAGAGGCAACAGTGGGCAGAGAAACTAATGCAAATGTTACTTTTGTACAGTAGGTTGTTTCTACACACGCAAACACACATTTCTATCCAGGGAAACAAGAGGCACGATCAGAGTTCAAGGATGCATTTCAGGCCAGCCGAAATGCTCACGGAAAAGGTGTTGCCAGTGTTATCTGTGGAGATGTGGTGTGGCTGAAAAGGAAGTGGGCTTGAGGAGAGACCAGAGGGCCAGAGAGAGTGTTCTGGGGGACACACAATTCACTGCTGAGGTTTCACACTCTTTTACACTCAACCTAGAGACTAATGAAATGATTTTCCATCATAAAGCCATTGACAAGTCTCATCAACTGTCATACCAGAACCTCCAAGTGCCTTTATTTTCCGGGGAAAGTCCCAGATTTACAGAAGCCATCCCAGTTTCTGATCTGATTCCGGAATGTCCTGTTTTTCCTTAGGATGTCCCTATTTTCATTGGAGAAATGTTGGAGGCAGTGGAGTTATGCAGCCCCCAAGCCAAGGAGATAACTAACTATATAGACTTTAGAAGACATCTAAAATCTTCTAAACTATAGAAGACTATAAAGTCCTGTATAGTTTTACTATGTTTTTATATCTGTTGGAAGCTGCCCAGTCAGATGAGAAGAGTAATAATAATAATAATAATAATAATAATAATAATAATAATGGAATAGGACGTCCCTATTTTCATCAGAGAAATGTTGGAGGGTACAGGAATAAATGGATACCTTCTTGACAGCCCCATGAAGAAAGTTCGCCATGAAGGTGTCTGAAGAAGCCTCTAGATGTTAACGCAGGAAAACACGAGAGAATTTTTGACTGAAGTAAAACAACCGCCGCCAGCACCACCACACGGTTCCTTCCTCATTTCTAGAACAAAAATATACAGGATTAAATAAGAATATGTTTTCCAGGCTAAGTAGATCTTGCTTGCATCTTGTGGTATAAACAAGGAACAGAATATAATTTCCCGCCTTCACTCCCTTGGCTCCTTCCATTGCCCTAGGGCTGAATAGCCTGGCAGTGCTCCCTTTTTTTTTGCCTTGGCTCATGTGCTTTCTGGCTCCTTCCCTTCAGGGTCCTTCAGAGCCCTCACAAGCTCTGCAGCTGTTCCGTTCCGTCTCCCAATAATGCCTTCCCCTAACAGGATCCGACAGCGTGGTGGGAATGCATCCCCCTTTTCTCTCACCTGTGCCCACATGCCCACAGATGCACCATATTTCGAGGCTTGAGGAACAAGTGCCTTTCTTTCAGGCCGTGTATTTTCTCCTCCTCCTCCTCCTCCTCCATACAATGAACTTTCTTAATCCTGAAAGGGCACTGTCCTCCTAAGGCAAATCCATAGCTTATCTGCCGGTTCAAAATTAGGGAAAGAACTTAATGTCTCACACTGAATGCAAGTGATCCGTAGAAAACGTTAGGTTGCCATATATCCTCTTTTTCCAGGACTCGTCCTCTTTTCCATGGGTATGTAAAAAGAGAGTCTTCATAGGGATCCATAGTTTTCTGAAAAGACTCTACGACCTGAAAAAAAGAGGCAATGCATGTACTTTTGTAACCCAATCAAATCTTTATTTTTTAAAAAATATATCTTTGCTGCACAAAACATAACATTGACCCCTAAAAAGGTAAAGGTACCCCTGACCGTTAGGTCCAGTCATGGACGACTCTGGGGTTGCGGCGCTCGTCTTGCTTTATTGGCTGAGGGGGCCAGTGTTTGTCCACAGACAGCTTCCGGGTCATGTGGCCAGCATGACTAAGCCGCTTCTGGTAAACCAGCACACAGAAACGCCGTTTACCTTCCCACTGGAGTGGTACCTATTTATCTACTCGCATTTGATGTACTTTTGAACTGCTAGCTGCAATCACACAAGGAGGAAAAAATGGTGCTATAATGTATTAGTAGGGGGTAGATGAGATTGGTGAAAGTGTGGCTGCATATGCAGTTAACTTATGCTTCCAAAATGTTAAGATGGAAGAGCGAAAAGACCAAGGGACGTGGAAACAGATTTAAAAGAAATTGGTACTTTTGTCAAATATAGAACATGGAGAACATTTGGCTCGGCCCTAACCTGGAGTTATCCAACCTAGGTTTTGCTTTATTTGTCTCTCCTCACATGTGCTTGGCTGGTTAGTCCAATAAACCCCTGAAATGCATTTTACATCTTCCAGTTTTCTCTGGCAGAATCAGAATCCCTGCTCTGTGCACAAATCAAACATCGAAAAAATGTGAGTTTTGTTTCCCCTGTTTTGTTCTCCCCTCCCTGCTCCACCCACAATTTGTTATTGAAATGAGGAAAAGAGGTTCCCCATGCGAATGAAATATTCATTTAATTTAAGCAGAGCTTTTGGAGTGGGCACAGAGAGAAACCACAACCTCCTCCTCATTTCCTGAACTCTATACTTAATATTAACATTATTATTATCATTGTTATTATTATTTCACTGTATTTATAAAACAGCCTTCCACAGAGCCCAGGGCAATATGCAACAAAGGATAAACAAACAAACAAAAAAAATTGCACTGATGTTGAAAACAAATGCAAAACTCAGAGTATTCCCAATATAATGAAGATCCTCTCAATCACACTGAACATGCTAGTTTGGTGTAATCGCAGAAAGAAAATCTTAGCACGAGGAGCATATATAAAACTTAGCAGTTATGGCATAGAAAGAGGTGGCTTTCAGAAGGTCATAGGTTCCATTTCGAACACCTCAAGGTACCATTGAGAATAGGCTGGCCTCATAACCTACTTTACAACTGAGAAGAAATGCCATTTGTGGCAGCAAAACCGCATGCCTTCATCTGTCCCAGCTGCAACAAAACATGTCTCTCCTGTATCGGTCTCTACAGCCATGACAGGCAACCTTCCAACAGTTTTGACTTCACCCCCAAAAGGTGCACTCCTCCATTGTCTCCCCCCTAGACAGATAGATGCCAACAACTGAGGACAGAAGGAGTCTCCGATTTGAGGAGTCCAAGTCCAGTTGAAAGATACATAACCAGATGTAGGAAGAGAACAGCAGGGCAAGGTGGGTCTGAAGTTGTCCATCAGCAGTCAAAACCTGGACAGCATCCTGACCCTTCCAGGGAGGAGGAAGAGGGAGACAGTATAGATTTACAACAGGGGTTTGAGGGAGGTAGCAGCTCAGAGGCAGATGAGGGGAAAATCTGGGAAATCATGGGTGAGCCGGGACAACACCCGGCTGACACGTTGTCATTAGAAACGATTCCAGACTCTCCATCTCCCAGAGCCTGGCGAGCCTTAAAAGTAGGAGAGCAAAGAGCTCAAAGACAGAGGGCACCTAGCAGCACCTGTAGAGGTGATGAATGAGGAAGTGGGAGAGATGTGGGATGGAGAGTCACTCAGGACGCCATTATCCAAAAAGCTGGGTTCTATAGCCTCTCTCTGTAAAGATTAAAATAAAAAAGAACGGTAAGAAACTTTTCCATGTCTCTATACTGTCCTGGGCAACCAGCTGGAAGCAGCTGACAACATAGTAAAGGTAAAGGGTAAGGGGACCCCTGACCATTAGGTTCAGTCGTGGCCGACTCTGGGGTTGCGGCGCTCATCTCGCTTTATTGGCTGAGGGAGCTGGTATACAGCTTCCAGGTCATGTGGCCAGCATTACTAAGCTGCTTCTGGCGAAAGCAGAGCAGTACTCGAAAACGCCATTTACCTTCCCGCCGGAGTGGTACCTATTTATCTACCTGCACTTTGACGTGCTTTCGAACTGCTAGGTTGGCAGAAGCAGGGACCGAGCAACGGGAACTCACCCCGTTGCGGGGATTCGAACTGCTGACCTTCTGATCGGCAAGTCCTAGGCTCTTGAGGTTTAACCCACAGCACCACCCACGTCCCCAGCTGATGCTCAGCTAGGTACATGTGCAGAAGAACTTTCACATGACGCCACCTGTTACTGTACACACATTATTAGAACCTGCTAAAGATTCAGAGCTCAATGTAATGCAAATGTCTTCCTGTTGCTTAGGTTATATCTGCAGGCACCGTGTGCTGAGAAACAGAGGGAGAATCTGCCACGATCTGCCGAAAGCCCTACAGAATAATCATAGGGAAGCTAAGGAAACAATGCAACATTTAGGATTCAGAGCATAGCATTAGGAGCATTAGACCCCTTCACTTTCCCTCCCTCCTAAATGATATAAATGACTTTCACCTGTACAAGTGAGCCCAGAATAAAATACCACAGTGTCCTTTTGCCATGTGTGTATTTTGGTTATTGTGGGTTAATGTGGGAACCTGCAGATAATTAGCACAAAGGGCTATGCAAAGTGTTACATTTGTTTTAAGTGTTTGTTTTGGCTTCCCCTAACAGGCTGGTGTCCAAATCTTGTGCTCAGGCCCCACCTTGGTTAAATTTGTTCTGCTACACAGAACAAACTTTTAAAGCCACATATAACCAGGGTACATGCTGCAGCTGTGTTCGGGCTACTGCCTTACTGTCAACAAATACATCAGCACAGCCGATCTTTGGGGTAGAATGTTTTTAGCAGGACCCCGGCTTCACAGCAGGCACTGTTGCCTTGCTTTTTTCCTTAGCTATTCTGTACAATCGAGAGGAAGTGAGGCAATCTGTCTCTGTTGGAAACAATGCAATGAGTGGGTTCCTCCTACTTCCTGCCTCTTGTGGTTGGCTGAGCAAACCCAGGATCTCAGTCCATATATATCCCCTGGTCCTTTGGTTTCCCCCTCTTTTCTTTTCTTTTTAAAATTTTATTTAGGATTTTCAGGTTTATACATTCCACTGATTTCACAATCATTTTAACATTTCAAAACTTGACTTCCTCCCCCCCCCCCTCATTCTGCGGTTTCTTAAATTTATTTTTAATATCTTCTGCAGATCCAAATTAACTTAATTTGCCCATAGATTCATCTACTTTAAGTACATACTCTTATAAAACTGCAGGTTATTACAATAACCCTGACAATGTTCTTATCTGTTTACAATTTACCTGTTAATATCTAATAAACCATTTCCATTCTTTTATAAAAAGTTTGTGATCTTGGTTTCTTAGTCTCCCGGTAAGTTTCACCATTTCTGCATATTCCATAAGTTTTTGTATCCATTCTTCCTTTTCTGGGACTTCTGCTTCTTTCCATTTTTGGGCAAGCAACATTCTTGCTACCGTAGTCACATACATGAATAAATTTCCTTACAGTTTGGGTAGTTCTGTCCCTATAATTCCCAAATAATGCCCCTATAATGCCCTGTATTATTATTCATCATTCACATTGTTATCAGCACCAGAATGAGATCATAAAGGCCAATCTCTCTCCTTCAAGTGGACAACACCAGCATGAGGACACAATGACCAGTCTCTCTCCTTCATTGGCCACTATCAACATGAGGTCACAATGGCCAGTCTCTCTCTCTCCTTCAGGGAGACAGCATCCTCATGAGGTCACAATGGCCAGGTGAGGGTCAGAAAAAACCAGATCACACCTTTTCCATTCATTATATATCATTTCCCCTCTTGTTTTGTTTTTAAAATAATGTGTTTCAAATTAAAATAATACAGTGGTACCTCGGGTTAAGAACTTAATTCGTTCTGGAGGTCCGTTCTTAACCTGAAACTGTTCTTAACCTGAGGTACCACTCTGCACAATTTCTGTTCTCATCCTGAAGCAAAGTTCTTAACCCAAGGTACTATTTCTGGGTTAGCTGTGACTGTAATCTAAAGTGTCTGTAACCTGAAGCTCCTGTAACCTGAGGTACCTCTGTATGGGATTGCATTTTGCAATTTTACTCACAGCGAGCCCCTTGAAATGAATGGACACAAGATAGTCATGGGCATTCATTCCAAAAGTTCTAATATGACTAACATTGGATGAAGCCCATCCTAAGGGCCTGATCCTGTAATTGGCTGCTGCACTTGGATAATGACATACCCTGTTAAGGTGCTGTGACCTGGTCCACAGTGGCCTAGTTTTCCACACTGAGGTGGCTGTAGCACTTCAAGCAAAAGAGAGATAATCATAATGCATTTTCTAGCCTTCTCTGTGGCATCTTAGTTCTCCATGGTGTCTTCTTCTTTTCTCCAGGAAGCATTTGGTCATGTTAGATTTACCACCACCGTCTGAAGGAGTCCAAGCCAGACTGCAGGGCTGCCACCTCAGTGGAAAACGGCAAAGAGGATTGTGATGTCACAGAGACTGAAAAGGTTATTGTGACGTCAGCTTTCACGCACCAAAGTCTACTTGGCCAGCTGTATGAAGTGGGTCACTCAGATGGGTCAGAATATTGAATCCTGAGTACAAAGAGAAGGGGGAGTTTTATTTATTTAATTTATTTTTACAATGTGAACCCAAAAAGATCAAGCTTGGCTGTCAATGTGCTTTAGCATCATACCAGACACATATTGTAGAATCATAGAATTGGAAGGGACCCTGAGACTCATCTTGCTCAAACTACTTAGCTTTATTATTATTATTATTATTATTTGCGTGGCACTGTGGTCTAAACCACTGAGCCTCTTGGGCTTGCCGATTGGAAGGTTGGCGGTTCGAATCCCCACAACAGGTTGAGCTCCTGTTGCTCTGTCTCAGCTCCTGCTCTGTCCCAGCTCCTGCCAACCTAGCAGCTCAAAAGCACGCCAGTACAAGTAGATAAATAGGTACCACTGCGGCGGGAAGGGAAACGGCATTTCTGCGTGCTCTGGTTTCCGTCATAGTGTTCCGTTGCGCCAGAAGAAGTTTAGTCATGCTGGCCATGCTTTTTTTCCCTAAAAAAACGTTTAGGGGTACTCTCATTTTCCTACTCATATTGAAATACTGCCTCTCAATCAGGCCAAACTTAGATTCACAAAATGTTTAGGGGTATGCGTACCCCTGCGTACCCTCAGAAAAAAAGCACTGGGTACCACTGTAGTGGGAAGGTAAATTGTGTTTCCATACACTCTGGCTTCCGTCACAGTGTCCTTCTGCACCAGAAGTGGTTTAGTCATGCTGGCCACATGACCTGGAAAGCTGTCTGTGGACAAACACTGGCTCCCTCGGCCTGAAAGCAAGATGAGTGCCGCAACCCCGTAGTCGCCTTTGACTGGACTTAACTGTCCAGGGGTCCTCAAACCATTCTGATTCTGATTCTGATTCTGATTCTGATTCTGATTCTGATTCTGATTCTGATTCTGATTCTGATTCTGATTCCTAGCTGTGCAAAGGATTTATTGCCTTTTTAAGCTACTTCCCAGCCTGAATATAGAAGAACTAGAAGAAGAGGAAGAGTTTGGATTTGATATCCTGCTTTATCACTACCCAAAGGAGTCTCAAAGCAGCTAACATTCTCCTTTCCCTTCCTCCCCCACAACAAACACTCTGTGAGGTGAGCGGGGCTGAGAGACTTCAGAGAAGTGTGACTAGCCCAAGGCCACCCAGCAGCTGCATGTGGAGAAGCGGGGAATCAAACCCAGTTCACCAGATTACAAGTCCACCGCTCTTAACCACTACACCACACTGGTCCGATACAGAATGAGGGATTAGAAAAGGGATGCAAGAACCTCTTGGATCATCGCTCCCATCATCCTTGACCATTAGCCATGCTGTCTGGAGCTGGTGACAGTACCTGGAAGGCATCTGGTTCCCTATTCCTGTATTAGAGCCCTCAGTTCTTAAGAATGGAGTATGCTAATTCAAGGTGCTTGGGGTGGTGGCTTTGGAATACTCCCCACTGCTTTTTTTTAATAAAAAAAATAAAAAGTCTCCCTGCCCCCACAAAAAACCCAGCACATTGGGGAGAAAGGTTCTATCCTATTCCTTTTTGTGCTTTTTTTATTATTTTATTATATTTTTTAAAAGCCACACATGGGAACATTTAAAAATATGACCCTCCCCTGCAGCCTGAAGCTACACAGTCTGCAACTCTATTCTGCTTCCTCTGTAGATGAGGCATATGCCATTATTTTACATGAGGTCCGCTGTCCACTCATCTTTGCTCGGCTTTTCTGGAAAACATCTTCAAATACATGGTCGTTCCTCCCCCCACCCTGTCCCATGGGTGCAATAAAATTTCAGTGATAAGCATATAACTTTACTGGAGACATTTTAATTGCTATGCATTTAAACTGCTGTCACATTAGGAGTTAAAGATCTTAATTTCAAGGAAAGAACACCTCGCCTTTTCAAATGTTCCTTATATAAAGTGGTACATTTCAGCCTCTCCCCCCCCCCCCCCCCGGTTTTTACCAAATTCAAACTGGATGGAAGAATATTTTATAATAGACTGAGAAGGCAATATAAAATTAACTAAAGCTGGAGCTGGTGCCTTAAAAATATTTGGCAGGATTCCCTGGAAAGCCACATTTGAACATTTTTTAATATATATTACAAGGCAGACAAGAATAATTATCTTCTCTTGAAGTACTCCAAGTGAGAGAAGCGTATTGTTAATGCCTTTTGAAAGAAAACAACGCAGGCTGCCAAAGAAGCATGTTATGGAATCTGCTTCTCCCCCCCCCCCTTCGTCTTTACCAGTTTGATGGATTCATGTTAGTGATGAAGTATACAACAAAAGCAAAATGCCTCTTTCTGTTGTACACAGACAAACGCGGACACATTAAGTGGATGTGACTTGCCAGAAGCCAAGGCAGGGTTTGCTCAATGAAAATGTCAATGCACTTTTTTTAAAAAAGAAAATTTGGCCCAGTACTACCAAGCTCTATCTAGGGCACACTAACATAGAATATCATCCCATAGATTTTGACAGAAAGGAAGGCAAGATTTGTGGCCATGTGGTCAGTGCTGCTGACAGGACCGATCTCCAGCAAACCTCACAAAGTATAATCCCATAATCGCTGTTTTGCCATATCCTTGCTGCGTGGTTACTTAATACACAGAGCCAAACACTTTCCACTCCTTCCGTTGATTTTGGCTGGGGAAATGGAACTGGACAACATCGGGGTGGAGCAAACTTTATTACATTTTCATCCCTCTCACTGCCCCCCCCCCCCAAGAGTGTCACAGCCTTCTCCAACAAAATGCCCTGCTAATTTTTTTAGATTATGATTCCCATTCTCTTTGGCTGGTGGCTATTCTGGCTGGGACTGGTTGAGATTGTATGGAAAGACCCCAAATATATTTTCTTAGCAATTACATGTTTTATCTTTTGATTAATAATTTTCGCTCTCCTCTTTTGAGAATTTCGGTTCCTCGCTTTGCATCTTTCTGTTTGCACTGCTAACATTTTGCAACACATCTCTCCTTTTCCAGCTCAGCAAGGAGAGGTGGTTGTATTCCCTTGAACCCAACCCAGAAAGCTTTTTATCCACCAAGGACATCAGCCCAAGCGAATGAGCTGACATTCAGATAGCCATGCAGCTGGCGATTTGGCAAAGATGTTGTAAGGCCATTTGTGATAATCTGAAAGTGCTATCAGTCTCCATGGACAAGTCTACAACAGAGTTAAGAATATTAATTATTGGCCTTTGGCTGCATGAACAACAAAAGATTTACTGGCTTGAGGCAAAGGACAAGATGCCCCCTTCCCCGCATCCCACATATGTAGGGCTTGAGTGGTCTTGCAGTAGGGATGTGGGTGGTGTTGTGGTCTAAACCACTGAGCCTCTTGGGCTTGCTGATCAGAAGGTTGGTGGTTCGAATCCCCACAATGGGGTGAGCTCCCCATTGGTGTGGTGTGGTGTAGTGGTTAAGAGCGGTCGTCTCGTAATCTGGGGAACCGGGTTCGCGTCCCCGCTCCTCCACATGCAGCTGCTGGGTGACCTTGGGCCAGTCACACTTTTCTGAAGTCTCTCAGCCCCACTCACCTCACAGAGTGTTTGTTGTGGGGGAGGAAGGGAAAGGAGAATGTTAGCCGCTTTGAGACTCCTTAAAGGCAGTGAAAGGCGGGATATCAAATCCAAACTCCTCCTCCTCCTCCTCTTCTTCTTCTTCTTCTTCTTCTTCTTCTTCTTCTTCTTCTTCTCCCGTTGCTCTGTTGCAGCTCCTGCCAACCTAGCAGATCGAAAGCACACCATTGCAAGTAGATAAATAGGTACCGCTGTGGTGGGAAGGTAATTTCCATGTGCTTAGTTTCTGTCACGGTGTCCCATTGCACCAGGAGCGGTTTAGTCCTGCTGGCCATGTGACGCGGAAAAGCTGTCTGTGGACAAATGTCGGCTCCCTCTGCCTGAAAGCACGATGAGCGCTTCAACACCACAGTCAGCTTTGACTGAACTTAACCATCTAGGGGTCCTTTACCTTTTTCTTTTTACCTGCAGTGGAGTCTTGCTTCAACACTGGAAATGGGACTGTGTCGTTTGTCTTACTAAAAATGAGCAGGATAGTTTGGGTTTCTGCAAAGCTGCTTAGCACAAACCGTCTGTCCACCCAACACCATAGCACCCGAAACCCCAGCATCTACCGGACAAGATGGTGGCTTCATACTGCCTAATAACAGGGCTGGCTGTATGATGACTTTTACATGGCTCTCTTGTTTCGATGGCCTGCAACTCTTTGGTTGGTATCCATAGAAGCATTCAACCTCTGGTTTATTGTTCAAGGTAAAGGTAAAGGGACCCCTGACAATTAAGTCCAGTCACGAACGACTCTGGGGTTGCTTTAAAGGCTGAGGGAGCCGGCATTTGTCCACTTCCGTAGAGTTTTTCCGGTTCATGTGGCCAGCATGATGAAACCAGAGCAGTGCACGGAAACACCATTTACCTTCCCGCCAGAGTGGTGCCTATTCATCTACTTGCACTTTGATGTGCTTTCAAACTGCTAGGTTGGCAGGAGCTGGGACCGAACAACAGGAGCTCACCCCATCAAGGGGATTTGAACCACCAACCATTCGATTGGCAAGCCCAAGCGACACAGTGGTTTAACCAACAGCGTCACCCGCGTCCCTGGTTTACTGTTCAAGTGCCTGCCAAAATTGCCCTGCTTCAGGATTACAACCAGCCTCTACGAACTACTGTCCCGTAGAGCGGAACGTCAGAATGAGCTTGGAGTGCCTCCCATTTCATTACATTAATTTTATTAGAAAGATTATAGCTTCCTATTATTTTGTTAACATATAGAAATTACTTAAAATATATTTTTTTTAAAAAAAAAGAAGAAGGAAAAGGCTGGAAATACTTCTACTTTGCTACTGCTATTAATACAACTGTTACTGCTAATAAACAGTGACAATTACTTGGAAGCTTTGCTGGGCTCTCCACAATTCCCTTAATTTTCCCTGACTGATGTTCTTTACCCCTCAGAATACAGAACATGTTTTGGAAGGATGTTCTTGGAAGCGGCAGGGAAGTGGATGGCAAGCAGGCAAATATGACAGGCAAGAGAAGCAGAATTCTTTTCTGAGGAATCCTTCCAGACTTGAGGGGCCATAAGTGGACAGGGGCAGCTTGAGATGTTCTGTGCCTGAGACAAAATGTCCTGCTGACCCCCTGCCTGCGATGGTTGTGTGTGAGAGGCTCTGCAAGGGATCAGGGAAAAGCCTTTGCAAAGCCTCACCCCAGAAGGTGGGGCAACTCTGCCAGGGCTTCCAGAATACCTTCCTCTCATCAAACTTGGTGAGAGGAAGGTGTTCTACAGAGCTTTGATGCTGGTCTCTCTCTGTCTCTTTGGCTGCTTCCCCAGTGGTTGAGAAGAAGAAGAAGAAGAAGTTTGGATTTGATATCCCGCCTTTCACTCCCTTTAAGGAGTCTCAAAGCGGCTAACATTCTCCTTTCCCTTCCTCCCCCACAACAAACACTCTGTGAGGTGAGTGGGGCTGAGAGACTTCAAAGAAGTGTGACTGGCCCAAGGTCACCCAGCAGCTGCATGTGGAGGAGCGGAGACGCGAACCCGGTTCACCAGATTACAAGACTACCGCTCTTAACCACTGCACCACACTGGCACTGCACCACACTGGCTCTTAACCACTGCACCACACTGGCTCCTCTGGTTGAGGAAGTTGGTGGGGCAGGCACGGTGCCCATGGGAGGGGACTGCCTCTTGTGACTACAGTGCTTTGAAAAAGGCAGTCAGGTCATGTATCCCAGCAGTGACCAGAGGAGGAATGATCGCTGGGATGAGCGCAGAGAGAAGAAAAACTGTCGTGGGTCTGCTGTAACATATTGGGACAACTTCATCTGCCCAATCTGCAACAAAACATGTCTATCCCATATTGACCTCTACAGCCCCAGCAGCCATTGCAACTCCCCAATGGTTTGGCTTCACCCCCAAAGATGCAGTCCTCCCTCGTCTCCTGAGACGGATGCTAACAAACAACATTGTTAATATTATCATTTTTATTACTATTACGATTTCTTAGATTTCATGCCCACTCTTCACCATGGGGTCCCCAGTAGCAACGTATGTATGTATTGATGCAAAATTTGATGCAATCACTTTCATATAAATAGCAATGCGATATTTCTCACCATAGCAAGGAAGACCAGGTGGTCTATGAGACTATCAAGTCTGCAAGCCAGATGCTTGTTCATGAACAACTTCAAGGCTCCTCCTGCTCCCCCTTCTTTTATCTTCAAACTGAACTTGAACTGGACTGTCCTTCAAAGAGCAGATGCTCTTCTGCAAAGTCAGATACACAGGAGAATTGTGCTTTGGATGTGAGATTGTTGGGTAGGCTTTATGAAGCTGTTTCAGGGAGAACCAGAAAATAATCTGAGGGCCTTAAAAACATGCTTCTCTTATGCTTGTGATGTTGCTATGCACTATGTTGGTCCCCATATTCAGGGCCGGGGACGACCAATTGGCTTTGTCTGGGTTTTTTGCCTAGGGCCATAGTACTCCTCAAGGTGGCACTCCTGTGGGGGTGATCCTATTTGAGGTATGTCATAGGTGTGTCATATGGGAAACACTGGCTTGCGAGTGCTCCAATTGGAGAACAGCCTTTACCAAAGGTGTCCTGGGCTTTGAAGAAGCTCAAACTCAGGACGAAAGGGAGAAACATGCTAAGAGGAAGGCACGCTTGGCAAAGCTTCACCGTGATCAACTCCTGCCCGGAAACCTATGTCCCCACTGTAGAAGGATGTGAGGATCCAGAATTGGCTTCCGCAGTAACTTACGGACTCACTGTTAAAACTGTGTTTATGGAAGACAATCTTACTTGGCTACGAGTAATCACCAAAGAAGAAGATGCCATAGGTGCTCCTCACCTCAGGGTGACCCCCTGTGGAAATACTTCTAGGAGGCGGGCTGGTTGTTAATTTGTTCCTCATCTGCCTAGGAATACATGTGGGCTGATTTGGGTAAAAAGAGAAACTTGTGGTTTTCATTATAGGCTGTAAACATTCACAGCAGAAGGCCTTGTTGGGGGATGATCTCCTCCTCCTATTCACTTAAACGTAAAGGGAAAGGGACCCCTGACCATTAGGTCGAGTCGTGACCGACTCTAGGGTTGCGGTGCTCATCTCGCTTTATTGGCCGAGGGAGCTGGTGTTTGTCCGCAGACAGCTTCCAGGTCATGTGACCAGCATGACTAAGCTGCTTCTGGCGAACCAGAGCAGCACACGGAAACACCATTTACCTTCCAGCCGGAGCGGTACCTATTTATCTACTTGCACTTTGACGTGCTTTCGAACTGCTAGGTTGGCAGGAGCAGGGACCAAGCAATGGGAGCTCACCCCGTCATGGGGATTCGAACCGCCAGCCTTCTGATCGGCAAGTCCTAGGCTCTGTGGCTTAACCCACAGCGCCAGCCACGTCCCCTCCCAATTCACTTAGCCTATAGAAATATTAAGTACTGGAATATGCTGAGGCTAAATTTATAAGACCAAGCCATATGGGGTTGCCTAGGACCTAAGTCAATAATGCTCAACCTTGAGTGCCCAGATGTGGCTCAACTTGCATTTCCATAATCTCTGGTTGGTTTAGATAATGTTCAGGAACGATGGGAATTACAGTGCAAAGTCTGGAGGCCCAAGGTTGAGGAACGCTGGCCTAGGAACAAACCTATGCATGTATACACATAGCTCCAAGCTGCATCTAGGTGCTTGTCTGAATGCAGCCAAGTTGACACAGGCCAATTTGCCCCTCTTCAAAACAAAGGCAGTGCTAACCACCGTAATTTCAGTTGCGGAGCAGAAGGGAATACTCCCCACCTCACTTGATAGAACTTGATTCCTTCTCATGGTACAGCAAATAAGCTTAAGCCACCCAGTCTCTTAGCGTAACTCATCTTCTTAAGCTGTGTGGAAGAATATGAAGCTGCCTTTAAAAGGTGTGTGGACGCACTTCTGGCTTGTAAGCCAGAGGTGTCCCTGCCAGTCTGCAGCGCATGAGCTCCAGAGCTGTGGTGGTGCCATTCGGTCGGCTACTGTGAGGGGTGGAGGAAAAGGCGGGAGGGAGAATCATGTCATTTATTTTTATTTTTAGAGACAAATCAGGCTGGAAAAGCAGGGCGTCCTGAAATATAAACTAGATGAAAACAAGTTACAATGAAATTGAAAGGGGGGGGGGGGACCCTACATCGGCGTGTCATTTTACAGTCGATGGAAAATTAGGACCAGATGAAGCTTCAGAGGCCCTGGGCATTTAATTTGCTGAAGTTGGTCAGTCCTTTGTGAGATCAGAATTGCTCTGTGTTTCCTTGGTGTAAGCAATACTGTGTTTGTTTGTACATGAGCATAATCTGGAGGGGGGGGGGGAGACAAGCAAAAAGAATCAGATTGTTTTGGTATTCTTATTTGCATAAACAACAGATCCAAGAAGGAAGGATTTGCCTGCAATTCGAGATGCCAACAGACTTTGGGAAGCAAAACGGCATGTTAAAGAAGCATTACATTTCTTCCCCAAGCCCAGTTTTCTATGCAGGCAAGTGCATTTGACACAAGAAATACTTTGTTTGCATGCATTTGTTTTGCAGGATCCCACTGTATTTTTGTGTTATGTCCATCACCTCCATTCAGCGAGGTCATGGCTCCCTGGGCAAGCTCCCAAGCGGGTATTTTGCACAGCATTTGCTATCCTGAGAACCTCAACTTCTATTTCAAAGTGAATTAGGTTTCTGGTCCTCATGTTTCCTTGCAGCTGATTTTGTGCTCAGGAGGGCAGCATTAATTGGCATCCACCACGTAGAACTACAAGAATGCAGATTTAATGAATATTTCTTTCAGCAGATAGAGATGAGCATTGTTAATTTTGTTCCCTTGTACCAGTATCTGACGGATGCACAATGTCATTCTGATGGATGTTGCCACAGGGCTTCCACACTAGGTTCAGTATATGTGGTGATTGTCAATGTGTTGCTTCTCTGCTGGACCAAGAGGATGTGAACACAAGGCGATCTCTTTCATCAGGTCTTTAAAAAGCAGGCAGAAGAGAACCATGTTAAGACAGGGGTCAGTAACCTGGTTCGGTCCCTCCCAGATGTTCCACAGCAATCACTGGTTTGCTGGCTGGGGCAGTGTTAGAAACTGAGATATGAAAGCTAGGAGCTAAATGGTACCTTAAACCTAAGTTATGGGTGCAACAACAGAATGTCTAGGCATGCTTTTTTCATAAAGCGTGTTCTCCAATAAATGAGAGCACGTGTTGCGGTGTGGGCCGCCGGGCCAGGCCTCTGGTTGCCAGGCAGGTTAATAGTTGTTGCCTGGCATTGCGATTGGATAACCGGGTTGCTGGGGCAAATTGTATGTTGCAAATTTGGTGGGACCATAGTCTTTAAATATCAGTGCACTCTGGTTTCTCTTTCTCTTTGCAGAGTGCATCGGATAACCCGCCCGCCTGCCCACCCTCTTTTCCGGTTGACCTTGCTTTGCCTGTCATGGGGTCGTCTGTCTTGGAGCAGGGGCCTAGTAGGAATTTTGCCATTTGGTGATTGGCTGTGCCATTTGGTTTTTGCCTACTACTCAGCAATTCGTCACAACTTGTAAGGTTGTGGTTAGGCATTGGTTATAATATGCTGGTGGTGGAGGGGTCAGGTTAGGCCGTGCCTGCCCCTTCCGTTGTGCTGAAGGGAATTCTGTTAAAGGAATCCTGGGGCTTGCCATGATTTCATCCAATCCCTGTCATGGGACCAGGGCCGCCCAATCCCTGTCATGGGAATCCTTGTCATAGGACCGGGCCGGCAAGCTTCCGGGGAGCTGCTGGGGTGAGCGGCGTGGGTCCGACGCTTAGCTCAAATGATCCCCAAGTTAGACTTTCCCTTCTACTGGCTACCGATCGGACCTCGGGATGTCAGTTCTGTCCCAGGCGGGGGGACAGATAGTCATAACCAATGTCTAAACAACCACTCACCGATTTTGTATTTTAATAAAGTTGTGGCCAAAATAGTGCCCAAAAACCAAAACTAAATTACGTGTTATGTGTGAAGTCATTTGAGGGGTGGCCTGGGGACCTACACACACAACAAGAATACAAAGCTGAAAATGCATGAACTGCAGCTAAAATATTGTGGTCATTTTTCACGTGGTCTAGTCCTTCCCCTGCCCGCCCCCCTAATATTCTTAAGAGGGTCTCTTCTCCAATCTTCAGAGAGTAACTAGAAGTGGGAGGCAGAAAAAGGCCCTCCTTTCCTTCCGCACTGCAGATTTAATCTGAAATCTTAGGTGCAGTACTGCGCCCAGAGCTCAGAAGCTGCTTGCACCAATGAAATTCGCTGTCACAAAATGCACCTAGAACAATGTGAGTTTCGAATACCGGGCTGGGGCTGTTAGGAGCTGGAGCCCAGCAACTTCTGAAATAGGAGGTTCTCTATTGCTGATGTAAGACCAGATCCTTGGAAAAGACAGGATAACTTCCATGAGCTATTCCTGTCTGCATCACTCAAAACACAACCTATGGGTGAATTAGGAATATACACAATGGCTCCAACCAGTCCTTCGATTCCAGGATCTTACAGTTTGCAGTTCTGTTGGTGAACTGGCTGCATGTGTGTTTGTCATTCAGTATTTCTGATCAACAGATCATTCTTTAATTGGATCTCATAATCATAATAAAAAGAGTAAAGCCTCCTTGGTCTTTTTGTACAAGCTTCATATGGTAGCTTTCGAAAGAAAGCTCTTTTCCTTGAACTGTATTCTGGGTAAGACGAATGCGGTTCCTCGAAAGGAAAACAAAAAGAGTTTGGCAAAGCAAAGTTGCCCAAAATCTCCAGGAGACTGTGCTCCATTAGATGATTAGAAAATCTGCAATGATCACACACATAGATCTGAGGGTTTGGAGGCACACAGCTGCAGTTTCACAATGTTGGCTATATTTGCCATCTGTCTGTAAGCAAGCAAACTCTTGGCTCCGGAGTCTGCTGAGTCTTTATTCCTCCTCCTTCTCATCACCTCTGCGCTGGGTTCTCCGAGAGGATTATTTGAACATTAAAAGAAAATAAGCCTTCCTCCTGTCCTGAAGTGTGCAACATAAATAATGGGCAGATTATTAATTCAGAGACAATATTTCTGTATGGCTCTTTCCTTAAAAGATCAGAAGTTGCAGCGAGCCTAAAAACCGGCAGAGATGCAGGGAAAACCAATGTAATCTTGTCATCCGATATCGTGAAAAGGAGAAGGAGAAGCAGAAAAGAAGGTTGATTTTTAAAAGAAAAGGAAAACTTGGCTGGCTAATATGGTACTTTTGGAAGCTTGTTAAACTTCCAGAAATATGCGATGATTAATCATATACTCCCTGTTTCGTCTCCTGTATTTGCCTATGGGTCACAGGAATGTGTGCTGATTTGGGTAAAAAGAGAAACTTGTGGTTTTCATTACAGGCTGTAAACATTCACAGCAGAAGGCCTCGTTGGGGGGGCATGATCTCCTCATCCTATTCACTTAGCCTATAGAAATATTAAGTACTGGAATATGCTGAGGCTAAATTTATAAGACTATATAGGGTGCCCGTAGGCCAATATTGCTCAACCTTGAGTTCCCAGATGTGGCTAACTTGAATTTCCATAATCTCTGTTTGGTTTAGATAATGGTCAGGAATGATGGGAGTTATAGTACAAAGTCAGGAAGCCCAAGGTTGAGGAACACTGGCCTAGGCAAAGGGAAGAGTCCAGTGCTGAAGGCATGCAATGCTGTGTGAGGCTGTGGCACATGCAGTCGGGCACATGCTGAGCATGTCAAAAGATATCTTCAGTTTAAAAAGCCGTCTATATAAGGTGATGAGAAACATCTCAGAGAGAAGGCAAATCTATTGTTCAAGCTTGAACAACACTGGTCTATATGGAGCAGAGGTCTTGGTCAATATATGTTGCATGTGGCAGGGGCTGGTGGGAGTATTGGATTGGTTCTGCCGCTGCACCTACTACATCATCATCAACAACATCATCATCACTTTATTACCGTATTTTTCGCCCCATAGGACGCACTTTTTCCGCTCCAAAAATGAAGGGGAAATGTGTGTGCGTCCTATGGGGCGAATGCAGGCTTTTGCTGAAGCCTGGAGAGTGAGCGGGGTCGGTGCGCACCGACCCCTCTCACTCTCCAGGCTTCACGCAGATCTCCGCAAGCCGTGGGAGCCCGCACTGGGCTCCCACGGCTTGTGGAGAGTTGCCTGCATGCTGAAGCCTGGGCGCACTTTGCTCAGTGCGCCCAGACTTCGCGCAGCTCTCCACAAGGCGTATATCCTTAAGCATATCCTTAAAGTACCTTTCACTTGCAAAGAGACACATGCAATGGAACACCACGAAGAAAAATGATACAAAACAGTAACCAGTACTTTTTCTTACAATCTCCATGCTTCTAGCAGAGCTTGAAAGACAAGCCCCTGGCATTATCTGCAAAGACACCGCGCCCCCATGTAATCTTTACAGAGGCTTTAAACAATTAAGTAATTGCAACAGGAACAGGAATGCTTGCATCAAAGGGGTTGAAGCAGCAATTTCCAAGTCGTATTGTTTTTGACTGAGACAAACAGCCTCAGGTATATTCACCAAAGTTATTACAGACCAGTGCCAGAATTTGATATGGCTGCCCCACCCCCCATGATCAGTGTAGGTTTCTCTGAAAACATAAATGCCTGCAAGGTGTTACCTACATGAATGTATTTGTGCAACGAACTTTAAGTAAACCTAGCACTGAGGTGTTTTCAGAAGTAGTATCTACAGCTAAGCAGCCATATCCTTACTCATGGTGAGGGGTGCAAGTCCTCAGTAGGCAGGTTAGTCGGCAGAGCATGAGACTCTTAATCTCAGGGTTCGAGTCCCATGTCCCCCCCCCCCAAATCCCGCATTGCAGTGGGTTGGGCTAAACAACCATCGGGCTTCCTTCCAACTCTACAGTTCTAAGATTCTATGATTTTAGGCCAAACCGGACTGGAATCTCACTCCCAGTCAGGGGCGAATGAAGGCTAACTGACACCCGGGGCGGGGGAAACCGCCGGCTGCGCACATGTTGTGCCACTACAGATGGTGCGTCGTACAGATGGTGGTGGGGTCCTCTGCTCGCGGTAGTGGTCTCCTCTGCTTGCAGCTGTAGCAGCGATGGAGGGATCCCACCGCCGTCTTTACGGTGCTTGGGCAGAGCCGGTGGCAAACTGCTACGTACAGCGTATGTGTGGCGTTGCTACATACAGCACATGCATGCAACACCGTGCATGCATTGTACATAGCGGTTTGGCGGCACCGCTGCCCAAACGCCATACAGATGGTGGCGGGATCCTCTGCTCGCGGCTGCAGCCGTGAATGGAGGTTCCTCCACATGCGGCTATGGCGGCACAATGGCTGCTCACGCCACCACGCCCGGGGCAGCGGGGCGAGCACCCCACGGGGTGTCTTCTTCTCACCCCCCAGACATGGCACCTGGGGTGCACTGCCCCCTGCCCCCTTGTGACGCCGCTGCTCCCAGTTTCCTAAACACCCACTGCCCCCACCATGAAAACAGGCACCAATTGTCTGTTTTCTTGGGGACAGAGGGAGGAATTTCACATATATGCAGTGCTTTTTATTTTTTCTTAAAAATGTTGAGGGGTACTCTCATTTTGACTCAAGAAAACCACCATTTTATAGTTCAAATGGAAAAATAAATGCAGTAAATAGACAAAAGTAGAAAGATTCACAAAATGTTTTGGGGTATGCATACCCCTGCGTACCCCCAGAAAAAGCACTGTATATATTCATGCATGTATGTGTGTGTAGGCAGCACTTTGTGAGTTCTACGTGCCATGGCTGATGGGTTAATCTTACCAGGTGGCTGATGGTTTGTCTCATGATTTCTTACTTTAAAAAAAGAAAATAAAGAAAACTTGAAAAGGAAACTCTGTACCACTCACTGCAAGTTGTCCCTCTGCAACTTTCTGACAGCTCTACTTCCTGGAATGCTTTCAGAGCAATGTGATGGGATGCAAAATGTGGCCAGCCAGGAATGGAGGGAGCCTGTGGGTGTTGCGGTGCTTTTTCATTTTCATTTTTAATGATTATTAAAAGCCAGAGGAAACTCCCAAAAACCTTCAGCCACCTGTAAATTTAGGAAAGCTAAGGTACAGTACCCCTCCAAACATCCACCCCTCTGATCTTTAGGGTGGGTGGGGCTTCATTTTGTCCCCACCCACCCAACAAATTGCCAAAGGTAGCTACACTCAAAAATGCATCTTTGTTTAAAACACATTTCTAATCGTATGTCTGCAGCAAATAAAATTTTTTAAGGTGCTTCCTAACTGCCATGTTCAATGCTGAAAAGTAGATTTAGGTTTGGTGATTCAAATCTAGACATCTGCTCAGAAGCTGGCTCACTGGACATTTAGCGTCTTCTACGGTAATTTTCAAGATGTATTGGGCCAAGACTCACTGCAAGTTTTCTCCGAAGCTTTCCCCTATGTCCCATAAACATCTACAGTGATACCTTGGGTTACAGACGCTTCAGGTTACAGACGCTTCAGGTTACAGACTCTGCTAACCCAGAAATAGTACCTTGGGTTAAGAACTTTGCTTCAGGATGAGAACATAAATTGTGCAGCAGTGGCATGGTGGCAGCAAGAGGCCCCATTAGCTAAAGTGGTGCTTCAGGTTAAGAACAGTTTCAGGTTAAGAACGGACCTCCGGAACGAATTAAGTTCTTAACCTGAGGTACCACTGTACTTAGAAGAAAGCCCCTCTGCATTCAGTGGGACTTACCCCTAGGTGGGACTGCAGCAGTAAGTATCCTGCTGATTTTTCAAAACAACACAACAACAATAAATACACGGCTTGCTTGACAAAATGGCTTCTACATAGTTTGGCCCATCCAGTCCCTGCATACGTAGGATAGCATCTACTTTGGTTCTGTTCCAGTTCTGAGAAGCACTGTCAGCTTGAAAGCATGCAAACGTGACACGTGACGTCAGTCAGTGTCAATCCAATGGCCAGGGTGAGATTCTCACATGGTATCAGAATGCGCTCACCACCTGGAACTTAATCATTTACTGTTTTATATATTCCATTAAAGTTTAAGCCCTCTTTCTTGTAATCTCCTTGTTCCGAAGACAAAGTTGTACTTTGTTGAAGGTGAATCAGTCTAAGAGGACAGGATGTTTTTGTATTAAATATTAAGTGCTCAAGGTTTACTTTAGCTGAAGGTCCTGGCTGGCTTTCGCTCTTGATTGAAATCTGACAATCCTGCATTCCTACATAGCTGAGGAGCAGAGGCTGTGCTTGCCAGCTCCTGATAGCCCGACACAGCGAAGCATGATGCGAAGAGGTGCCTGCACATTCCTTGCCAAAGTGCAAACATTTGACATAATTTATCTAGAACTAAAATGGGGCTTTCCATTTTCGTTTGTCCTGCAATGAAGGAGTGTAGCATGAAGCAAACATTACCAAAGCTTCAAGGAACTTTGAGACAGCACCAGCCACAACCACCCTTAAGTGCATCTTCTATCATACTATTTCTTGGCGAAGATAGGAATGGTGGCAAGGCTAGAAATTGAAGGAGGTTGGGTAGCAAAATCAAGGGCTGACCCCAATGGGGCTTGAGTGCAGGATTAGGACCTTGGAGGCTAGAGATAGATAATTTAGATAGACAGATAATTTATTATGGTCAAAGACCAGCTCATATAACATAACACAATAAAAACAGCATTCATAAAGATAAAATATACAATCGGAGCAGATTGCAGCAATAGCTCATGCGTTAAAATTGAGATATATACATACACCCGTACAGCTGAGATTGAACCTGAGGTGCCCCAAAGGGCAACTTTAGCATTTCCCTAGTAAGCTGTTTTATTCTAGAGGATGATCTGTGCCTACAAATCTGGGCACAGGTCGTCTTATGATCGTTGCCTAAGAGAAAAGAATTAAGAAGAAGAAGAAGAGTTTGGATTTGATATCCCGCATTATCAATACCCGAAGGAGTCTCAAAGCGGCTAACATTCTCCTTTCCCTTCCTCCCCCACAACAAACGCTCTGTGAGGTGAGTGGGGCTGAGAGACTTCAAGAAGTGTGACTGGCCCAAGGTCACCCAGCAGCTGCATGTGGAGGAGCGGAGACGCGAACCCGGTTCCCCAGATTACGAGTCTATTGCTCTTAACCACTACACCACACTGGCAAATTTAGACTTGTCTGAAAGATTGGCGAGCCTCTTCAGCAAAGGATCGATGGTGTCCCTACGAATCTCAACATAATAAGGACATCTAAAAAATATATGTTCAAGGCTTCCTATTTCCCCTAATGGGCAGGCGCAAAGTCTCTGTGCATACGGGACCCTTCTATAGGAGCCTTCCAGAACTGGTGAGGGCAAGGCTGAGCTTCTAGCAAGAGTAAAAGCCCTTCTTTCATTTCTGGATGTGAGGAAATAGAGATATGCTGCTGGAGCGGCTACGTATGTCCCGTTTTCTATGATTTTATAATTGGGGACCCTTGTACAGTCCTGTTGTTGGAGGTTAGAGATCAATCCTCACTCATCTGTAAAGCTCACTGTATGATCTTGGGCCAGTCCCTTGTTCTCAGGCTAACCTACTGTCAGGGAACTGCCATCAGTGCCGGAGGGAGAGAGCAAAATCCAGAGGGATTCCAGAGAGCGTCCCATGATTGGGAGAGGCAGCCCCTCTTCTGGGGAAGAGAATCAGCGTAGCACCAGTGGAGAAGGGGGGCAGATGGGGGAAGCGGCGAGGCGGTCCCATGACTCCTTGCCGGGGACCAGCGGGGAGAGTAGAGGTCCTCCGCTGCCCACGCCCTCCTTGCGCAGGTTTTCGCGCAGAGAGAGTAGGAGGAGACTAGGCGTCAAAGAGCTTCTTTGCTGGAAGAAATTTAAGAAACGCCCACTGACGGATTCTGCCAGCGATTGAGACAGCCACGGGTGAGTGGCTGTCCAGACAGAAAAGGTTCACTCAGGCAATACAGCCAGGTGTTTGCACTGGCTTACGCACGAGCAACCCCTAGAACCATCACACCTACCTCACAGGGTAGACGTGAAGAAGTAAAAATGGGAAGAACCATGTAAACCATCTTGAGCTCCTTGGACGAAAGGTGGGATACAAAGGTGAAGCATCAAATAAAATAAATATTAGCTGAGCCTAGACTCCTGCTGTAGTTGTTCCCTATTGTTTCCAGTCCACCAACGATACATAAATGATGGCTCCCCTCCCTATCTGCATCTTGTTTCCTTTGCATTGAAATGAATGGTATGGAATCACGTAATGATAAAGTAATCAACTTACATTAAAATTCCGCCTCTGCAGATAGCAAGACGAATATTGTAGTCTTTGTTGGAAAGTGAGCTGCAGTGGAAGGGAAACAGCACTGCATACGACAAAGCAGAGGTTGGATGGCCATTGTCATGGAAGCTCGAGTTGAGATTCCTGCATTGTGGGGAGCTTAAACTATATGATCATCGCGGTTCCTTCCAACCAATTCTATGATTCTAAGAAAAATATTGGTGCTTTCTTGCATCCCTACCCATCACCAGTAGGGACTTGGGTAGCACTGTGGTCTAGACCTCTGAGCCACTTGGGCTTGCTGATCAGAAGGTTGGCGGTTGGAATCCCCATGACAGGGTGAGCTCCTGTTGCTCTGTCCCTGCACCTGCCAACCTAGCAGTTCAAAAGCACGTCAGTGCAAGTAGAGAAATAGGTACCGCTGTGGTGGGAAGGTAAACGACATTTCTGTGCGCTCTGGCTTCCGTGACAGTGTCCAGTTGCACCAGAAGCGGTTTAGTCATGCTGGCCCCATGTCCTGGAAAGCTGTCTGTGGACAAATGCTGGCTCCCTTGGCATGAAAGCGAGATGAGCGCCGCAACCTCATAGTCACCTTTGACTGGACTTAGCTGTCCAGAAATCCTTTACCTTTACCCATCACCAGCTAGCATAAGAGTATATGACAACTTCTCTCACAACTCAGCACTTTAACAGGATGCCAAACACAGAAAACACTGTTTAGAACCAATTTCTAGTGGAGTCTGTGTCCTGTTTGTTGCCGGTCCTAGCAGTGCCCTTGTTCACTGTGTGGCGAGAGAGACAGAGTAGGACCGACACGAGCTGAAGCCTCTGGAGCATGCATATTATGAAGGTTTATTTATTTAGCAAAACGTATAAACTCCTTAGTAAAATAAATAAATTTAAAAACCCTACGAAGTTAACGGTGTAAAATGTTTATCGAAAACATACCAACAAAATGAGCAAACTCTTTGTAAAAAACCAGTAGACATAACAGAATGATCACGACTGTAGATAAAATCAACAGAACTTAAAAACAAGTATAATAAAATTACATGTTTGGGTAGGCTTGCTGGAGCAAAAGAGGTTTTCATGAGGCATCGAAAACAGTTCAGCAAAGGTGCCTGATTGATCTTAATTGTTCCAGAGCACGGCTGCTGTCATACTGGATCGTAGGATAGGAATGGCAATAATCCATCTGACACCTCATATTGACATTGTGTAACTTTTCCCCCAGCTGATTTGGTTCGATAGGCCACAGCTATATGAACATACGTCAGAACAATATGTAATAAAATGGATAGCATCCAAGTCCAGCTCACCCATAAGGCAAGGTGAGGCAACTGCCTCAGGCAGCAGCCTCAGGTACCAAAATGTCTTGGGCCAGCCCTGAGAGCATCAAATCTCCTCCAACGTCCTTTTGGCAATGCATCAAATGTGCCTTAAATGACTCACCTCTAGCTTTAACTGCCCAGTGAACCAAGGAAGCCACATAAGCACTACAAATTCACCATTCAAAGGCTAATAATGATAATAATGGGAAAGTCCTGCATTGACCCTATGAGAGCGAAGGCATGGGTAGACGTTTCAGACACAAGTATGTTCTCCTTAAAACTTCCTGGCTGATTTATTTTTTTCTTGTAGTAAATTGGGATCAGGTTTGACTAAATATTGACTGAAATGTAGCAGTGTGTCAAGAAACGCAGGACCTGATTCCGTAAGCTGATCCATATAAACTCCAGCTGTGCCCAAATAGAATCCATTTAGATTTAAACATTTGTTTTAGAATGTTGAGACAAAGGCACATGATCCCTTATTTTGGAAACAGAGCATAAACCTTGACCGTATGGATATTCTTGGAAAGCCTTTCAAGAGTAAGGGAAGGGGGTCGGAGTCCTGAGATGTTCATTATTATTCTATATATTACAAAGCGTGTTCTCACCAAGGAGAAGAGTTGGTGGAAGAAGACTGGAAGAAATTTAAAGTTTATCTGCAGAAACACTGTAAAATTAAGGAATGTTAGAAGGATGTTGGAATGAAGTAATGTGGTTTTAGCAGAAATGATATAAAGGATTAAGTAAAAATGGATTGTTAACTGGTGAAAGAACTGAATGTAAAATTATAGTATATTAAGATAAATCATCAGGATAGAAATAAAGATGGAAAGGATTTGCTGAAATATCTAATTGAATTAGAATACAGAAAAGGGAGGTGTGAGGAGGTCAAGGAAATAAGCAAAGGAAAGAAAGTTATGTAAAGGATTGATTTGTGTTGTTTTTTTCTTTAATTATCTGCATCTTTTTTCAGTTTTTTTCCTTTGTTTTTGTATTGTTCTGTATTTTTATTTTTTCCTCTGTTTAAATATGTTCTTTATTTTTCCTTTTTGTAACCTTTAAAATCTCAATAAGAATCTATTGGAAAAAAAAAATACAAAGCGTGTTCTCCTTCATGGAGAGCACGTGTTGCGGTGGGGTCTGACAGGCCACCCCTCTGTTGCTGGGTGGGATAGTTTGGATGACCATCTGCAGTGATTGGGCTGTTGGGTTACTGGGAAAATCTTGATGTTGCCAATTAGTGGGACGGACCAAAGGTTATAAAATCAGGCCACGCAGCACTGACTCTGTTCTTTTGCTGCGTGCATCGGATCACCCACCCACCCTCCCTAATTTGGGGCTATTGCGTTGACCTTGCTATGCCTGTCATGGGGTCGTCTGCAGGGGCCTGGTTGGAATTTTGTCCATTTGGATGATTGGCTGGTGCCATTTGTTTTTTGCCTACTGCGTAGCAAATCGTCACAACTTGTAAGGTTGCGGTTAGGCATTGGTTAAAAAATTGGTTGGTGGAGGGGTGAGAATTGGTGGTGCCTGCCCCTCCAATGCTGCTGCTGCAAGGGAATTCCGTTAAAGGAATCCGGAAGTCACTTCTGTCCTGAGGCGGGGACAGATAGTCGGAACCAATTCCTTATCACATTTATGTATTTTAATAAAGTTGTGGCCAAAATTATGCCAAAAACCTAAACAAAAATTCTGTCTTAATTGGGATTTATTTGGGGGTGACCTCGACATGCCCTCCTTTTTTCAGCTACCCAACTATGACATTTCGAAGGGCTATGCATTCAGAACATTTAATGAAGCATATTTTCACAAACATCATTTCATGCATCAAACCTTGTAACTATTTCTTCTGATGATATCCCCCACCACCACCCAAAACAAAAACAAAAACAGAAAAACCCTTTCATCTTGCAGTTCTAAACCTGTCTCAGTGCAACTATATGAAAATGATGTACTGTTGATATTTAACTCCCAGTAAATTAGCAAAAATAAGGGACATGGGTGGCGCTGTGGTTTAAAGTACTGCGCCACTTGGACTTGCTGATTGGAAGGTCGGTGGTTCGAGGCCACACGACAGGGTGAGCTCCTGTTGTTCGGTCCCAGCTCCTGCCAACCTAGCAGTTCGAAAGCACAGAGTGCAAGTAGATAAATAGGTACCGCTCCAGCTGGAAGGTAAACAGCGTTTTCATGCATTTCTCTGGTTCGCCAGAAGCGGCTTAGTCATGCTGGTCACATGACCTGGAAAAACTGTCTGTGGAAGCGAACAAATGCTGGCTCCCTCGGCCTGTAAAGCGAGATGAGTGCCGCAACCCCAGAGTCGTCCATGACTGGATTTAACTGTCAGGGGTACCTTTACCTTTAAATTAGCAAAAATGTATAAAACAGGTACACAAATATGTTGGAAATGTAAGGAAAAAGAAGACACCTTTTATCATATGTGGTGGACATGCAAGGTAGTACAGTGGTACCTTGGTTTTTGAATAGAATGCGTTCTGGGAGTCTGTTCAACTCCCGGAACCGTTCAAAAACCAAAGCGAGGCTTCCGAGCTAGACATCTGGCTTCCAAAAATCGTTTGAAAACTGGAACACTCACTTCTGGGTTTCGATGGTTTGGGAGCCGATTTTTTCGGGCACCAAGGCATTCGGCTTCCAAGGTACAACTGTAAAAGAATTTTGGGAAATGATATATAATGAAGTGAAAAAAATGTTTAAAATAACCTTTTCTTATAAAAAACCCCAAAGCCTTTCTTTTAGGAATTCTAGGTGCCAAAATCCCAAGGAAGCAGAAAATGCTATTTACCGTATGTATGCGACCATGGGTGTGCAGATATTATTGGCCCAGAGATGGAAAGAAGATAAAGTCCCTTCCAGAGAAGAATGGCAGATTAAATTGATGGATTATGCTGCAATCCAAAAATGACTGGAAGAATCAGAAATCAGGAAGACCAGCATTTAAAAAGGAATGGGGAAAAGTTATAATCTATCTTAAAAACCATTGCAAATAGCTAAAATCGTTAGTAGGATTGGAATAACACTTGTAGTTTAATGTTGAATTTTGGACATTATGGAGATGTAAAAGATTTGGATTATTATGAAAGATGCAGGAGGGAATGACTAACAATAGGACCCACAAAGGGGAGGGGGGAAGTCCAGAAGATTCTTTGGACTCTTGTTTTTATGATGTATGTTGGATATGTGATTATAAATCTTTAATTTGAAAAACCAAATAAATAAATTTATATAAAAAATAAACCTGTCTCAGTGCGGCAAAGGTAAAGGTAAAGGTACCCCTGCCTGTACGGGCCAGTCTTGACAGACTCTAGGGCTGTGCGCTCATCTCACTCTAGAGGCCGGGAGCCAGCGCTGTCCGCAGACACTTCCGGGTCACGTGGCCAGCGTGACAAAGCTGCTCTGGCGAACTGGCACCAGAGCAGCACACGGAAATGCCGTTTACCTTCCCGCTATAAAGCGGTACATATTTATCTACTTGCACTTAAGGGTGCTTTCGAACTGATAGGTGGGCAGGAGCTGGGACCGAACGACGGGAGCTCACCCCGCCGCGGGGATTCGAACAGGCAACTATGTGATCAGCAAGTCCTAGGTGCTGAGGTTTTACCCACAGCGCCACCCCTTTTAAACCAACGTTGCTGTTTATTGCACAAGTTGTGTGGTACGCTCTGAGGGCAAGCTGTTGAAGATGTTCTTTTGCCTCAAAGTGTTCTGGAAGAAAAAGCACGATTTCGTTTTATGGTTAATTGTTCCGTAGCCAATCCAGTGAGAAGTCAAGGCTCAAAACCATGAATCATTCTCCACACTTGGCTCCAGCTGTGGAATAGTGGATCCCATAGGAGTCTTCTTATTTCTGTTCTTTGGCTGCTCATTGGCCTGGTCTAAAGTGGAAATTGCTGGCCTACATAAGTAGCATTTTTTTATTTCATTTTTTTTAAAAATGAAAATCTAACAGTTGGCTTGTAGGATGGTTATCAACAAGAAGGCAGAGTGTTACTGGGTGTCCAACCCACCCAGTAAAAAGTCCCTCCCACACTACTGTATGCTACATCTTTCATCACTTAAATTTGATGTTGCTCATGTGTGCTGGGCTCTGTTGAACGATCTCTTGGGGCTAATCAATTAATTATATATTGCATCTCTGTCCCGATGTATTTCATAAGGATTTTTAAGTAGCGGCATTGATTTTTGCGCTTGTGGATTTGTCTCCATTGGCCATCCTGCCCAGCCACCTTTACGAAAGACCAGAGGCCAAAGGTCAACTGGGAGGCTTCCGTTTAATTTTTCAAAGATGGCAGGTTATTTATGAGTACCGCTTTGCTTGCGTGTCGTTTTCCCTCTGCTAAGCAGCTGCATCAGCGTTGGTTTGTTTTTTGAAATCGTTTTTATTTGATTTTCCAAATGTAAAGTTGTAACAATACCAAATACATATCCATATATAGAGATTCTCTGAATCTCGAGACTTCCCACCACCCCCTCCCTGGGTCCTATTGTCAACATTTTCAACTGCATATTATTTCATAATTTATATTTTATATCTTTCTATATTGTCTATAGTGTATGTTACATTACAAGTGTTATTAGAATCCTGTTAATGTTTTCATCTGCTTACAGTGGTCTCCTAAATAAATCATATTTCCCCCCCATTCTTTCTTAAAGTTTTAGTCTTCTTGGTTCCTGAGCTTTCCGGTCAGTTTTGCTATTTCGGCGTAGTCCAGGGGTTAGCAACCTTTTCCAGCTGTGGTCCGGTCCACCGTCCCTCAGACCATGTGGTGGGCCGGACTATATTTTTGGGGGGGAAATGAACGAATTCCTATGCCCCACAAATAATCCAGAGATGCATTTTAAATAAAAGCACACATTTTACTCATGTAAAAACACCAGGCAGGCCCCACAAATAACCCAGAGATGCATTTTAAATAAAAGGCACATTCTACTCATGTAAAAACACACTGATTCCCGGACCGTCTGCGGGCCGGATTGTGAAGGCAATTCGGCCGCATCCAGCCCCCGGCCTTAGTTTGCCTACACCAGGCGTAGTCCATCAGCTTAGTTTGCCATTCCTCTCTGGTAGGGACTCTTCTTTCCATCTCTGGGCTAGCAACATCCATGTGGCTGTTGTCGCATACATAAAATAAAAAAAATTATGTATACATCAGCGCTTAAAGATTGCGCAATGCACGGGGGTGACATTCGTTCTCCAGACGCAACATTGACCGAAACCCTGAAAGGCTGAAACAGTGGGACAAACTGGAACGAAGCTTGCTTGTACAATGGACCATGAGAATCTGGCTTTGTGTTACACTCATTGTGTGAAGAGTTGTGGGTGGCAGTTGTGGCACCACACAACTCACTATCAGTGTCAGACCATTTTGATCCCTCCCAACGGCCAATGGTAGATGTTCCCTCCCTTTGGCCATGGGGAAATTCAGGTTTACCCACCCACAATAATTGGTCAATCATAGGAGGCCTCAGTTCCTCACCTGACACTGCAGTCAGCTTTTTGGTCTCCCACCCTCCCATCCTCACTTCTGTGGTTTATTTTTTGTGTGTGTGTGGTTTATTGTTTTGCTAATGACCTTGCTATGCAATCTTTTTGGTCGCCATATTTGAGTCCAGGAAGGAACTTCATCTCCAAATCAATTGGCTGGTCTCAAGGTTTTTGTTAGTATTCAGTGGTCTGTGTTTGCCTGAGCTTGAGTCTAGACCAAGGATTCTGAGCTCCTGTGTTCCGATATCCAATTTCAGGATTTGGGCCTCTGCCATTGGCTCTTAAAATCTGAGTAATGACTCGCAGCTTGGAAGTTTAGACAGCCAATCACGTAGGGAGTGGGAGTGGCCCAGGCCTTCAGAAATGTATATAAGCAGTTGCTTTGCCTCTGTTGTCCAGTTCTGTTAGTTCCATAAAGGTTCTTGCTGTAATCACTGTGTCTTGCCTCATGGGAACCCACGTACACCTCAGTTTTTCCCTCCCTCACAGCAATTGTCACATATTTGGCTCCACTGCCTGGTTGTAGGGATTGATTAAACATCCTATGCCCTTTTAAAATGTGGGGTTTTTGCGGGGGTGGGCAGGTTATTGGGTTGTTGTTTCTATTTCGATTATATATATTTGGGTTTTATATTTTGATTTTGTTCTGTGAACTGCGCTGAGACCTCCGGGTTTAGGGCGGTATATAAATTCTAACAACAACAACAACAACAACAACAACAACAACAACAACAACAACAACTATCCAGTCTGATTTCTCTCAATTTCTCATTTTTTTCCAGTCTTAAGTTCTCGGCATTTCTGTATTGCTTTTCTTTTTTAATAATAATAATAATAATAATAATAATAATAATAATGCCAATACAACAATTTGCCAGCATTTTATTATGCATTTTCATTTCTTCTGATATACACATTTTTGCAAGCAGTATCTCTCAATATCAGGGGTTGGCAAGGTTTAACTCTCCTGTGCCGGTTTACTCCTGCGGAGATCGCTCTGTGGGCCGGATTGTGTTTGCGCTTCAGCACCCGCGCCCGCAAAAGGGAAGACTCATTTTGTCAGAAGTCTGTTTTATTTGAGTGTTTATTTAAGTATTAATTAGGAAGATTAAGTTTTTTTATGCACGTAAATCTACTTTTTCTTCTTTCTTTTTTCTGTATTTTCTTCTTTTCTTTTTTCTTAATTCTTTTTTCTTTAATTTTCTTTTTGTAGTATGAGGTTGTAAATTCTTTGTATACGTGTGTAATTTAAATTAATAAAGATTATTAAGAGAGAGAGAGAGAGAGAGAGAGAGAGAGAGAGAGAGAGAGAGAGAAGGGCATTGTAAAAATCAGAGAAGAGCGAATTTTGTAGCACTGCTACATTTCGATTCAAATATTGTTTCAGGAAGTGGGAATCAAGTAAGGTCACATAAAAATGTCAGGCAACTGGATGTCTGCCCCACCCCGATCGAGGTGGACATGGGGAATTCACCGGAGGAATAGAGGACAACACCCTTTGCTGTGGACAGAGGAAGAGAGAGACTCTGTCATATTACCACGGTAGCTTCGTGTCACTGCATCCCTCCATAAACAGCATTCCTAGCTTCTGATTAGTCAAATGCTTTGCATGTCTCCGAGGCCTTTCAGATAGCTAAAGTTGAACTTTATTTATTTCCTTTGGCTAACTCTCAAAAATATGAATTGTTGTCCACTGAGAGTGACCCCTTCATCTTTGCTAAATTGAATTTGGCCACTTTGACTAAAGATGGAGCAGATAATTTGTTTGCATGGCTCCAGGACGGTCGACATGTAAGCCAAACAGTCAGAAATTAAGGATGATGAATTATAGCAGGGATGGGAGTTTCACACGCAGGATCCAAATGCAAACCCAATATTCCAGGGACGGTCCTGGAATTATGAAAGCCATCCCGCTTCTGATTTGATCCCAGAATAGGCCTAGCTCCAATGTGTCGTTGACCTCTAACAATGCTTCTCACTTGCCTGTATTGGAGATAGAGGGTGTGTTTGAGGAGATGCCTAACAAGTAGCCTACTACGCTAGGGTAAATTTCACATTTATTGCTCTGCCCACATTTGTCTCTGATCCTGCCCATCACCTGCATTTGGTCTCAGAAGAGAAGGTGGAAAAGTTCCCTCAGCCCTGGGGGACTGATTCTGAAGAGCCAATTAAGAAGGGGAAAAGTGAGCTCTGCCACATTAGGCCCTCGCATGCAAAATAAGTAATGAATTAAAAAATGACTTACACACAACAGCAGCAAGAATACTTATTGCAAAGTATTGGAAGATACAAGATTTACCCCCCCGGGAAGAATGGCAGATGAAGGTGATGGACTACATGGAACTGGCGGAAATGACCGGCAGAATCCGAGACCAGGGAGAAGAGTCGGTGGAAGAAGATTGGAAAAAAATTAAAGTTTATCTACAGAAACATTGTAAAATTAAGGAATGTTAGAAGGATGTTGGAATGAAGCTGTGTGGTTTTAGCAGAAATGTTATAAAGGATTAAGTAAAAATGGATTGGTAATTAGTGAAAGAGGAGAATGTAAAATTATAGTATATCAAGATAAATTTTTAGAATAAAAACAAAGATGGAAAGGATTTGCTGAAATATTTAATTGAACTAGAATACAAAAAAGGGAGGTGTGAGAAGGTCAAGGAAATAAGCAAAGGAAAGAAAGTTATGTAAAGGTTGGATTTGGGGTTTTTTTGTGTGCTTTGTTTGTTTAACTTTTTCTATTTTTCTTTCTGTAACCTATAAAACTTTAATAAAATCTATTAAAAAATAAAAAAATGACTTACAGAGAAATCCTACCTTATCAGGGTAGTCGCAGTGGGGAGAATTGGGTGGTGAAGCAATTCCTGCATCCTGTGTCGTTGCCATTTTGCTGCAACCGGGACACTGGCCGCAAAGTGAAGAGATTTACTATGCCAACTCCAAGGCTATGATTGTTCAGATGGGAAATGATATATAATGAAATGAAAAAGGATGTTTAAAATAACGTTGGTAAAAACACACACACAAAAACCCCAGAAGCTCTCCAAAAGGGGAATTATAGGGACAGAAGTACCTAAACTGTGTAGAAATTGTGCTGCCTCTCTGAAAGAGAGAGAGAGAGACTTGCCTTTGTGACCTCATGTTGATAGTGGCCAATGAAGGAGAGAGATGGTTATTGCACTTTGAAGGCTCACCATTGAATCTGGGGTGCCAGGCAACACTTGCCTCTACCATCTGCACACACAGCCTGCTGTGATCTGGTTTTTTCTGACCCTCTCCTGGCCATTGTGACCTCATAAGGATGCTGCCTCCCTGAAGGAGAGAGAGAGAGACTGGCCATTGTGACCTCATGTTGATAGTGGCCAATGAAGGAGAGAGACTGGTCATTATGTCCTCGTGCTGATGTTGTCCACCTGAAGGAGAGAGATTGGCCATTATGATCTCATTCTGGTGCTGATAACAATGTGAATGATGAATAATAATACAGGGCATTATAGGGGCATTATTTGGGAATTATAGGGACAGAACTACCCAAGCTGTATAGAAATTTATTCATGTATGTGACTACGGCAGCAAGAATGTTGCTTGCCCCAAAATGGAAAGAAGTGAAAGTCCCAGGAAAGGAAGGATGGATAAAAAAACTTATGGAATATGCAGAAATGGCGAAACTTACCGGAAGAATAAGAAATAAAGATGACAAACTTTTTATAAAAGAATGGAAATGGTATATTGGATATTAACAGGTAAATTGTAAACAGATAATAACATTGGCAGGATTATTGTAATACCCTGCAGTTTCATAAGAGTATATGTTTAAAGCAGAAGAATAAATGAGCAAATAGGTTAATTTGGATATGCAGAAGATATTAAAAATAAATTTAAGGAACCGCAGAAAGAGGGGGAAAGAAAGTCAAGTTTTGAAATGTCAAAATGATTGTAAAACCAGTGACCTGTATAAATCTGAAAAGTATAAATAATAATTAAAATAATAATTAAAAATATCCAATTGTTCAGATGCATTGGGGGAACATGCCAAACCCCAAACCCCATCATTCCCTTGAATTGCCTCCATCCTCTACACCACCTGTGCAATTTGGGAACTGCCAACTGTGGTGGGCTTTAAATACTTGCTGAAAAGAAATTTATTTCATCAAGCTTTTGCCGACTCTTCATTTCTGATCACTCACTGCTCACTTTTTCTGGTTCAATGCTCTCTCAACAAGCCGAGTTCCATTCACTGGACAGAAAAGCAGCCACTGCTTGAAGAAAATGTTTAAAATAACATTTGTGAAAAATCCAGAGACATTTCTATTAGTCATTTTAGGTACAGAGATTCCGAGAGAGCAGAAAAGACTTTTCATGTATGCGACGACAGCAGCGAGGATACTACTGGCCCAGAGATGGAAAGAAGACAAAGTTCCAACCAGAGAGGAGTAGCTGATGAAGATGATGGACTATGCTGAAATGGCAAAATTGACTGGGAAAATCAGAGACCAGGAAGAGAAGAAATTCGAGAAGGAATGGGAAAAATTTATAATGTATTTAAGAGAACACTGTAAACAACATTTTAGCATGTCTGTAGCTCTATTCAGGTGTTGTAGACAGCATCTTAAAAAGCAGAGACATCACCTTGCCAACAAAGGTCCGTATAGTTCAAGCTATGGTTTTCCCAGTAGTGATGTATGAAAGTGAGAGCTGGACCATAAAGAAGGCTGATCGCCGAAGAATTGATGCCTTTGAATTATGGTGCTGGAGGAGACTCTTGAGAGTCTCATGGACTGAAAGAAGATCAAACCTATCCATTCTGAAGGAAATCAGCCCTGAATGCTCACTGGAAGGACAGATCCTGAAGCTGAGGCTCCAATACTTTGGCCACCTCATGAGAAGAGAAGTCTCCCTGGAAAAGACTCTGATGTTGGGAAAGATGGAGGGCACAAGGAGAAGGGGATGACAGAGGATGAGATGCTTGAGAGCCAGTGTGGTGTAGTGGTTAAGAGTGGTGGACTCGTAATCTGGTGAACTGGGTTCGATTCCCCGCTCCTCCACATGCAGCTGCTGGGTGACCTTGGGCCAGTCACACTTCTCTGAAGTCTCTCAGCCTCACTCACCTCACAGAGTGTTTGTTGTGGGGGAGGAAGGGAAAGGAGAATGTTAGCCGCTTTGAGACTCCTTCGGGTAGTGATAAAGCGGGATATCAAATCCAAACTCTTCTTCTCTTCTTCAGTGTTCTTGAAGCTACCAGCATGAGTTTGACCAAATTGTGAGAGGCAGTGGAAGACAGGAGTGCCTGGCATGCTCTGGTCCACGGGGTCACAAAGAGTCAGACATGACTAAACATCTAAACAGCAACAACAAATCTGAGGGATGGAGAGCATACACTGCTACCTCGGTTTAAGAACAGCCCTGTTTACGAACTATTCAGTTTACGAACTCCGCAAAACCAAAAGTAGTGTCCCGGTTTGCGAACTTTACCTTGGTCTAAGAATGGAAGCCGAATGGTGGAAGGGCACCTGCGGTGGGAGGCCTCATTAGGGAAAGCATGCCTTGGTTTAAGAAAAGTTTTGGTTTAAGAACGGACTTCCGGAACGGATTAAGTTTGTACAGTGGTACCTCTGGTTGCGAACAGGATACATTCCGGAGCCCCATTCGCAACCTGAGCAGAATGCAACCTGTGTCTGCGCGTGTGCGGGTCATAATTCGCCACTTCTGCACATGCACGTGATGTCATTTTGAGTGTCTGTGCATGTGCGAGTGGCGAAACCCGGAAGTAACCCATTCTGTTACTTCCGGGTCACCGCAGGAAGCAACCTCAAAATGCTCAACTTGAAGTGTCTTTAACCAGAGGTATGACTGTAAACCGAGATATCACTGTACTAGTTTTGTCTCCCCTTGGCTATCTCCATGGGTCTCTGTGAGTTGGAGGGAAAACATCTGTAATGTGTATCCTTTTCTAACCCTGCAGTTCCCATGAGATTTAGTTATCCTTCCAAATTGTGGAGGGCAATGAAGCTAGCATGCTTACCCATGCTGTCCCTCATCATATGAAACATTTAGAACAGTGTTTCCCAATCTTGGGCCTCCAGCTGTTTTTCAACTACAGTTCCCATCATCCCTGACCATTGGTCCTTCTAGCTAGGGATGCTGAGAATTGTAGTCCAAAACAGCTGGAGATGAAAGTTTGGGAAACCCTGACAAAGAAAACCTAACTAGGATTTTCCTGTCTTTAGAGTAAATAGCTGGACATTCCATTCACAATCGAAATCAAGTTAGTTGTACTATTCAGGGTGTATTTAGTTACTTTTGGTTTTCCTGTCCTCCAGTGTTCTTCATCTTCTCTGTGTATTTTCTCAGGGCTAAACTATTGTCTTAGACCCAGTACGTCTGTTAGGCAAGGGAAGCCAGTGTGGCCTCACCAGATGTTGTTGGACCACAAATCTCAGCATCCCCATCTACTTATCATTCTCACTAAGGCTCATGGGAGTAACATCTGGAAGCCGACATTTGCTCTAAGGTATTGTAGCACAGTGTACCCAGCAAACTAATCAACAGAGCTACTCTTCAAGAGCATGTACAAAGAGCAAGCATCTCCACCCCCATTGTTCAGCCCAGACACTGAGGTCCAGCACCGAGAGCCTTCTGGTGGTTCCCTCCCTTCAGATGTCAAGGAAATAAAAAACAACCTGACTTTTAGAAGACATCTGAAGGCAGCCCTGTTCAGGGAAGTTTTTAGTGTTTGATGTTTTATCGTGTTTTTAATATTCTGTTGGGAGCTGCCCAGAGTGGCTGGGGAAACCAAGGTAATAATAATAATAATAATAATAATAATAATAATAATAATAATAATAATATACTTATATAGGCAAGTCTTGCTATCGGAACACAGTGTGTTTTCAGGAAATTGTTTGTTAGATGAGTGTTCACATAATGAGTCAATGATCTATGAGGAAATTTCTAATGTGTTCCTGCCAGTGGGATTTTGACCCTCCTCCCCCAAAACACCCCCAGAAAATAACCCTATGAAATCTTGTAAAGGCAAACAAGGAATGAAAAAGTGTTCTCCTATTTATCTGGTCTCTACCACTACCTAGCACCATGTTTTATGGTGAAACGGCTGCTGTGGACTGGAAAAACACAAAAAGTAAGGCTTACTTAAGGCTGCTTATTTGTTTACAGTACTACTCACAGTTCTGGCTGTTTGACTATTTGAATCTGTAGTGTGTATAGTGAGATTTGGGTGCTAATTACTTGTTTTTGAACCTGTGCGTATTATTCAACACTGTTAAGGGCAGAAGGATCTCATTTCCCCAAACACATTCTCATAAGTCTATTAAATTATATACTGCGCTTTAAATCCAAAGCATATTTACCAGGGCAGGGGTAGCCAATGTAGTGCTCGCTTGATGTTTCTGGTCTACAATTCCCATCATCCCTGACTACTAACCATGATGGCTGATGTTGCAGGGAGATGTAGTCCAACAATATCTGGCTTCCCTGTATTTGGGAGTAAGTCCTTCTGAACTCAGCTGGACTTACTGATGCTTATACATGCTTAGGAATTTTTGTGGGATTTCTGTGCATGGAAGCATTTCCCCAGTCTTTGCTTGTTGTTGTTGTTTAGTCGTTTAGTTGTGTCTGACTCTTCGTGACCCCATGAACCAGGGCACTCCAAGCCCTCCTGTCTTCCACTGCTTTCCACAGTTTGGTCAAACTCATGTTCGTAGCTTCAAGAACACTGTCCAACCACCTCGTCCTCTGTCGTCCCCTTCTCCTTGTGCCCTCAATCTTTCCCAATATCATCTTTGCTAGGGGGGTGGAAATTGTTGAACTGTGTTAAAATATGCAGGTGACAATGGATTGATTATGTGAGGCTGTCATGCATTTGGAATTAAGTCAGTCCCACTATTAATTTGGCCTTTTGCTTCATTCCAATAAAGCCCCTTTAATCGCTGTTATTTATGCAGATGATTCGTCAAGCGGAATCTTCATAATAATGGCCACCCCTCCCAAAAAACCCAACACCCCCTTCAACCATCCACAGAACAACTCTCTCTCTCTCTCTCGACAGATGGCAAAGGGCTGAAACTTCATGAATTTGTTATTGACCTAATTGGAATCACATTTGTACATTGTTCTCAAGATACACTGAGGGGGTGGATATAGAACGGTGCCAGTATAGAAATGTGGAACTGTGAAAATCCTACAGAAGGCAAGGGAGGGAGGGGGGATTCCAGAACCCCTTGGGTCATTCTTGCTGCCTGAGCAGACCACTGTTGACCCAGGGTCAGACATGGGGAGGCACCTCACAGCTGCAGTCATTCCCCTTCATTTCCCAGTAGAGGTTCTTCTAGGGAGGGAATCAGCCTTAAATAGGATATCTAAAGCCTGGGAAAAGCCACACAGATATGGAGCAATTTACAAGCTAGTAATTAGGGAAGCTATATAGTCTCATTGAATGGAGTGAATAAAAGCTGTGAAGCCTAGCCCTGACTTCATTATGGTTCCTGAACGGGACCATAGAATAGGAATCACATATCCACAGATACAGAAAGTGGTCAGCAGCTACTGAACAGAAAACAAGATGCTACAGGTTCCTCTTTCAAGGCATATCTGCCCCAAAATGGAAAATGAGTGAGGTCTCAACCAAAGAAGAATGACAACTTAAGTTGACAGAATATGCACAACTTGCAGGCTTAACATACAGTGGTACCTCTAGTTACGAACTTAATTTGTTCCAGAGGTCCGTTCTTAACCTGAAACTGTTCTTAACTAGAGGCGTGCTTTTGCTAATGGGGCCTCTTGCTGCTGCTGCACCGCCGGCACACAATTTCCATTCTCATCCTGGGGCAAAGTTCTCAACTCAAGGTACCTCTTCCTGGTTAGAGTAGTTTGTAACCTGAAGCATTTGTGACCTGAGGCATTTGTAACTCGAGGTACGACTGTATAGAATAAGAGAACAAGAAGAACATATGTTTCGAGAAGATTGGAAAACGTTTATTGAATTTATGGAAAATAACTGTGTACAGCTGAAAATGCTGGCAGCATTAAGATAAATTCATCAGTGTAAATAAATTTTGATGGATGCAGATCTTAGGGATGCATTTTGTTTGCCTCTGGGGTGTGTGTCAAATATGGCATTTTCAGTGCATCCATACATTTCTTCTGAAAAAGATCCCATTGCTAAAAATATATTAAATTCTTATTTTTCTACACAACTACCCACCAGTGGCATATTCTTTATTTTTCTTCCCGAATTAACCATGCAAGGGACCCCACTCAGTTAGGGATCAATGCTGTGATGTGAATTGAAGAACACTCAAACCTGAATGGAGCTGAAATGCAGTGCGAATCGGGAGGGTGTATCTGTGTGTGCCAGTTCTATCTCCAGCACTCCTTTCCTTGCCCATTCCACCTGCAGCCTTTTGAAATGAGAAGAAGGTCTGAAAGGGGTTTCTAAGCCCATTTGGTTGAGACGTACTGTCAGAGCTGCCTCTAGGTCCCAGCTCACAGAGGACCAACGCCAGGCTGATGTTATGTACAAAAGTCTTTATTGAAGTTTAATTTCCATTTCAAAGCCAGAGCGTGCAGCCCTACGTCTAAACTCTAGATCGGCGAAGTCCCGTCTGAGTCTCCGCCCCTTCCACACCAGTTTAAGATACTAGCCCTGCTCCACCTCCTGCGCTGCTCTCTTCTCCTCTGGGTCCTCCTGCCCTCTGGGGCATTGCTCTTTCTGGACTCTTCCGACGCTGAGTCGCTTAGCTCCTCCCCCTGCCTCCGGTGTGCTTTAGGACCCGGTTCCCAATCCTCACTCTCTGCTGTCCCGCGCTCCTGTACATTTGAACTTGCTTCTCGTGCCAACCCAGTGACCTTTCTCCTAACCGTTACACTACTTCTATCACTGCTTCCCTCTTCCGTGACACTGACCGGATCTGACCTCCCTTCCGTTGTCCGACTCTCCGAGGAAGGCGTGGTAGGCTCTGCCTTGTCTCCTCTCCCTGGTGGGGAAAGCACTGGCCCCGATGCCTGGGACTCTTCCCCCCACTCTGCTCTGGTGAGGAAGCTGGTCCTGATTTCCAACTACTGCTCTGGGAGTCCCTGCTGCCCCCTTGCTCCTGGGGCGTTCCCCTTGGGACCCCCCTGCCCCTGGCCACTGGCGCTCCCCTCTGTGAATCTTCCGATTCACTGGAGAGGCTCATGGAATCCCTCAGACCACTGTCCCCTCCTACGCTCCCTTCGGATTCCTCCCCCTCGCTCTCCATCTCCCATCTTCCCTGTGCCTCAGCTCCTGAGCCCCTGACACGTACGTATGCTTTTTAAAAAAAATGAGCAGAGAAGGGGCTTGCTGTGAAGTTTTGGCTTTTCCATGTGGCATTTGCTGCTATGATTCTTCAACAACAACTTTGTTGGACTGGTCATGTTGTTCGGATGCCTGATTACCGTCTTCCAAAGCAACTACTCTATTCCGAACTTAAAAATGGAAAGCGTAATGCTGGTGGTCAACAAAAGAGGTTTAAAAATGTTCTCCAGGCAAATCTAAAAAATGTAGTATAAACACCGACAACTGGGAAACACTGGCCAGCGAGCGCTCCAACTGGAGAACAGCCTTTACCAAAGGTGTCATGGACTTTTGAAGACGCTTGAACTCAGGATGAAAGGGAGAAATGTGCTAAGAGGAAGTTTCCACCAGGAAACTTATGTCCCCACTGGAAGGACGTGTGAATGCAGAATTGGCCTCCACACTTACGGATTCACTGTTAAAACCATGTTCATGGAAGACAATCTTACCCAGCCATGAGTGATCACCAAAGAAGAAGAAGATGACAAGCTGCCATAGAGAATTTGTCCATCTAGTTCACCATTTAGCCTGACTGCCAGCAGCCCTCCAGGGTCCTAACAGCAGCAGATGGCATGATGGGTTGGGGTAGAGGTGCTGCCCTGACCCCCCGGCAGCTGAGTTGCAATGAAATCGGTGCAATGTGGATACACCAGTGGAAGTCCCCAATATAGGTATCAGATTTTTGTTTGTATATAGAGCATAGGCGCCGACGCCATGGGGCCTGAGGGGGCCCGAGCCCCCTCAAAAATTCGTTTGGGGGGGCTCTGCCCCCCCAATAATTTAAGAAAATTATTAGTTATATTATGCTTTGTAAAATCACAAAATTATGTTGGTATTTTTTTATTTTCCTTGTTTGACGATAGTTACCTTTTAAAATACATTCAGTAATGAGTTAAAACAAAGCCACTCCCGATCTAGAGAGGGGGTGGGGTTGCGGGCTCTCGACCCATCAACAATCTCGTGGGGCTGGCGTCAGCCCCGCGAGAAGCGGGGATTCCCCTAGCTCATTAATATTCACCACCCACGGCGGCAGCCAATCGGCTGCCGCAAAGGGCGGGCCCTCACAGGTTCACTTAAGGTCGGGGCAGCCCGGGGCTCACCCCTTTCGTTCCCCCAGCAGCAGCGGTTTGGAGGTCTTGGGCCCCCCCAATATTTTTTATAAGTCGGTATGGGCCCCCGCCCCCCCCCCCAATATTTTTTATAAGTCGGCGCCCCTGATATAGAGTCCCCCTTAACAGGCCAGTTTAAATTAAGCCTTTTTCTGGATCCCATCTCACGTCCAAGCCTAACCACTTTACTAGGTGGCTGTGAAGCTGAAGGAATTGGTAGCAGCGAATTAAAAATAGGCAATCATGGTACTTGTAGGGTAGACAAGTGAGGCTGAAGAACCTGGGACCCCTGGCATTGTGGGGTAGAGGTAGAAGCTTTCCACAAAGACCAAAAACATAACGGAAACATTCCCCCCTGGCATTTCATCAACGGTGAATGGGGTGGTGAATGGGGGTGGGGGCAGCTGTTTAGGCCAACACCTAATTTTGTGTTTTGTTTTGTTTTTTAAAAAATATATTATTATTATTATTATTATTTACTATGCTCACACAACTTTACAGATACAACCATTCAAATACCGACAATACAAATACACTACACAAATACAAACATAAATATTACACCTATGTGGCTTCCCTCCACCAGTGTTCATCATTTCCTGTATTTCTTATATTCCTATTTATATTGCAATTTGTAACTCTCATCTTTAATATTGTTATTTAACTATTCGTTTGTTATCTGTATCAACTTTAGAAACTTAATCTAAACATGGTCGAGACCTAATTATGATAAGGGTGTTTTTTTAAGCTAAAAAGTCCAAGAATTGTGAAAAGCAAGTAGATTGCTAAGTTATCAGCCACGCATTAGTCCTGGAATTTACAACAATTAAATCCCTCAAGCATCCCCAGCCAGCGAAGTTTGGAACAATTTCCTTGCATAGGAAGGAGGGTGGGAGGAGAGAATCTTCTACTTGAGCAAGTGTTGTGATTAAGAAGAAAGGGAAAAGAGAAAGTCGGGTTGTTATCTCGGGACGGTTGCTAAGTTGGGAGATGGAGGTGACAGCTCCCAGAGACAGGTGACTGATGACAAAGAACACAGACCTTTTCTCAGCAAAGAAATACTGCTCCGTGAAGTGGAACAGACTGGCTTGCTGTTAAAAGCAAATCCCAACTTGATATGGCTGAGCACACACAGAAATCCTCAGCACTTCAGCTGCTAGCAGAACAAGAGAGAAAAATACTCTTTCTAATAAGAATAAATAAATAATTTTCTTATTTACACCCTGCCCATCTGACTGGGTTGCCCCAACCATTCTGGGCAGCTTTCAACATGTGTAAAAGCATAATATAACACTAAACGTTAAGAACCTCCAAATACAGGAGCCCCCGCCTCAGCATGCAACATGTTGAGTTGCCCAACCAGGCACCCACAATGAACATTTTATGGATGCCCAGGCCCCAGAGCCCCCTGGAGATGGTGCCTATGATAGCAGGAGAGGTCTCAATAAGCATTGTTAAAGCATGTTTAAAACAACCACAACAAATGGATATTAGATTTTTAAATATGCTCAGTGGAGGAATAATGTTGCTTGCTGCTTTCATTCACTGGCAGTCGGAGAAGTATGCTTTAATTTCTTTCGGCGACGTAGTTCACATGTCCTTGGAGAAACATCTTGATTCTGGGCTTGGAGAAGAAAAACTCTGGCCCCAGTGAATTCTCCCCAGGGAGACATTTGTTTACATACCCTGCTGTGCAGCTTTGCATCCAGAACTGTGGAATGCACACTAATGTGCGAAGAAATACAAAACCATACTTAGCTGGCGTGCATTTAAGGCTATTTCTGCCCCTATATGAAATCCTGGGCTGAAAGTACTGCCAAAAAACTTGGTATTTCTCCATTACTGGGTGGAATACAAATAGCATTTCCCCACTCCTTGAAAATCTAAACTTCTTTGGGGTGGCAGAAACATTCATTTCTAGTGAGGGGATTCAGAGAAATTAATCCTCAACATGCAGTAAATTTGAGATAAAGAGTGCTGAGAAAATCTGTGCAGTTGTTTGTTTAGGCAGATAAAGGTAAAGGTAAAGGGACCCCTGACCATTAGGTCCAGTCGTGGCTGACTCTGGGGTTGCGGCGCTCATCTTGCTTTATTGGCCAAGGGAGCCGGCATACAGCTTCCGGGTCATGTGGCCAGCATGACTAAGCCGCTTCTGGCGAACCAGAGCAGCGCACGGAAACGCTGTTTAACTTCCCGCTGGAGCGGTACCTATTTATCTACTTGCACTTTGACGTGCTTTCGAACTGCTAGGTTGGCAGGAGCAGGGACCGAGCAGTGGAGATTCGAACCGCCGACCTTCTGATTGGCAAGCCCTAGGCTCTGTGGTTTAACCCACAGCGCCAGATACATCCACTTAAATGTGTGTTTGAATCCCCTCTAAAGTGTATGACATACCTGAACTGGTTTAACTGTCATTCTCTTTCTTCAGGGAAACTTGGGAACTGTATTTTTGTGCTAGGAGGGGGGAAGAAGGGATCTCCAACAGAAAATTGTCACCCCCATCCTGCCCCAATGGCCCCACTGCCTGGACAACCCTAAACATGCTGGCTCCCTCTTTCAACAAGGGGGTGGTTGTGGATTTGAGGAACTTTAAACAATACAGCTGTCAGTTGTGTCCCTCCCCAGGTGTAGCCATTGTTTGGTCTCATCTTCTTGTAGTATATATGGGATTATGTGGTGTATATGCTTTATGTTGGTGATGTAGCATGTTTCTGAGTTGGGGATTCCCCATCCTCCCTCTGAGGAAGGGAGATGCAGGTATCTGGGGCTTCTTCTTGGCTTTTCGTGTGAGAAGATAAATGAGTGTGGGTTTTTTCTGCCATTTGCAAAGTTGGGCTGGGGGGAATCCAGATTGGGAGGGTTTGGAATAGGTAGGTTAGTTTTGAGAGGGTGATCATTTTGATCATCGGAAGGTTGGTGGTTCAAATCCCCATGACGGGGTGAGCTCCTGTTGCTCTGTCCCTGCTACCTAGCAGTTCGAAAGCACATCAAAGTGCAAGTAGATAAATAGGTACCACTCCGGTGGGAAGGTAAACAGCGTTTCCGTGCGCTGCTCTGGTTCGCCAGAAGCGGCTTAGTCATGCTGGCCACATGACCCGGAAGCTGTACGCCGGCTCCCTCAGCCAATAAAGCGAGATGAGCGCCGCAACCCCAGAGTCGGTCATGACTGGACCTAATGGTCAAGGGTCCCTTTGCCCTTTACCTTTATTTTGTCCGAGAGAGTGAAGTTGGTACTGTTCCATCTCTGTTGATTTGTATTGCCACTCGACCTCAGCCCCACTTACCATGCCCCCTCCATCTCTTTCCCCCTTTTCTTTCTAATGTATCACTAATGTCTCAACAAATGAAACTGATCTGTAGAAAATGTAACTTTAAAAAAAATATTGCACATACAGTGGACGTTCGGGTTGCGAACATGATCCGTGCAGGAGGCACGTTCGCATCCTGCAGCATTCGCAACCTGCAACGCTGCGTCCGCACACATGCGGGTTGCGATTCGGCGCTTCTGCGCATGCAGAAAGTGCGATTTAGTGATTCTGTGCAATGCGCATGCGCGAGCACCGAAACCCAGAAGTAACCCGTTCCGGTACTTCCAGGTTTCGGCACGTCCGTAACCCGAAAATGCTCAACCTGAAGGGTCTCTAACCCGAGGTATGACTGTACTTTTGTAAACCAAGAAATCTTTAATAAAAATATGTTAAAAACAAAACAAAGCACCAGTTCGAAATTTGGCATTCAGCCAGGTCACATGGGATTTTCTACCTATAGATAAGAGAAAGCTGGTAAAAGATAGCAAGGAAAGTGATTGTCGGCCATGAACTCAAGGCTCTTCTACTGGGTTTCAGACTTGATAACTGACCATCTTATTGTCTCCATCTTCATGAAATATCCTGCCATAAAATGAACCAGATGCATAACCCCAAGTTCACACATTCCAAAGTGCACGTTGAGTTACATGTTGCCAAACTCTGGGTTCTGAAACAGAATGGCAAACATCTTCGCAATCTCCAGATGCTCATTTCAAAGACTGCACCAGCGTTCAGAGCAAATATCATTTGTGAATTTGAGATGTTTGTTCAAATCAAACTTTGAGCATTGATTTTTAGCTTTAAAAAGGCTGAAAGGGCAGGCCTCTCTGGCATTACTACTGAGCTTTCCACATGAAATATGCGAGACATTATACCACACAGCACACTCATAAGGACTTTTGCTTGCCCCATAGACATATGCATTAGTGCTGCTACATCTAACATGCTGAACTGATTAGCGGGAGGTATTTTAACTGGGATAGAGCCAAATTTTAGCCAACAGGTTGGATTCTATTTCAGCTGCAAGAGCTAATATTGGAAAATATATTTGGTCTCCCATTTCTCATTTTTCCCTTATCATTGTGTTTTAATTGAAAGAGACATTTGATCCCCACAATGATATCTATCAGTACATAGACAATGTTCTGATATGTCTCTTCCTTGCCATATATATAAATATTGGCAATCATATTTTATTGATCCTTCTGAGCTGAATTGACAGCCCAAAGTTAACTTTTACAAGTGCTATGGGGCTTTTAGATAGCAAGTGCAATGGTAAATGTCAGAGGACTGTTCTCAATGATTACTTTGTGACAATATGCCTATAGGCAAATGTAAACTCCGCCCATGGCTGACTTGCTACACTATTTCATCAGCATTGTGATCAGAGACCTCCATTAATGCCTCCTTTACACAGTGGCATAGTGTGTGCAGGGGGGGCACTGGGGCGGTTGCCCCAGGCGCAAAATTTTAGGGGTTAAAAATTTCAACACCTGGGGCTGCCTCAAAACTGCTGCACCCTTCAATCGCTGGGCTCCGTTGAAAACGGTTTCTCTGTGCAAACCAGGAAGTGACCTCTCCAGACAACGGAATGACTCTTCTTTTGTTATCTCTGCGTCTGATATCTCCTGGGTGAGTGATGCAGGCGCCATTAGGCACACTGAGGCCATTTCCCTCACACCCACTCACCCCTTCCACATGGCCCCGGGCACTGACAACCCACGCTACGCCACTGCCTTTGAGACTTTCTGCCAGCTAGAGCCTTGCAAAGTCTCTGTTTTAATTTAGGTTGGACATCCAAAGAGCCTGGCTAGTGCCAAATTGTTTTTGCAAGCTGAGGACCCCCCACGACTAGCACCTTACATTGTGTGTTCTCCCCCCTCCTGTGTTGTTATCATTTAAAAACCCTTGGCAGATGTTTTCATCAGCGGTGTCTGGTGCCTATTGGGATTGGTAGAGCTGGACCATAAAGAAGGCTGATCACCGAAGAATTGATGCTTTTGAATTATGGTGCCGGAAGAGACTCTTGAGAGTCCCATGGACTGCAAGAAGATGAAACCTATCCATTCTGAAGGAAATCAGCCCTGAGTGCTCACTGGAAGGACAGATCCTGAAGCTGAGGCTCCAATACTTTGGCCACCTCATGAGAAGAGAAGACTCCCTGGAAAAGACCCTGATGTTGGGAAAGATTGAAGGCACAAGGAGAAGGGGACAACAGAGGACGAGATGGTTGGACAGTGTTCTCGAAGCTACCAGCATGAGTTTGACCAAACTGTGGGAGGCAGTGGAAGACAGGAGTGCCTGGCGTGCTCTGGTCCATGGGGTCACAAAGAGTCGGACACGACTAAACGACTAAACAACAACAAAGGGTGGAAGGAAAGAAGCCCAGACAATAGCTGGAGCCAAAGCCAATGGCAGACAGAACCAAGTTTTGTCCCCATTCTCCCCCATGCTTCAACAGCAGCTGTCCCTATTTTCCAGGGACAGTCCCAGAATTATGAAAGCCACCCCAGCTTCTGATTTGATCCAAGAATGTTCCTACTTTTCCCACCAGTGCCGCTACCGAGCTCAGGGAGGAGGATGAGCTGATGCTTTTTCTGAGCAGCAGTGGCAGCTGCAAGGGAGCATATTGTTGCCTCTCTGTGGCCGTCACTGCCAGCCTCCTCCCTTGGGCACCTCACAGGGGTTGCTGGAGAGCAGGAGAGGTGTGGGAGAGGCTGTCGCCCAGCACTGAATGACGCCCTGGCTTTGAATTGCAGGCAGAGGACAGGGCAGTCCTGGGCGTGAAGAAAGGGGGAGCCGAGTCGAGTGCAAGGGGCCTTTATGGCAGCCTTTCTCAACCTGTGGGTCCTCAGATGTTGTTGGACTACAACTCCCATCACCCCTAGCTAGCAAGGCCAGAGCTCAGGGACGATGGGAGTTGTAGTCCAACAACATCTGGGGACCCACAGGTTGAGAACCGTTGCTTTATGGGGTTTTTTATGCATTGTCTGTCCACATCTAATCTTGCCCCTTTAAAAAAATTATTTATTGGAGTGTATTTATAAAATAAAATCAGGGTCAAGGGGTTTTCTCAGGATGCTGGAAGGTGTGTATGCTGAATCCTGTTGTTGTAAGGTAAAGGACCCCTGGACAGTTAAGTCCAGTCAAAGGTGACTATGGGGTTGCAGTGCTCATCTTGCTTTCAGGCCGAGGGAGACGGCATTTGTCCACAGACAGCTTTCTGGGTCATGTGGTGAGCATGACTAAACAGCTTCTGGCCCAATGGACCACCGTGACAGAAACCAGAGCACATGGAAATGCCATTTACCTTCCCGCCGCAACTGTACCTATTTATCTACTTGCACTGGTGTGCTTTTGAACTGCTAGGTTGGCAGGAGCTGGGACAGAGCAACGGGAGCTCACCCCATCGTGGGGATTTGAACTGCTGACCTTCTGTGGGTTGCGGGCAGAACCAAAAAATAGGGAGTCGGGGGGGGTGTCAGTTGGATGGGCAGTGAGGAATGTCCCTATTTTCATCAGGGGAATGTTAGAGGGTATGAATGCTATCAATATGAAGTAGGAAGCTGACAGACAATGGTACCCAATGATCAGGCCGTGCAGGGGTGTGTGTGTGTTGCAGGTTGAAGGCACACTGAGGTTGATCAAAGCAGTGGCTTATTTGTGTGAATGTACCAGCCTCCACTGATATTTGAAGTACATCACTCTGAAAATCTTAACAAGATTGAAATGCATATGTATATGTTTCAAGTAAGTAAATGTACAATTAGATATATGCAATCAACAATTTTTTAGAACAAAAAAATTGATTCATTGCTAGAACGGAGCACTGCCAAAAGGTGATGTCAGCTTGGAATTTGGGGAGCTGTTTCAGGGGGACTGAACTGTTCCAGGGAAGCAAACATAGTTCTTGGTATGTCTGACATAGGTGTGGGCTTGTTAGGCAATGCATTCTACCTGCAATAGTCAGAAGGGGAACTCCAAAGTTAGACTTCGCACCTTGCCTAAAACAATTTTGGGAATGCACATAACTGTATTATTGGCTCGCATCAAGGCTATGCACATGGAATGCACATTGATTTTAGAGTCAATAATTATTAGGAGGATCTTGGACCCTGATGGAGACATTCCTGGCCAGTGAGGACCCCCCCCAAAAAAAACCCCCAGCACAGTTGGCCTGTTAGCTATTTATGTATGTCAGAAAAAAGGCAGTTGGTCTACCCTGTGGATGTCAAACTTCAGAATGCACATACCCTGGTAAATATTTGCTGGGTCTAAAGGCACCAATTTAAACAGTTTTCAATGATAGAGGGAGTGTATTTTCAAAAGCATCCTAATGATACAAAAATCCAGGCTGTAATGCATTGATTTTTCAGGGTATTTACAGTGGTCTTGCTCTCACATAATGTTTAACAACCAATATAAAAAAAACCTCTCATTACCTAAGAGCAAAAACTTTGCTCTACCTGTCTGGAATGGTCCCTGAGGCTGCTTTTATTCTATGTTGATACATCCTGGTCCAATGGTTCTGCCATTGTGGAACAGACAGATGCCTGAGCCATTTGAATTTCTGCATTTACATTCCTGTTAAAACCTCGTAAGTACAGCTTGTAGGATTGAGCCAAAACTGCTCATAGGTGTTTTGGGGTTTTCTTGCACATTTTTGAACAGCGTTGAAGAACTCCCAATTTTTAGTGATTTTTCTGTATTTCTTGTCACTATATTAATTGCTCACATGCACTCTCATTCTCTCACTTGCCCTTAGTGAATTGGCCAAGCAGCCAAATCGATCTGGTGGGAATAAAATTCTGATGCTATTCACTGTGTAAACCTTGGGTGAGTATGATCATCCACACGACTAAGCCATGAAACATCTGCCTGAGTCGCCTGCAGTGATATCATCATGTTGTCAAATCTGATTGCCTATGTAGCTTATTCACTACGTGATCCCTGATTGTCTGGGATCATCCATATGGTTAATCTAAAGGTGGAAGAAGCCACCTTCAAACAATGGCATAAATGAGGCTCAAGAAAAGTGAATATTCACAAATTTCCATCCATTCTAGAAAAAGTATTTAGCTCACCAACATCTTTAATTCACTTTCTGGAAAACTGAAACACAACTCTATCTAGCGCACCTTTAGAGACAACCAATCAAGTTTGGATCCAGAAACGTGTGGCAAATCCAAAACTGCCATGTCATAGGATGCTTCAGCCCCATTGAGGTTAAGGGGCTTTTCAAAAAGAGTTGAAATTAACCCCAGAAGATCCACAACTGCAAAACTAACAGTATATTTTTGTTCTTAATCCTATAAAGAAAATGAAAAACAATAAAAATGGCATGGGGAACAACCCTTGGTTTGGCAAAACAAAGTAACAACAACAACTACTACTACTACTATTATTATTATTATTATTATACCCCACCCATCTGGCTGGGTTTCCCCAGCCACTCCGGGCAGCTCCCAACAGAATATTAAAAACACAATAAAACATCAAACATTAAAAACTTCCCAATACTGGGCTGCCTTCAGATGTTTTCTAAAAGTTAGATAGTTGTTTATTTCCTTGACATCTGAAGGGAGGGTGTTCCACAGGGTGGGTGCCACTACCGAGAAGGCCCTCTGCCTGGTTCCCTGTAACCTCACTTCTCACAATGAGGGAACCGCCAGAAGGCCCTCGGAGCTAGATCTTAGTGTCTGGGCTGAACGATGGGGGTGGAGATGCTCTTTCAGGTATACTGGGCCGAGGCTGTTGAGGGCTTTAAGGCTCAGCACCAACCCTTTGAATTGTGCTCGGAAACGTACTGGAAGCCAATGCAGCTCTTTCAGGACTGGTGTTATATGATCTCGGAGGCCACTCCGAGTCACCAGTCTGGCTGCCGCATTCTGGATTAGTTGTAGTTTCCGGGTCACCTTCAAAGGTAGCCCCACGTAGAGCGTGTTGCAGTAGCCCAAGCGGGAGATAACTAGAGCATGCACCACTCTGGCAAGACAGTCCGCGGGCAGGTAGGGTCTCAAGTCTGCGTACCAGATGGAGCTGGTAGACAGCTGCCCTGGACACAAAATTGTTAGCAGGAGGTTAAAGAAGATTATTACAGCCCATTGAAATCATTGCTCTGTGTTGTCTCCCCAGATGGCACCATTCAAGATATCTTGAACTGCAGCTTCCATCAGCCCCAGTTGGCATGGCCAGTGGTCAAGGTTGATGCAAGTTAGAAACAACATCTGAGAAGCACCATGGAGGGGAATGCTGGCTCAATGAAAGAACACATGCTTTGAGTCCATTAAGGCCACATTATAGATCTCTAACAGAAGACCTGAGAATTCCTGTCACAGAGAACTGCTGCAGAGTAGAGAACACAGAGTTTGTGCCACTAGCGGTCTGACTCAGTTTAAGGCAAGCACTTGGGTTAATTTCTATATTCATCACGGATTTTATATGGATACATTTTCTTTCTTTCTTTCTTTCTTTCTTTCTTTCTTTCTTTCTTTCTTTCTGGTGAATATTGATGGAGATGACTGCCATAAAATGCTATAGGCCTTTGATGTTTCTAATAGAGGATGCAAATGCTTAACAGATGAAAATTATGTTGCTAATAAGAAAATAACCATGAAATGCAGAAATACAATTAGAAAAACTTGTAAGGAGAGCTGAAATATCTTAGTGTTGAAGACGAAGGGGAAGAAAAGAGGCAAAGTATCCTTTGAAGTATGTAAATATTATTTCATTGATCTGCTGTGGGATTATTTTTTTCCAGGCCCATATTTCAACGTATATTGGCAAGGATGAAAGATGTTTTTTTTCCTAATGAGAAACATGGAATGCACAAAGCAAATAAGTAATCTTCCTCTCAGATTCTTAGGTTCACGGAATGTACGGTAGAGCTACGACAAACACAAGAAAACAAATAATTAGCTTATGGAACTCTCTGCCACAAGATGTGGCCACTTAACTGGTTTGAAGGGTGAGTAGATAAATCCATGGAGGTAGCTTAAACCATGTCTTGGTTTAAGCATATTTGCTTTTTGCTCCATTTCCCTATGCCCACCAGGGCCCACTAGGAACAACCTGGCACTTTGTTTGACCACCCAGGAATGATTCTTTCTCCCCAGCAGACCTCAATCTTAATATGATCTGAACATTCTCCACTCTGTTGGGGAACTACCAAGTGTTACTCAAGATCTCCCAGAGTCCACCCCTTGAATGTCACCCAGAGCCTTGAGAAACCTGGCAACCTTACGCAGAGTGACAAAAGTACATACCCTTCAACATTTCTCCGATGGCGTCTCATTCCATAATGATAATTTTACTATTTATACCCTACATATCTTACTGGGTTTCCCCTGCCATTCTGGGCAGCTTCCAAGATATATAAAAACACAATAGAACATTAAACATTAACAAAACCTTCCTTATACAGAATTGCCCCTTCATGGATCACTGCCTTGCCATGGCGAAGGGGCTTGAATAACTCAGAGAAGCTATGCAGGGCACCCAAGATGAACAGGTCATAGTGGAGAGTTTTGACCAAACGTGATCCACCTGGAGCAGGAACCGGCAAGCCACTCCAGTATCCCTGCCAAGAAAACTCCATGGACAAAGACAACAGGCGTATAAAAGTTATGACGCTGGAAGATGAGACATCACCTTGCCAACAAAGGTCCGTATAGTAAAAGCTATGGTTTTCCCAGTAGTGATGTATGGAAGTGAGAGCTGGACCATAAAGAAGGCTGATCGCCGAAGAATTGATGCTTTTGAATTATGGTGCTGGAGGAGACTCTTGAGAGTCCCATGGACTGCAAGAAGATCAAACCGCTCCATTCTGAAGGAAATCAGCCCTGAATACTCACTGGAAGGACAGATCCTGAAGCTGAGGCTCCAGTACTTTGGCCACCTCATGAGAAGAGAAGACTCCCTGGAAAAGACCCTGATGTTGGGAAAGATGGAGGGCACAAGGAGAAGGGAACAACAGAGGATGAGATGGTTGGACAATGTTCTCAAAGCTACCAGCATGAGTTTGACCAAACTGTGGGAGGCAGTGGAAGACAGGAGTGCCTGTTGTGCTCTGGTCCATGGGGTCATGAAGAGTCGGACACGATTAAACGACTAAACAACAACAACAACAAAATACAGGATTGCCTTCAGACGGCTCGGGGGTTGGATAATTCCATACCCTCCAAGATTTCTCCAATGAGAATAGGGACATCCTAAGGAAAAGTGGGACATTTTAGGATCAAATCAGAAACTGGGATGGCTTCTCAAAATCAGGGACATCCTTGGAAAATTGGGACACTTGGAAGGTCTGAAAGCATGCAGGTTCAGGCTGAATCTTGCTGTCCTGTGGTGTGGAAGCCCATTAGGATATCCCTTATAGGATCGGGGTGGTGGACCCAGAGGCGGAGCAAACCGATCGGGCACCTGGGGCGGCGCAAGCTGGAGGGGCGCAAGCACCAGGGGCGAGGCAAGCTGGAGCAGGACGCCCTGCGGGGCCTCCAAGGAGTCTGCCTGCCTCCTCCCACTCAGCTACCCTACAGCTGAGGGGGAGACAGTGGGCAGACCGTTTGGGGCAGCGCGGAGCCTGCAGATGCCCAAGCCACCGCGTCACTCCCAGGATAGACGTGGGGCTCAGGCGCACTGCAGGCTCCACGGTGAGTGCCGCCCGGCATTTTGTCACCCCCCTCAGTGGTGACACACGGGGTGGCCCGCCCCCACTGCCCCCACCACTCCCGTCCCCCACCCCTGGGCGGACCTTCTTCTTCTATCAAGGGCTGCATGCCCTTCAGAGTAATCTCTTAGGGGCCACATGCCTGTGGCAAGTGATTGTGGCGAGTCCAAAGTGGGTGGCGCTGTGGGGCTGCCCCCTCGCCTTTCAAGGGGTGGATTTAGGGCTGTGCAAGCAGTGCACATGCTCTGCACACTGAGCAGAGGGGGCGCCATCTCAAAGCCTGGTAGGCAAGGCTTTGGGACGGAGGCTTGAGTGCAGCATCTTCATGTTGGGAATTCCATTCCACCCTTGCTGCAGATATGTGGGATTGTTACATGTCACATGTCTGTTTACATTCCAGCACAGATTGCTGAAGTCCCGTGAGCGGAACATCTACTCTGTATTGCTTTTCTTTTCTCTCTCTCCGAGAAGAGCAACAAGGAGAGAGGCCATGTTTTTCTTTGTCCTGATTTATGTATAATAAATGCGTAGTTTAGTGTAGTAGCCATGCCTCGAGCCTGATCTGTTGTGTGTTTACTCTGCTGAGTAATGTGTGCTCTTGCATGCACAGCAGCATGAGTCACAGACGCACGTCGGAGGAGGATGACGGATGGATCTCTGCAGCAGCAAGGCTGAGAAGGGAGATGCTCTGGCTGGGGCCAAGCCAGCTGGCTTTCCATCCCACAGTTCCGACAGTTCAGGGCCTCCTTACCTGGCTTTGGGAAGACAGTGCAAGGGCGGAGCATGAAATTTTGGCCTCACACAGGGTGCCATAGCACCCAAGTCAGCCACTGGTCTTCCTAGGTCACACTCACACCGTATATTTTAAAGCACATGGCTTACTCCAAAGTACCCTGGGAACTGTGGGTTGTTAAAGGTGCTGGGAATTGTGAAGGGCAAACTATGGTTCCCAGGATTCCTTATTATGATTATTATTAAAAAAATTATTTATACTTTTCAAGTTTATACATTTCACTAATTTTATACATTTCACTAATTTTATACATTTCATTAATTTTACAATCATTTTGACTTTTCAAAACTTGACTTCCTTCCCCCTCTTTCTGCGGTTCCTTAAATTTGTTTTTTATATCTTCGGCATATCCAAAGTAACCTAATATGCTCATTCTTATGAAGCTGCAGGTTACTACAATAACCCTGTGAATGTTCTTATCTGTTTACAATTTATCTGTAAATATTCAATAAACCATTTCTATTCTTCTATAAAAAGATTGTTATCTTGATTTCTTATTCTTCCCGTAAGTTTCACCATTTCTGCATATTCTGTAAGTTTTTCTTCCTTTTCTAGGACTTATGTTTGCTTCCACTTTGGGGCAAGTAACATTCTTGCCACTGTAGTCACATACATGCAGTGCTTTTTTTCTGGGGGGATGCAGGGGTACACATACCCCTAAACATTTTGTGAATCTAAGTTTGGCCTCATTGAGGGGCAGTATTTCAATATGAATAGGAAAATGAAAGTACCCCTAAACTTTTTTTTTTTATAAAAAAGCACTGCATACCTGAATAAGTTTCTATAAAATTTAGGTAGTTCTGCCCCTATAATTCTCAAAAGAAAAAAACTTTTGGTTTTTTTTTACAGAGGTTATTTTAAACATCCTTTTCATTTCATTATATATCACTTCCCAGGAAGTTTTAACCTGTGGGTTAAACCACAGAGCCTAGGACTTGCTGCTCAGAAGGTCAGCAGTTCAAATCCCCACGACGGGGTGAGCTCCCATTGCTCGGTCCCTGCTCCTGCCAACCTAGCAGTTCGAAAGCACGTCAAAGTGCAAGTAGATAAATAGGTACCGCTCCGACAACTGAATGACCAACCAACCGACTGACCGACCAACCGACCAACTAACCAACCAACCAACCCACCAACTGACCAACCAAGCAAGCAAGCAACCGACCGACCAACTGACCGACCAACCGACCGACCGACCAACCAACCGAATGACCAACCAACCGAACGACTGATCGATCGACCAACCAACCAACCGAATGGCCAACCGACCAACCAACCAACCAACCAATCAACCAACCAACCAACCGACCAACCAACCAACCAACTGAATGACCAACCAACCAACCAACTATTCGACCGACCCACTGACCAACCAACCAACCAACCAACCAACCGACTGACCAACCAACCAACCAACCAACCAACCAACTGAATGACCAACCAACCGACTGACTGACCAACCAACCAACCAACCAACCAACCCACCAACTGACCAAGCAAGCAAGCAACCGACCAACTGACCGACCAAACGACCAACCGACCGACCAACCAACCGAATGACCAACCAACCGAACGACTGATAGATCGACCAACCAACCGAATGGCCAACTGACTGACCAACCAACCAACCAATCAACCAACCAACCGACCAACCAACCAACCAACTGAATGACCAACCAACCAACCAACCAACTATTCGACCGACCAACTGATCAACCAACCAACCGACCGACCGACCGACCGACTGACCGACCAACCAACCAACCAACCAACCAACCAACCAACCAACTAACTGTATGACCAACCAACCAACCGACTGACCAATCGACTAACCGACCGACCAACCAACCAACCAACCAACCAAGATGAAACACACCAACTGCTCCGTTTCCGTGCACTGCTCTGGTTCGCCAGAAGCGGGTTAGTCATGCTGGCCACATGACCCGGAAGCTGTACGTCAGCTCCCTCAGTCAGTAAAGCGAGATGAGTGCTGCAACCCCAGAGTCGGTCATGACTGGACCCAATGGTCAGGGTTCCCTTTTTACAAGACCACCACATAGGATAAAAAGAACCTTTTTACATTTCCATCAGTTCCCAGGATTCTTTGAGGGGGGACCAGAACTGTTAAAATGCTACAAAGGTACTTTAAATGTTTGGTTATGGATGTGAGTTATGACTTCCACATCTCTCTGTGAGACCCTTTCTGCTTTCCTACTTACCTAACTAGCAGTCGGCTGGTAAAGAGACTGGTTATTGTTTCCAGAGGTCTGAACGGATTGCTCGAAGAGGATTCCCTTTCCACAACTCTCCTCTCCATTGCAGTTTTGTCTTGTTTTAAACTCCATTTCCCTCCAAACCACCATTCTTCTCTCCCTCCAGGCTTCCCGCACCTACATGAAATCAGGATGAGCGCTGCTAAATTTCTTTGTTTTTTTGCTTCATGTAAATATTTAGCAACCACACTTTCCTAAAAGAAAAATAAAATAAGGTGATGTTCAACATAAAAACACATAAACAGCAAAAACATCAAAAAAACCCACAACCTAGTCGGTAAAAAAAGAAAGAAAGAGAAAACGTTCGCATCCCAAAGGCCTGCCTGAACAGTGCAGTTTGGAAAAGAGGTCCAAAAGAAAGCAGGGAGCTTTCCTGCCAAACCTCTAGTGGCAAGGAGTTCCGCAGGGCAGCGACTGCCATACTAAAGGCCGCAGGTGGCTCAACATTTTCTGTAGGAGTCGGAAGCAATGCATTGGTGTAAACAGAACATACAGTAACAAATGTTGCGGTACGGCTGTGAGATTTACCCGACCTCACTCTGGTAGAATTGCTACTGCATACTGGGATGGAGAAGGGCAATAGGGGATGCAGCATGGGGCTAATATAGCAGCAGAACAGCAGAGCTGGTATGTTTGCACCATGCAGGACCCACCATTGCCTCACCCCTCTCTATTGTTTAGGGGTTTTTGTTGGAGGTTGTTGCTATTTTTGACATTATTATTTTGTGTCTTTATTCTAGACCTTATTAGGATTTATTTGGAAATGGTCTAATTTGGTCGTGTACTTTTTGATGTCTCATTTACAGTGGTACCTCGGGTTACATATGCTTCAGGTTACATACGCTTCAGGTTACAGACTCCGCTAACCTAGAAATAGTACCTCGGGTTAAGAAATTTGCTTCAGGATGAGAACAGAAATCGTGCTCCGACGGTGCGGCAGCAGCAGGAGGCCCCATTAGCTAAAGTGGTCTTCAGGTTAAGAACAGTTTCAGGTTAAGTACGGACCTCTGGAATGAATTAAGTACTTAACTTGAGATACCACTGTATACTTTTATACTTTTGTTATGTTTGTAATTGTGTGCTTTTTCATGTCGTATGCTGCCTTGAGCATGGTTTTAACCAGTGCTTTTTTCCCCTCCTGTGGTGACTATGGGGTTGCGGCGCTCATCTCGCTTTCAGGCTGAGGGAGCCGGCGTTATCTGCAGACAGCTTTCTGGGTCATGTGGCCAGCATGACTAAACCACTTCTGATGCAACGGAACACCGTGGCGGAAACCAGAGTGCACAGAAACGCCGTTTACCTTCCCGCTGCAGCAGTACCTATTTATCTACTTGCACTGGTGTGCTTTTGAACTGCTAGGTTGGCAGGAGCTGGGGCAGAGCAATGGGAGCTCACCACGTCCTGGGGATTTGAACCACTGACCTTCTGATAGGCAAGCCCAAGAGGCTCAGGGGTTTAGACCACAGTGCCACCTGCGTCCCATACTTTTCTGGGGTACACAGTCCCTCCCCCTCCCCCTCCCCCATATTAAAAGTTTGGCACTTGCTGTTACAGCTTCATGGTGGGTACTGGCACCTTTTTTCCTTAAAAAAACAACAACCACTAGTTTTAACTTTGGAAAGGCGGCATAATGATGTATGTATCCCAGTATGCAGCAGCTACTCACCTGGAAGGAGGTCAGATAGGAAAATAGGAGTGTCCCTATTTTCCGGGGACAGTCCTGGATTTACAGAAGAAGTCCCAGTTTCTGATCTGATCCCGGAATGTCCCATTTTTCCTTAAAAAGGTAAAGGGACCCCTAACCTTTAGGTCCAGTCGCTGACAACTCTGGGATTGTGGCGCTCATCTCGCTTTATTGGCCGAGGGAGCCGGCATACAGCTTCCGGGTCATATTGCCAGCATGACAAAGCCACTTCTGGGGAACCAGAGTAGCACACGGAAATGCCGTTTACCTTCCCGCCGGAGCAGTACCTATTTATCTACTTGCACTTTGACATGCTTTCGATCTGCTAGGTTGGCAGGAGCAGGGACCGAGCAATGGGAGCTCACCCCGTCGTGGGAATTCGAACCGCTGACCTTCTGATCGGCAAGCCCTAGGCTCTGTGGTTTAACCCACAGCGCCACCTGCGTCCCTTTTCCTTAAGACGTCCCTATTTTCATCGGAGAAATGTTGGATGCTATGGAGTTATGTGACCCCAGAGCTAAGAAGATAAGTAACTATACAACCTTTAGAAGACATCTGAAAGCAGCCTGTATAGGGAAGTTGTTTAATGTTTAATGTTTTATTAAGTTTTATATATGATGGAAGTTGCCCAGTGTGGCTGGGGCAACCCAATCAGATGCGCAGGGTATTATTATTATTATTATTATTATTATTATTATTATTATTATTATTATTTTCATTGGAGAAATGTTGGCGGGTGGTGTGTGTGTGTTTTTCTGGACCATGGGTATTATTTTCATGGCTTTGTTTTTATTGAATTTTCACAGAAAAAGCCCCCGCAGCAGACACTTTTTGGGGAGTAAAACAAAAATAAATTGGATTTCAAATCCCTCTAACTTGGGTATTTATTTTGTTTCATTATCAGGCCAATTAGAATGTTGACAGAAGAAAGCAGTTTGTCATCGCTCCCCCTCTCCCCCCGCAGCCGCCCAAGTCTAGAGCAAAGTTTAGAGGCTAAAGAGACTCAGCTATAACAAGAGGGGAAGTCACAAATGAGGGTTTCATTAGACGCATGCCGTCCTCCGCTCCCACAGGTCTGAACAGGTGTAACATCAATCAGAGTGCACAGCCCTGGCCGCAGAACCTCTGAAGGTTTTCTGGCATTCTCTCTCTCTTTCTCTGACTTCTCTGTTCAGGGTCAATAGCCGAGTGTCCAGGAAAAAGGCCACTTCTGGAAACATCTCCTGCCTTTGAACATCCGCTTTCATGTTAATGATGACAGCCGCACGATGACAACCTCGAAGAGCCTGTATGTGACGCACAGCTCCAACATTAGCTGTGACAAATATAGTGATACCTCAGTTTTCTAACGTGTCTGTTTTCGAACATTTCGGCTTTTGAACGCTGTAAACCCGGAAGTAAATGCTTCGGTTTTCAAACTCGCCTTGGAAGTTAAACGTGCCGCACGGCTTCTGTATTGAGTTTTCCATAAGGAGTTTTCCGTTTTGAGGCTTCCGTACTGAGTTTTTGGTTTTTGAATGTTTAGGCACTTGAATGGTCTTTCGGAACAGATTACATTCGAAAACCGAGGTATCACTGTATTAAAAACACACCAAAACATCAACCATTGAAAACTTCCCCATACAGAGCTGCCTTCAGATGCCTTCTAAAAGTCATATACAGTGGTACCTCAGGTTACATATGCTTCAGCTTACATACGCTTCAGGTTACAGACTCCGCTCACCCAGAAATATTACCTCGGGTTAAGAACTTTGCTTCAGGATGAGAACAGAAATCATGCTCCGACGGCGTGGCGGTAGTGGGAGGCCCCATTAGCTAAAGTGGTGCTTCAGGTTAAGAACAGTTTCAGTTTAAGAACGGACCTCCAGAACGAATTAAGTTCTTAACCCGAGGTACCACTGTAGTTTTTTTATTTCCTTGACATCTACCGGGAGGGTGTTCCACAAGGTGGGTGCCACTGCTGAGAAGGCCCCCTGCCTTGTTCCTTGCAACTTCACTTCTCTCAGTGAGTGAACTGTCAGAAAGTCCTTGGAGTTGGACCTCGGTGTCTGGGCTGAACAATGGGGGTAGAGATGCTCCTTCAGGTATACAGGGCTGAGGCTGTTTAGGGATTTGATCCCATATCTGTGAGGGGGAGAATAGCTTTCAGTTGAGGAAGGGGCAGCCTTCTGTTGTGGAGAAGGATAGAAAATATTATAGTAACTCAGATTGAAAGAGAGCTTGATAACTTTGCCCCAAGCCTGGAGTTCATTGTTGGGTGGGTGTGTCGCATCAGTCTCTCTCTCCTTCCATCTCCTTCTCTTATGTATAATACACCATGGGTGGTCTCTCTCCTCGCTCAGCCTCCCTGCCTGAAATCTGGCTGTCTCTGTAGCTAGCTAGCTGTAACTCAAGCACCTGCATGCCAGACATCATGGCTGGCTCAATATGTACAGAACCTCAGCAGATCTGACTTCCAGAAGATGAGACAACCCTCCCTTCAGACAGAATTCTGCCAAAAGAGACTAAAGCGCAACTGGGTTGCCCATGTGGAAAGCAAAAATGGAAAGCAAAAATGAATGAGAGAGATGAGCTGTTGCTGTTCATATTTCTCAAGCAGGACAAACATGGCAGCTTCCCCAGTTCCAAGTTTAAAGCTCGTCTTGCTTACTGGACTCTAGGAGGCTCCTGGAAGATCTTAACTGGCCCTGCCTTTCATGCATTTCATTTGCATGATCGCAGCTGGCTGTCCACCAAGCGCAGAAATCTGTGATCGTGCAAGTTAAATGTGCACAAGTTGTGAGTCGACGGCATGTATTTTTGAGCTGGAGCACGGCTGAATTCGGAAAAGTGCAAATTTGGAAGGCGGGCTGCATGATTCTGTGATGATTATTATTTGGTTCATGCATCATTCCAGGAAATGCAGAGTAGGTAAAGGTAAAGGTAAAGGGACCCCTGACCATTAGGTCCAGTCGTGACCAACTCTGGGGTTGCGGCACTCATCTCGCTTTATTGGCCAAGGGAGCCGGCATACAGCTTCCGGGTCATGTGGCCAGCATGACCAAGCCGCCTCTGGCAAACCGGAGCAGCGCATGGAAACGCTGTTTACCTTCCCGCCGCAGAAGTACCTATTTATCTACTTGCACTTTGACATGCTTTCAAACTGCTAGGTTGGCAGGAGCTGGGACCGAGCAACAGGAGCTCACCACGTCACGGAGATTCGAACCGCTGACCTTCTGATCAGCAAGTCCTAGGCTCTGTGGTTTAACCCACAGCACCACCCGCGTCCCCTGCAGAGTAGGTAAGTTTGTACTAAACAGCCAACTCAATCAAATCTCTACTCAAAATATCCTTTCTTTGGCTGATACACAATGTATGGGATCTGTTGGTTGCCAAAATGGGCTCTCAGAAGTATGGATTCTCATACTCATCAACTCTCCTGCTTTTAGTAGGACGTTCTGGAATTACAGAGTCCCCCTGGTTTCTTATTGGATCCTGGGATGTTCTGTTTGGGCTCCCGTGAGAGCGCAGCCCCCAAAGATGCCAGTTTTGGGGGGCTGTGCTCTCATGCAAGTCACATGAATCGTGCAGGGCCCAAAAGACCCGCATCCCAATTTTATCTGTGGGTTGTTAGAGGGTTTGGATTCTTAAAATTCTGCTCAGCCAATGCCTGCCATTGGTTTTGAAATGGAAGACTGGCCTAGGTATGAATCACTTCACAGCAGTGAAACTCACTGAGGCAGCAGCAGTCTCAGGCAAGTGAGCATCAATCAGGCTAACCTACCTCACAAGGTTGTTTTTTGAAGCTAAAATGCTGTTCAAAGCAGCTCCCCAGAGGAGAGTGTGTGTTGTGGGTGGGGATGATAATGGGTAGTAAAACAAATACAGTGGTACCTCAGTTTTCGAGTGTCTCAGATGTTGTTTTGGTTTTCGGATGCCGAAAACCCAGAAGCAAATGCTTCCATTTCCGAACACGCCTCAGAAGTCAAATGGTTTCTGCTGTGTTTTTTCCAATTTTCTCCATTGACTTTGCAGGCCGCCCTTTGTGCCCCAGTTATCAAACGTTTCAGAAGTCAAATGGTCTTCCAGAACAGTTCGGCAACTGAGGTACCACTGTACTGGTAAACAGTAAGTTGGTTACAGAGCGAATGTAGAACTTGTCACTTTTAAGTGAAGGAAGACCATAAGGACTGAAGAACTATTTTCTTCTCTCTCCCACAGTCCCCTCCTGTCAACCCCCCTCCCTTTCACCTCTCGGGCTAAGTGAGCAGTCTTGTTTGTGAGATGGGCTTTCCCAAATTCTCACAGCTCTAATCTGGATACCATTTAGTGTGACAGGCTCCTTCCCGGGTTCCCACAGCTGGTTAGTGTTTTGAATTCCTGGCTCATGAACTCATATCAGGCTACATGGGCTAATGCTCAGAGCGCAACCTAGGGCTGATATCTTTGATGACAGAGTAATGAAGGAAGCTCTGGTGCTTTGGCTGTGTTTATAAATCTGCTGCCATTTGTGTGCTGTTCTTCAAATTTTGGTGGAGAAATAGCAGTTTGTCCATAATACCTCGTGGAAGCAGTTAAAGCATCAACAGAGGTGAAAATAAAGTGATTAAATATAGTTGGTGAAAGGCCAATAGAAAATTCTGCCATCATTAGTTCCTCTCTCTCTCTCTCTCTCTCTCTCTCTCTCTGTGTGTGTGTGTGTGTGTGTGTGCGCGCATTTAGGAAGGTACACATTCTTTCACTAGTATTGCAGGCTGATTACAAACATCACATAACAAATACTTCAGCTGATTCTTTCCAATAAAATAGTATCAGCCTTCTAACTTTGACCTCTCTCTCTGTTAGTGGCTAAATATTTAGGAAGTCTGCAGATCAAGTGTGATAATAATCAATGTAGGCAAGACGCACACACAGATCCTCAGTTCTTCCATCTGTAATATGGAGGAAAATAATACAGTGGTACCTTGGGTTACAGATGCTTCAGGTTACAGACGCTTCAGGTTACAGACTCCGCTAACCCAGAAATAGTACCTCGGGTTGAGAACTTTGCTTCAGGATGAGAACAGAAATCGTGCTCCGGCGGTGTGGTGGCAGCGGGAGGCCCCATTAGCTAAAGTGGTACCTCAGGTTAAGAACAGATCTCCGGAATGAATTAAGTTCTTCACCAGAGGTACCACTGTACAATAATACTGCAAGACAATGAAGATTAATACTGCTAAACAACAAAATCTAAAAGAGCAGATAGCAATCCCTGGTGCCTCTGGTCCTTGATCTGAAGATAGTTTCAGTGCTGAACAGCACCATATTCATGTAGAATAGGAGTAGTCATAATGGTGCCCTTCAGATGGTCCCACCATGCCTGCCCATTGGTCATGTTGGCTGGGGTTGATGAGAGCTGGAACCCAACAACATCTTGAAGTCACTGCACCGACTACCCCTGTTGGGCATATACCTTTTTCTTCAGGATGAGAACAGAAATCATGCTCTGGTGGTGAAGCAGCAGTGGGAGGCCCCATTAGCTAAAGTGGTACCTCAGGTTAAGAACAGTTTCAGGTTAAGGACAGACCTCCAGAATGAATTAAGCTCTTAACCCGAGGTACCACTGTACTGCTATTTCTTACAGGGTTGTTGTAAGGATTACAACCAGATAATGCAGTTAAAATGCTCTGAACTCTTGAAAGGGCTAAAGAAATGTTGTCATATGATACTCAGTCCATAATGTACACAAAAGGAAAACTTGTATGATCAACTAACACATGGTTATTGCAGAAATTTCCACTGTGAGTGTTTTTTTCAGTGTTTTGGTTTGACTGTGCATTTTTTAATTATGTGTGCTGATGTTTTTGTGTTTGGTTCCATATTTGTAAATTGCTCAGGAGCCACTTTGAGTGCCACATTAATCACCACCACCATAACAGTAATAAATCATCAGTATATAATAGATGATAATCAGAACAATAATCAGAGTAACAGTAATACAGTTGTACCTTGGAAGTCGAAAGGAATCCATTCTTGAAGTCCGTTTGACTTCCAAAACGATCGAAAACTAAATCACAGCTTCTGATTGGCAGCAGGAAGCTCCTGCTGCCAATCAGAAGCCTTGGAAGCCTCGTCAGATGCTCGGGTTCCAAAAGAACATTCACAAACTGGACCAATCACTTCTGGGTTTGCGGCGTTTGGGATCCAAGGTACGACTATAAATAGATTTGCAGTCCCATATCAGACTGAAGATGATAAGCCATTAGGGTTATAGAAACTTGAGGAACACATGTGCTTCAGAACTACCTGCAGAAAGCACACCATCAGCAAGTCATGTTTTGCTCAGCCCTTGCCACTGCTTCATGAGATAACTCATCTAATTCACATTTAGTTAACCCCAAACCCAGCCACCCTTCAGAAATTGCACTTCTCCAGTTTTTGCCTTGCAACTCACCATCCAAGTAATGTGTATGAAAATGCATATACAATAAAAGTCATCGCAGTGGGGAAATCGCTGTCCAGAAACGTGTATATTGAGAGAAGTCCACACTAAAATGCTGAAGAATTTTCACGAGGAAATTTTTTTAAAAAAATGGCATGGAGATTTGGAGAACTGAACGTAAGTTTTTGGGGGGGGGGGAATGAGAAACCGAGCATGGACAGATTCACCCACCTCCAGCCATAAATGAGCCACTCTTTCTTTACATAACGGTAGCCTCTGAGAGAGCTCTCCCTTTCCTTGTGTGGGTGAAGGAAACAAACCTATTGGTGTCCAAAAGCACAACCCAAATTGTGTCTACTCATAAGTAAGTCTTGCTGAATTCAATTGGGCTTACTCCCAAGTACGTGAGGCTGGGACTGAAGCCTTACCATCCAGGCACCTTTTATCATATGTGGTGGAAGTGCAAGGTAATAAAAGCATTCTGGGAAATGATATATAATGAATTTAAAAAAGAGTTTAAATTAACTTTTATTAAAAAGCAAACAAACAACAACAACAACACCAGAGGCTTTTCTATTAGGAATTGTAGGTGTGGATATTCCAAGGGAGCAGAAAAGATTTTTTATGTATGCAACAACGGCCGCACGGATTCTATTAGGCCAGAGCTGGAAAGAAGATAAAGTCCCTAACAGAGAAGAATGGCAAATTAAACTGTTGGACTATGCAAAAATGGCAAAACTGACTGGAAAGTTCAGGAACCAAGACCAAAACTTTAACAAAGAATGGGAAAAAATGTAATTTATCTCGGAGGCCACTGTAAGCAGATGAAAACACCAGCCGGATTGCAATAACACTTGTACTACGGAAACAATGGAGTTATATAAAATATAGATTATTGGAAAAGATGCAGTACAAAATGTTTAACAAAAGGACCCATGGAGGAGAAGGTGGGAAGTCCAGAGATTCGAGGGAATCTTTTAACTGTTGAGATGTGTGATTGTGTTGTTATAATTTTATATTTGTAAAATCAAATAAAAATTATTATTTTCAAAAAAAGAAGAAGTCTTACCATCCATTTACCACCCTTTCCACTTGCATTTATAATATGCGGGTGGGAGCATGTGTGCTCAGGTTGTGCCCCCAAATAATTTTATTTGCATAGCCCCAGTGCTTTTTTCCGGGGGGGACGCAGGGGGACGCATACCCCCCAAAATTTCGTCAATCTAAGTTTGGCCTCATTGAGGAGCAGTATCTCAATATGAGTAGGAAAATGAGAGTACCCCTAAAGCGTGTTCTCACTAATAGAGAGCACGCGTTGAGGTGGGGTCTAGCAGGCCACCCCACTGTCGCTGGGCTGATCTGTTTGGATGACCACAGGCTGTGATTGGGTACTTGTGTTTCTGGGGAGATTTTGATGTTGCCAATTTGTGGGTTGGGCTCCAAGGTTTTAAATACAGGACACGCAGCTTTGAGTGTCCTCTTTTGCTGTGTGCATTGGATCACCCGCCCACCCTCCCTGAAATGGGGACTTTGCGCTTCACCTTGCTATGCCTGTCATGGGGTCGTCTGCTTTGGGGCAGGTGCCTGGCAGGAATTTTGTCCATTTGGCTGATTGGCTGGAGCCATTTGGTTTTTGCCTACTGCGTAGCAAATTGTCACAACTTGTAAGGTTTGCGGTTAGGCATTGGTTAAAAAATTGTTTGGTGGAGGGGTAAGTGCCTACCCCTCCAATGCTGGTGCTGCAAGGGAATTCCATTAAAGGAATCCGGGGGCTTGCCATGCTTTCGTCCAAGTCCCTGGCATCGGGCTTGGGCTGCGCAAGGCCTCTGGGAGCATGCGGGGAGAGGTGAGGGTCTGGTGCCCAGCTTCATTTCTCCCCGATATTGTTTTCCCTGACTGGCTTCCGCTGGAATCCGGAAGTCAGTTCTGTCCCTGGAGCAAGGACAGATAATCGTAACCAATGCCTAAGCAACCACTCACAATTATGTATTTAAATAAAGTTGTGGCCAAAAATATGCCAAAAGCCTTAAAGAAAAATTATGTGTGATGTGTGAGTTATTGGGGTGGCTTGGGGACCTCAACATGCAAACATTTTTTTTAGGAAAAAAGCACTGGATAGCCCCACACCATTGCCTTTTAGCATTTGGACAACGCTGGCCTAAGCAGTCTAAACCCCCTATTGCTAAAATAGACGGTGCTTCTGTTGAGGAGCTGCTCTGTCACCATTCATCTTCCAGATTGGTTACAACTAACCGGAGCCGGTTCCACTGCTGGTCTCCGTTCAGGAAACATCCAAGTCTTTAAGGAACATGGGAGAGCAAATGTTTACTGACCGTGTAATTAATATGATGATTTGCTCTGTCTATTGGCCCTTAGCACCGCATTTCCTGTGAAAGTGGTAGAAAGCTTCCCCCTTTTTCTCTCCCCCCCCTTTTTTTTGAAAAGCAAGCTGCTATTTTACTTTGACGAACAAGTCATCTTCCAAATGAACAAATGATCTATTAGAAGCTGAACAGAGTATTCCCATGGGAATAGGCATTTTGCTCCTTTTTTACAGCTAATTTCTTTCATACGGCAGGTTCCCAGACACATCAAATGCCTCACATGTTAAGCTGTTAGTCAAGATTTATAGGCTCTGTGAGCGTAAGTCAATGTTAAATCGTTCTGATAACATGAGGGCTGGCAGGCAAACTTATTCTCAGGGATTTTCATTTTCATTTTTTTTTAAGAGGGAGGGAGGGAGGCTGAGATCAAGTCGGAGTATCTGAAGTGTTTCCTTGACATAAGAAATGCCTTTCTTTTGGCCCATCCTTCCTATGTCTACTTGCTTCATTGGAGACTTCAGCACTAAGATGTTCTAAGCCTGACAAGCTACAAACCGCTGCGGAAAAGTACAGTGCTGTAAAATTGCTAGTTATGATCACAATATTAAAATGTCTAGTAGCTGGCCTATATACCGTACATAATGTGACAAGGCTGCCAAAAACATGTATTTTGCTACCTGAGGAAAAAGGTAAGATGGCGTCACCTCCACTTCCTCCAATCAGTGGTGTACAAAAGATGGTAAGCCCATACCCTCCAATATTTCTCCAGTGAAAATAGGGATGTCTTTTTCAATAATACTACTACAGTCATACCTTGGTTGACGAACGCCTTGCAACTCGAACGTTTTGGCTCCCGAACGCTGCAAACCCAGAAGTGAGTGTTCCGGTTTTCGAACGTTCTTTTGGAAGCTGAACGTCCGACAAGGCTTCCGTGGCTTCCGATTGGCTGCAGGAACTTCCTGCAGCCGATCAGAAGCTGCACCTTGGTTTCTGAACATTTTGGAAGTCGAACAGACTTTCAGAATAGATTCCATTCAACTTCTGAGGTACCACTGTACTACTAATCAGCCTCGGTCCTGCATACCTGAAGGAGTGTCTCCACCCCCATCATTCAGCCCGGACACTGAATTCAGCCAAGGACACATTCAGCCAAGGGCCTTCTGGCGGTTCCCTCTCTGCGAGAAGTGAGGTTACAGGGAACCAGGCAGAGGGCCTTATTGGTAGTGGCACCCACCCCGTGGAACACCCTCCCTTCAGATGTCAAGGAAATAAGCAGCTATCCTATTTTTAAAAGACATCTGAAGACAGCCCTGTTTAGGGACGTTTTTAATATTTAGTGCTGTATTGTTTTTAACACTGGATTGGGAGCTGCCCAGAGTGGCTGGGGAAACTCAGCCAGATGGGCAGGGTATAAATAATAATAATAATAATAATAATAATAATAATAATAATAATGTGACTGGGTTGACCCAGCCACTCTGGGCAGCTTCCAACATATATAAAAACATTTAAAAAATTAAACCTTAAAAAAATTATGTATACAGGGCTACCTTCAGAGGTCTTTTAAAGGTTGTATATTTACCTATCTCCTTGGCTTGGGGGGTGGAATAAGTCCATACCCTCCAACATTTCTCTGATGAAAATAGGGACGTCCTAAGGAAATGCAGGACATTGCGAGATCAAATCAGAAACCAGGATGGCTTCTGTAAATATGGGGCTGTCCCTGGAAAATAGGGACACTTGGTCTGTAAGCCTAGCAGTTGAATGCTACTTCAACACTGGTAATGGGAGAACCTCCTCCATTGCAGCTAAGGGCAGCATGCTGGTCTGGGGGCTACAGAATAGGCTGTGTGACATATTCTGTGTGCTCCCTGGCCCTCAGCACCTGCTGCCTGAGATGGCTTCTTCCCACTGCCTAATGACAGGGCCAGCCTTTATAAATATATATGGGTGTAGGACTACTCTAAATAATACACTGTAGGCATTTTAAAAATTATAAATTGGATTATATATCAATTGGAAAAGGTAGTAAGAGGATGCAAGAGATCCAAATACCTCAGCAACTACAACAGAGGCTGCATATACAGTGTATTTCATTTTTGCTTCTTTTCCGCTTCTTCTATCTGTCTAGGATTTAGCAACAGCACAATTTCTATATCCCCAGTCCAGCTGTTTGTTTGAAGAATTTATAGCCTATTCCTTTTCAGTTCTCAAAGAGGGTACTAACAATAAAATAACCACACAGAATAACAGTGATAAAGAACAAAACAACAATATAGTATGCCACCTGGATTCAGGTTGTGGCTTCCCCCTTCCTTGCCCAGCCAAATGTTTGTGATTGTATCTGCAAAGGAAATAGAAAACTCAACACCCTGAACGGAGACAACCTAAATTCACGAGCAAAGGCCATTTATCTCATTGAAAGCCATGGGAGATCTAATGACAGCAGAGAGATTTCTTTAGAGGGACCACCGCCACATTATGCCCCTTCCCAAAGTTTGAGGTTATGTAAGAAGTAGGCATTGTTGTGGTTCTAAGCCTGAACTCTAATCATCTGCCATTTTGCAGACAGTCTGGTTGGAGATTGACTTACGGTGCCATATTTAGAACTGGTCCACGAGCAAACCAGTCATCCAGACAGCTGGCTTTTGGGAGGGATAGACTAGCCTAATAGAGACATTGAACATTGAAAAAAAAAATGAATATTAATAAGCGATTTCTCTAGGGCATGATTCTCAAAGGGTGTGGCACACCACACTGGCTTGGCAGGAGAGGACGGCAATTGTGTTGGGAAGATTCAAGGACAACCAAAGGAACATTTAAACAAATCCCTGTAGTATAGTATTAAAATTATTGTTTACATCTGCAGGAGATGGGCAGATATCTTTTCAAAATGAGAGCTCTTTTCTAGTTGTTGTTTCCCCCCAGTGTATTCCTTATCAATAAAAAAATTTCAGCGTGGTAAGAGCAAATTTGTATTCTGAAAGTGTGGCCCAGAGAAGAAAGTTTGAGAACCACTGATTTTAGGGCATCGCGTTGTCTAACACGACCACAATAGAACGCATACGAGCACAAAACACAAATCAGGAAGCTGCCTGCACATGACTCTGGTCGGTCGTGTAGTGAACCTGAGCACCCTGTAGCACATTCCAGGGAGCCTCTTGCACTCAGTGCCATGGAAACTGTCCCCACACAGATGAACCTGATGGATAATTATAATAATAATAATATTTAATATTCAGCTCCCAACTGAATATTAAAAACATGATGCAGCATTAAACATTAAAAACTTCCCTAAACAGGGCTGCCTTCAGATGTCTTCTAAAAGTAAATTTCCTGCTTATTTCCTTGACATCTGATGGGAGGACATTCCACAGGACGGGCACCACTACCAAGAAGACCCTCTGCCTGGTTCCCTGTAACTTCACTTCTCGCAGTGAGGGATCCGGCAGAAGGCCCTTGGCACTGGACCTTGGCACTGAATGGTGGGGGTTGAGATGCTCCTTTAGGTATACAGGGCTGAGGCCATTTAGGGCTTTAAAGGTCAGCACCAGCACTTTGAATTGTGCTCAGAAACGTACTGGGAGCCAATGTAGGTCTTTCAAGACCAGTGTTATATGGTCTTGGCAGCTGCTCCCAGTCACCAGTCTGGCTGCTGCATTCTGGATTAGTTGTCATTTCTGGGTCACCTTCAAAGGTAGTCCCATGTAGAGTGTGTTGCAGTAGCCCAGGCGGGAGATAACTAGAGCATGCACCACTCTGGCAAGAGTCCGCGGGCAGGTAGGGTCTCAGCCTGCGTACCAGGTGGAGCTGGTAGACAGCTGCCCTGTATACAGAATTGATCTGTGCCTCCATAGACAGCTGTGAATCCAAAATGACTTCCAGGCTGCACACCTGGTCCTTCAGGGGCACAGTTACCCCATTCAGGACCAGGGAGTCCTCCACACCAGTGCTAAGGAATCTGCACATGTTCCAGCTCGTACGTGGAGCATGGCCATGTGAAAATGTTTCTCAGCAGGCTCCCATGTGAGAACGTCCACACTTCTTAATTTCTTAATACCCATCAACAGGAGGCCAGTAGATTATTTATTTATTTATCACCTGCCTCTCACCCTAAGGTCCCAAGGCGGGTTACAACATTAAAACACAAAATTCAGGAAAGTTAAAAACAACTTACGATCACAAAAATAAAGTGGCTCTTGAAAATATACACCTTTTGCATGGGAGAAACTTCATGGCAACTTTCCAAAGGTCAGTAGGTTAGTTTCTACTTACACTCCCCATTCCCTGCCATCTCTATTCTTCCTCAAGGCAAGCAAGAAGAGTTCAGTGACGTGTTTCTGCCAGGCAAAAATGTCACACTTAAGAATATTTCATGTGGTGAAGAGCTGTCTGTGAAGCAACAGAGTTGGTTTGGAAGAGGCTAGGATGCCTGCTTTCTAGGGCTGAACTCCATAAAACAGCTAAGCAATTCTACTGCAAAGACCAGCTACAGAAGGTGCCGACTGGCTAGCATCAGTGACGTCACAATGACACCACCCTAAATTCCTGGAGTGGTTTTGCCATTGTTTTAGAAAATGTTTCTTTCCTTTCTTTATGGGAAGGACGGTGTCAGGTCTGCCTCTAGATCCCAGCTCACAGAGGACCAACGCCCGGTGGATATAATATACAAAAGTCTTTATTGAAGTTTAGTTTCCATTTCAAAGCTCTAGGCGCGCAGACCCACGTCTCGACGCTAGACCGGCTAAGTCCCCTCTGACTCACTGCTCCTCCCACACCAGTTTAAGATCCTAGCCCGGCTCCACCTCCTACGCCGTTCTTTCCTTCGCTGGGTCCTTCTGCCCTCTGGGGTTTCCTCCTTCCTGGACTCCTCTGACGCTGACCCCCCTTGGTCTTCCCCTTCCTTCCGGCGGGCTTTAGGACCTGGCTCCCTACCCGGGCTCCCTGCTGTGCCGCTCGCCTGTACATTTGAACTTGGCGCGCGCGCCCAGCCGGTAGCCTTCCTCCTGACCATTTCCCCGCTTCCTGATGTGGGCGTGACCAAACCTGACTCCTCTCCTCCCGCTGGTGGTGAGAGCACTGGTCCCGATTCCTGGGACTCCCCCTCCCCACTGCGCTCTGGTGGGGAAGCTGGTCCTGATTTCCAACTGCTGCTCAGGGACTCCCCGCTGGCCCCTTCCTCCTGGGGCTTCCCCCCTGGAACCCCCCTCGCTCTGGCTATCGGCGCTCCCTTCTGTGAGTCCTCCGATTCGCTGTAGAGGCTTGTGGAATAACTCTTTCCACTGTCACTGCCTGCGCCCCCCTCGGACTCCTCCTCCTCACTCTCCATTTGCTCCCCCTCCTGTGTCTCTCCTTCTGAACCCCTGACAGACGGATACATGGCAATATATGTGTGTGTGTGTGTGTGTGTGTATATATATATATATATATATATATATATATATATATATATATTCCATAGGCAACCAGGCTGAGTGAAGCATGAGAGAGAGAAAACAGTTGATGACCAAATCAGCACTCAGTTCAATGGTATAGATGTCTGTCATACACAAGCTTTCCTTGAATGTTTCTGTCTGTTTCCAGCCATAGTTGATCATTGGTAAGAAAAAGATATATTGTCATTTTGTCCATTCAGTTTACTCAAGCCCACAATTTGTTTCCTTCCCACCTCCCCAACTACCCAGGAGAAACAATCAACATTTCTTTCATCTCCAACGTCAACATCCTCTATGTATTAATGTGGCTATTACATAATGAGTTTTACATCTTGCTATAGGTTTAATTAGGATAGAAGCTTTTCCATGGTTGTTTAAAATCTTCCAAATTGTAGAGCAATTACTCTGCGTAATACCCCGACAGCTATTACATTTGGTTTTACTGCAAGCAATAATTGCTCACATTTTCTTACAAGTAGGTAATCAACACATTAAGAAGGGAATCTCTTCTTGTGGAGCTGAAAATGAGCTCATTTTCATTTCGCCGTTAAAAGAAAAATGAGGGATATGCTCAAAAATAGCACATTCTCTGTCCTTTGGGGGGGGGGGACTACAAAAGGTTAGTAAAAAATAAAGAATCAATATGGTGTCCTTTCATCTTGGGATACCCGATACTGTTTAAGTCATCTATCCGAAAGGGTTGCTTCACTTATTTCAGGAGCACCAGCAAAAGCTTATTCACAAGACCCAGCCTGATAGTACTCAAGTTTGCGGTCCTATATAACAGTCCAAACCCCTCCTCATGTGTGCATTCTCTGGGAGCAGCCATCAAAAACAATCCAAATAGCCATGAGAAACTGAAACGGTTTTGGTTGGCATGCATATTTATGGTATGACAAGGTAAAGGTACATAGAAATTTTAAAAACCATATTGTTAGGAAAGCATTGTATAATGTATGGAATCGATATAAAGATTTGCTTGAAAGTAAAACCCCCAGGTGGTTGTCACCAATGGAAGCCAAGGCGGTAAAAAGACTGAACATGGATACAGAGTGGCCAAAATATTGTGAAATTATAGAATATGATGGTGAAAAGTTGAAACTACAGAGTTTTGAGAAATTGAAACCTAAAGTTCGAGATTGGTTACATTATTTCCAGATCAATGAAACTTTTAAGCAGGACAGAAAACTAGGATTTCAGAAGGAGAGGTCAAAGTTAGAAACAGAATTGCTAGAACCCAATACCAAGAATTTGTCTAGAATGTATAATCTGCTGCTAAAATGGAATACACAGGATGAAACGGTTAAATCAGCTATGATTAAGTGGGCACAGGATATTGGTCATGATATTATGTTTGCTGACTGGGAGCAGTTATGGACCACAGGTATTAAATTTACGGCATGCAGTGCCCTGAAAGAGAATATAATGAAAATGATCTATAGGTGGTACATGACTCCAGTCAAGCTTGCAAAGATATATCATTTGCCCAATAACAATTGTTGGAAGTGCAATGAATGTGAAGGAACTTTTTATCACTTTTGGTGGACCTGCCCAAAGATTAAGGCCTACTGGGAAATGATCTATAATGAAATTAAGAAAATCCTTAAGTGGACATTTGTAAAGAAACCGGAGGCTTTTCTCCTGGGCATGGTCGGCCAATTGGTACTAAAGAAAGATAGGACCTTTTTTATGTATGCAACAACAGCAGCAAGAATCCTTTTGGCGAAGTATTGGAAGACTAAAGAATTACCTACTCTGGAAGAATGGCAGACCAAGGTGACTGAATTTATGGGACTGGCAGAGATGACCGGCAGAATTCGTGACCAGAGGAAAGAGACAGTGGAGGAGGACTGGAAAAAATTTAAAATCTATCTTAAAAATTGTTGTAAAATTTCGGAATGTTAAGATGTCAAGGGATTGGATACAAAGAATTACAGCTATAAATTGAAATTTATAAAATAGAATTTTTTAAAGAGAATTAAATATAAAAATGGGATGAAGAATTGCTAAAAATTTTTAAAATATGGATGCAGGGAAGGGGAGGTTTGGGGAAGTCGTGTTATGTTTATTTGTTTTTTGTTTATGTTGTAAAATCAATAAAAATTATTTAAAAAAAAAAAAAAAAGAGAGAAACTGAAACGGAAGCTATCTGTGACTTGGACCAGGTATAAGCAACATCAACTGCGCAAAGGCTTGCATGCTAGTTGCATTAGGGAAAATATATGATAACGAAGGAATCTGGGCATATCATTTCTCTGTGGAAAGGTAGCAGAAGATCATTTTTTCTTCACCACCAATTCTACCATAGTGTGCTCCACAGCCAGGATGGTAAAGGATGATGGGATCTGTAGTCTAGCAACATTGGATGGGCACCAGGCTAGTAAAGGCAGGTGTAGACCTTTAGCTGTGCTCTATGCTATGTTCAAGGGACACGGGTGGCACTGTGTGTTAAACCACAGAGCCTAGGACTTGCCGATCAGAAGGTCAGCGGTTAGAATCCCCACAACGGGGTGAGCTCCTGTTGCTCGGTCCCTGCTCCTGCCAACCTAGCAATTCGAAAGCACGTCAGAGTGCAAGTAGATAAATAGGTACTACGCCGGCGGGAAGGTAAATGGTGTTTCCATGCGCTGCTCTGGTTCACCAGAAGGGGCTTAGTCATGCTGGCCACATGACCCGGAAGCTGTACACCGGCTCCCTTGGCCAATAAAGCGAGATGAGCGTCGCAACCCCAGAGTCGGTCACGACTGGACCTAATGGTCAGGGGTCCCTTTACATTTACCTTTATGCTATGTTCAGAGGGAATGAGGACAAATTTCCCCACCTTTAACACTCTTACTCCCTCCCCTCACTGGTTGCCTTAGCATTTTAGTGTGGTAGTCTTTGGGGGCACTTAGCAGAAACCGTGTTTTGTCCAATAAACATTCCTGTATGGGGGCATCTTGACTTCACCTGCTTTTGGCATGCCACAATCAGGTGCCGTCACACAGTGTGACAACTTAGAATTGCAATAAATGATCACTCAGTCAAGAAGATTGCATCCCTTCAACAAGTAAAAACCTACTGGACTGGCATGTGAACCATACCTACCTCAACGCTGGTGACAAGATAGCACCCCTCTCTTGCATATGAAGCACATTGTAGGTGGCGCTGTGGTCTAAACCACTGAGCCTCTTGGGTTGGTGGTTCGAATCCATGCAACAGAGTGAGCTCCCGTTGCTCTGTCCCAGTTCCTGCCCCCCTAGCAGTTTGAAAGCATGCCAGTGCAAGTAGATAAATAGGTACCGCTGTGGCGGGAAGGTAAATGGCATTTCTGTGTGCTCTGGTTTCCATCACAGTGTTCCGTTGTGCCAGAAGTGGTTTAGTCATGCTGGCCACATGACCTGGAAAGCTACCTGTGGACAAATGCCGGCTCCCTCAGCCTGAAAACATGATGAGCACCGCAACCCCATAGTCGCCTTTGACTGAACTTAACCATCCAGGGGTCCTTTACCTTTTTACCTTATGACAATTTAGGGGACTGAGAGGGCCATATGGCAACATGTAGGATGATAGGGGGCTCAGGAGGAACATCTGGGAACTGCTGTTGCTGCCCCACAGCATTTTTTGCCTGCGGCTGTTGCTCCCCTCTGTCTAACGGTAGGGCAAGCCATCCTGTACGATACCTGAGTGTTCCTATGAATCTTTGGGAATATAGGATCCAGAACAGGAAATTGAACTGGCTAACCTGCGTGCTGCCACTTCAAACTCACCAGCGCCATAATCTGCAGCGAGTAGCTGCAAAAGAGCTTCACTCGTTATGTTCCATATGCAAAGAAGATCAATGGCAGGGGTTTATGGTTGACAGAGACGGTATCATTCTCAGATCATATTCCAACGTCATTCTGCAAAGCGGCAGGGGGTCTTTTCTATATCGCAGCCTATGATCAGAAATGGTTTCATGTGTGTTTCTCTTTATGCATGTGTGTGCGCGTTGAATGTTTGTTCTTTGTTTAAATAGGCCACGATTTAATCAAGGCAGTATGCCCAATAACGCAACCCATTCTCAGCAGCAGGCAGCATCTTTGCTTTATCATCAGAAGTGATAAACCTAGGGAGAGTGTCAGAGGGGTTAGCCACTTGGTCTTGTCAAGTTTCTCCTCCAACACATTTGCTGTGGTGGTGTGGGAACCCCCCCCCTCTCTCTCTCTCACACACACACACACTGCACATGTGCAATATGAGAACCTGCTCAGAAGATGAGGAAGCTTCAGAAGATGAGGAATCTGGCACTTGCTAAGAACCGAAAAAGCATAAAGACACCCAGCAAGTTATTGGTGTGTTGGTTGGTGGTCTGTGCACACACACACACACACACACACACACACACACACACAATTTCAGAGGGGAGGATGCCAGCATATGGTTCCCATCTTGGAATTTCTCAAAGCTCTTTTTTCACGCTGACTCACAGATCATTGCAACGGCTCCGGGACCCCCTTGGTGGGAAAGTAACTAGTCAGTGACTTGGAATCACTTACTTGACAACGTGTGCCCTGTCACACAGAAGGGGAACAAATTATAGCTCTCGGCGATCATGAAGTCTTCAGATGTTATAGTTTTCTTATACAGAAGGAACTTCTGTGTAAGGAAAACACATAAAGAATGTTTATATCCTCCTCTATTTCATGTGTGTGTGTATGTGGACTGTGATTGCTTGTTGGCTGGACAGAATCCAGACCTTCAATGTACTGTTCCTATTTGCACACAAGTGCACATTTCAGTATCTCTCAATTTCTCACTTAGAACGATCATGGAGCATCTTAAAAAGTTTTTTGAAGACTCTGTATAGACACATGCAAACATATACTAAGCTGAAGTACATCCCTGCCCCCCCCCCAATTTGTTTACTTTTATACTGACATATCCTCATCAATTACATGTTAAGTTACCTTTGATTTGATGAATTTCACAAAGGGCTATCCAAAGGCTAGCCTTTTGCTTCTCAAAGGTAAACACTTGGACTGATTGGCTGGAAAGGCTGTAAGAATGAATTAGGCATTTTGCTGATCTCAAATGTGGCTCTATCTGCCTGGATTAGAAGTTACAGTATTTTCCAGCCCTTTTGGTCAATCACTATTTCCCCCCATCCTATTCGACTACTGTGAATGTCACAGCTACAGCATCCTCCCCTCCTTTCCCTTGCCTGCTTTTTTATGAATGGGATGCCCTGTTGGTCAATCTAATAAAGGTCTTTTCATTATATTTTCTCTCTATGTCAGATGGCATTTAGAGAGGTTAAAGGGGGGAGAGTTTCAAAAAACGCATGGCATTTTCCCATCGGCTACTGTTATGATAGCACAGATTAATGTGGCAAGTATGATGCATAACAGTTCATCAGCATTTACGGCGCACATAGGCAGAAACACATTAAATGATACATTTTCTGCAAGGGTGAGATTTGGGCTCTTGAGTCCCATTACATCATCCACAGCATCTCTGTTGTCAAGAATCCAAAGGGGTTCTTTGCAAACATCTTTTGACTTAAAAATAAATAAATAGCCAAAGCTAAACCCTAACTTGACTTTTATTTTCTAGGAATGTAAAAAATAAAATAAAAGACATGGGTCTAACCGAGGCTGGCACTGCCACTCTCTTCTATTTTTGTCAGTCTTTCACAGCTGTGGTTGCAATGTAGTAGCAATTATGGTAGCCCAAGCCAATAAACCATTCTGGGGAAAGGAAATCAGTTTCCTTCGTTTGTCTGACATGGCCCAGTTTGGGGCATTCCATCAGCTACTCCTCAGTCATAGAACCTCTTAAAAGATACAGGATGAATCATATTTCATTCTCAGACTCCTTTGAAAACAGGGGTTGGAACCAAAGCTTCTGAGTAATTAAAAAAGAAGAAGAAGAAGACAAGAATATCTTCCCATGGTGAGCCACTCTATGCCGTATCAAGCCACGACTTGGCCTGCACACCTCTGTGTCTGAAAACAAGGGAGACTCTTTTGAAGAGTCTCACTGTTTATTTGCCTGGATCCCTCTGTGCAGACAGACAGCCCTGAGAAGCTTCTGTACACATGCTACAGATGTTTTCCTGTCTGCCTTTTCTTTTGGCCGAATGTGTCTGACCTCTAACATGCCCACAGGGAAGGGAAACCAAAATAAAACACATATACAAAATGCGGGGATCAGCGGCTGGGCGGCAACACTGCTCTGAAGGCTCTGGACATGGTAGTAGATTACAAACTGAACGTGAGCCAAGTATAATAGTGGGTGCGACGACGTTACCCAGAAGGCAGTGCCATTTTTAAGCCCCATAAGAAAATGCAAGAATGAGCAAGCCATCTGAATGTTGTAGCCTTTGGGGAGACTTGTCTGGAGAAATCTGAGTCTAGAAGGGAACATGACATTGGAAGATAGAGGCTGAGCTATTTTTCACACAGTGTAACTTGGAGAGTAGTGCAGGTGTTTTAGAAGCAGGGATGGATTGAAGGGAAATTAGAAAAACAGCAGACACATTTGTGCACATTCTGCATTGAGTAGGGCAGGCAGAGATTTCCTTCCTGTCCTGAGTGTGTTGCAATCAGTTCTGTTTCTTTTCTGCTACAGTTCAGCTTCTGCTAAAAACCTACATTATCTGTCTCACTCTTGGCTGTGGTCGAAACGAATGCAATTAACTACATAAGTAATTTCAATACATTTCAATGGAAGGGAAATGTCAAAAACAATGCACACCTAAGAAATTTTGGACGATGATTGTTCAAGGTCTTTGCAGCTATTGTTGGATATGTGGTGCCTTTTGATCCACTTTTAAGTCTTTTGGGAAACATGGAAAAGGATATTCAATCAGAACACATAACGGCAGTAGGAAATTGGTTGAGAGCTGTAAGAGTTTTCCTGGCCACTAACTGGCCAGGAAACACCTCAAATACCCTTGGTGATGGAATGGATGCTGGAATATTGTGCAATAGTTAAACTAGTGGAGATAGTTGGATCAAGGGAAGATTGGAAAAGAAGCCGTTTGAAAGATCATAGTACTCCTTTTTTTGTTTATTTAAAGCAGCAGTATAATCTACATGTTTTTTATGATTTCATGCTGCTGAGATGAGCAACATAAGGAATTCATAATTTTGAATGCTGCAATATTAGGAAATATTTAGGAATTGGCTATGAATGATCTAACAAAAGCTGGATCTGGAGCGGGTATCATTTGGCCTCTCCTTCCAAAAGCAAAAATGATTGGGCACTATTTTCTAAAACAAGCCATCAAAGACTGTGTGGGGTACAATTGTGCATAATACACGCTTACACGTTTAGTAGACCCTGGTCTCCTTTTCAGAATTAACACCCATTTGCAGCATGCTGCAGCTCAGGCTTTCCCCTCCTGTTTCAGGAGTTTAAACTGGGTAGCTAGACCTGGATAGTTTCAATCTCACCTGCTGAGAATATCAGCTTTCTAGTGTTTGTTGGGGACAGAGAACTCTTACAGTGAGCTTAATTAAGCATGGACTGTTTGACTTAGCTGGGCTTGGACTGCAATAGGTTATTTTTCCTGGCAAGGAGCCAACCAAATAAAGTTTGTCTAGGATAAGTAGAACAGCCAGCCTCCATCCTGCTGCACCCATTCATGAGTGTCTGAGCCACTCCATGGAATGTTATAGTTTTTGAAGTGGGGAGATCCTTGATTCCTTTCTCCAATTTGCGTTGTCTCTAAATGGAAACTTTCTGTGGGATCTTAGCTTTCAAATCAGTGATAACCACCCCACCCTGAAGCTAACGCCAATACCAGTCAGTTACTGCACTGTCAGGAAAAGATTAATGTTGCGTCAGGGTGCGGAGGGCCTTGTCTTCCATTATTCAACATCTCCCAGTGCATTGCATTTTAAAATGTACACTTGGAATGCCTTAGGCATGTCACTGAAATGTAACGTATGGAGGCAGTGCTTTTTTTCTTAAAAAAAAAAAAATGTTTAGGGGTACTCTCATTTCCCTACTCATACTAAAATAATGCCCCTCAATGGGGCCAAACTTAGATTCACAAAATGTTTAGGGGTATGTGTACTCCCCCAGCCGAAAAAGCACTGTATGCAGGAGAAAGGTCATGTTGAGAAATACCTATAACATACTGTGGCATTTGCCTGTTCGTTTGAAAATGTCTGTACAGGTGGGGGAGAAAGGGTTAAAATGTAGACCAATAGGAAAACTGGAGGCGGAGCTTACCTTTTATAAAAGGGCTTACCCGAGGTTTGGGTGTGGGTAGTTGGTTGGTTTTAGTGGGTTGGTTGGTTGGGAAAGGCAGTTGGAAAAGGCAGTTGGCAGGCAGTTGGAAATAGAGAGACAGTTAGTGCAGTGGGTTCTTATGTGAGAGGAGGTAGAAGAGATAGACACAGGATAAAATAAGACTAAGATGGTAAAGAGTAACAACATTTTGGAATGCAGTTTGTTTGTGTCTGCAATAAACTACACTCTTCTTTGTTAACTTGAGAACCTGACTGAGACTAAGTGATTTACTGGGGAGGGCCTGGTTGGTGGCAGCGGATTAGTGGTGTATGGGTCACTAGTCTGTGAGACAACCAGGGGCTCCATACGAATGCCACACATGCCATCACACATGGTAGGGAGTCAGGGTTGACTGCAGCTCCCTGTCTATTGTTCATCTGAAGCCAAACCCGGGTTTGCATAGTGTAATGTGTGAAACAGCCCTCAACTGCTGCTTGGTCGAAGATCTTGCTGGAATCTTCAGCGAGGAAGCTTCATTTTCTAATTTCTGCAAAGGAATGTGCTTTGAATGCAGAACTATCAAAACAGGACAGCAAATAGGAGTCATGAACACAGGCCTACCATTGGTGATGGTTTTAAAATGGGATGAGACAGTTGTGGCAAGCTTTCTCTCATTCCCTGTTGAAAGTCAGCCTGAGTGAAAGTTATTGGGGCAGGCTCGCCCCCCCACAAGTGATTTTATGGGAGTTGGATGAAAGTAGACTCTGGGGGATAAATTATCTGCATTTTTCAGGAGCCACAAGGGCACATTTCTCTTCTGTTGCTTAGACCAAAAAGTAATATTTACTGCTGTTTAAGCCATGGTAGAGTTTTCCAGTACCCCAGCAGCATCTGACTTTATTGACAAACAGAAGATCATGGGAATGATACAAATTTTGCTCAAGGAACAGCCTACGGTTCAATGTCTGAGGAACAATGCCACATTAAGAAATGAAGGGAGATGCCAGTGAGCTGCCATGACTTGCAGCAGTGACAAAGGGTTTATTTATTTAAAAAGAGAGAGAAAAAACCTTACTCTCTGCTAACTCAATTGAAAGGTACCCCCCCACCAGAAAATTCAGTACCTCCACCCACAATTTCTTTAGACACTTCCTCCCCACCTTTGCAACCAGGATTTAGTTGAAATCTATACAGTATTTTCTACCTCAAAGTTTAAAAATGAACAAATCATCTATATTTATCAAACTTTCAAAAAAAATGTAAATGCTCACACAATTGGATGCTGGGTAGCTGGCAATTCATCAGATTCAAACTAGATTGCTTCTGTACATTTCTCATGATACGTTCAATCAGTTTCTCATCTATTTGTGACACAGGCTGAATACCCATGGTCACCTCCAGACATTTTGTCTACATTCAGAAAGAACAGTAGATGTATCCTGGCCCCGCCCACAACAGCCACACTGAATTCAGTATGTCAGAGATTGGGCAGCTGTGTGTGGGATGTTGAAGACAAGCTCAATAGCCATGGTTCTTGCCTCTCTCCTTGTGTAGGCTACACAGGTGGAGGCAACTGTGTGTCTATTCCTACGAAGGGTTTTGTACCATGCTCTTCAAGATGCCTTGGGGCAAAGATGCAAAAACCATTGATCAGAGGTGATTCTTGTTATTACTGCAGCTGTAAAATATGCCACTATGAGCAAACGAAATGTGGCAAATCCTGATTCACCTGACATACAGTGGTACCTCAGGTTACGGATGCTTCAGGTTACAGACACTTCAGGTTACAGACTCTGCTAACCCAGAAATAGTACCTCAGGTTAAGAACTTTGCTTCAGGATGAGAACAGAAATTGTGTGGCGGTGGCGCAGCAGTGGCACAGAGGTGGTTAGCTAAAGTGGTGCTTCAGGTTAAGAACATTTTCAGGTTAAGAACAGACCTCCGGAACAAATTAAGTTCTTAACCCAAGGTACCACTGTACTCAGAGAATAACACCAGTGTGAACTGGCCTTATTTTCTTCAAATTGCATGAGAACATCTATAATATTTAGCTAAGCAGCCTTGATTTGTTTGTTTAGATTAATCAAATGTTGTCTACATATGGTTATGAGGAAAGCTTAGAATGGAACTGAATAATTAAGAGTTTGAGAAAACAAGATGTCACAAAACAGGAACTCTCCTGAAATACAAGCCACTAAATTGTTTGACTTGAGACCACGTTGCTCCAATAACACTGGAATGAGTAAGAGTTGTGCTGGGTTTTCTAAGAACAAGCAGGTGGGTAGAACAAGTGCATAGAATGATAGTCAGTGTTTGCTTGGATAGCAGACAAATGTCCAGTGAATGCAGACACAATCAAAGCTGTTCTTTTGCCCAGTAAGAATGCTAATTATACTGCCTTCGAGTTTCATAGGGTAAAGTACACTCTGTTCATGGGAAAAACCCTCCACACTTTGAGATAGCCTCCCATTGAGTCAGAAATTGGCAGCAATGACACCAGCCCTTTTGTATCTGGTCTGACCCTAAAATGGTTTCAGCAAAAAGGGGTCATGGCTTTGGATCTGGAAGGAAGTAGGAGAAGGCAAATTATATGGAAAATTCTGTCTGTACCAGGGTTCTTTGGCACCCTCCACTGTGCCCAAAATCTTCACCTTTTCCCAGTTCAGTCAAAACAGATTAGAGGGTATCAGGGATACAAAGCAGTTTGCAAAAGTGGGGCAACAGCAAATTACCGGAGCAATGACTTTAAAACAAAGTTGTTTCAAAGCTTCTCATGGAGCATCATTCCTTGCCATGCCCAAATGATAGGTTTGTGTGGTCACCTTAAAAGATGACCCACAGCCTCCATTTATCATTTAAAGGTAAAGGTAAAGGGACTCCTGACCATTAGGTCCAGTCGCAGAACACTCTGGAGTTGCAGCGCTAATCTCGCTTTATTGGCCGAGGGAGCTGGCGTTTGTCCGCAGACAGCTTCCGGATCATGTGGCCAGCATGAGTAAGACGCTTCTGGCAAACCAGAGCAGCGCTCGGAAACGCCATTCACCTTCCCGCCGGAGCGGTACCTATTTACCTACTTGTACTTTGACTTGCTTTTGAACTGCTAGATTGGCAGGAGCTGGGACTGAACAACGAGAGCTCACCCCATCATGTGGATTCGAACCACCGACCTTCTGATCGGCAAGTCCTGGGCTATGTGGTTTAACCCACAGTGCCACCCACGTCCGGCTATATATTAGAATCTTGGAAATTATAGGTGTCATTCCCCCTGAAAGTCTGCAAAGCTTTATACTGCAGGCAAAACTTTAATGAAGGTTTGGGTGTGCTCCACCCAAACTGAAGCACTCCAAGGTTCTATTGATCTCATTGGGAGAGCTATATTACAATCCTATATATGCCTACTCAAAAGTAAGTTTCATTAAATTCAGGGGGCTTGCTCCCAGGAAAATTGGTATAAGACTGCAGCCTTTGGCCTCTGTTTAATTTCTGCCTTTGAATCTAGTGGGGCTTGGAAGCCTGCAATCCACAGAATGACTCACGAGTCTCTGATTTGACTTGAGACATCTTGTTAATGGTGCCATCTGACCCCTTCCCCTTCCATTGCTACAGGTGTCCCAGAAAGTTAATTTTCATTGCTTGGGGTTGATGTTCATGAGCTGCCTTATGACTCTGGGTGACTGTAACAGGGACAAGTACAGGTGAGCATTGCTACTCCTGTCCTAATTACCTTCTCTCTTCCTCTCCAAGTACTGGGTGCTTCCTCCTAGCCTTCTTCTCTTCTTCTGTAGTCTCCTCTTGGCTGTTCTACTGCTGCTTTGCCCATCAGTTGCTGCCTAATCCATCTCTTCTCTGTACTCTGCCCTCAACCTGTGACAGTTACTGCACTTTGAAGGCTCATCATTCAATTTGGGGTGCTAGACAACACTTGCATCTACCATCTGCACACACAGCCTGCTGTGATCTGGTTTTTTCTGACCCTCACCTGGCCATTGTGACCTCATGAGGATGCTGCCTCCCTGAAGGAGAGAGAGAGAGAGACTGGCCATTGTGACCTCATGTTGATAGTGGCCAATGAAGGAGAGAGACTGGTCATTGTGTCCTTGTGCTGATGTTGTCCACCTGAAGGAGAGGGATTGGCCATTGTGACCTCATGTTGATAGTGGTCAACTGAAGGAGAGAGACTGGTCATTGTGTCCTTGTGCTGATGTTGTCCACCTGAAGAAGAGGGATTGGCCATTGTGACCTCATGTTGATAGTGGCCAACTGAAGGAGAGAGACTTGTCCACTTGAAGGAGAGAGATTGGCCATTATGATCTCATTCTGGTGCTGATAACAATGATGAATAATAATACAGAGCATTATAGGGGCATTATTTGGGAATTATAGGGACAAAACTACCCAAACTGTATATAAATTTATTCATGTATGCGACTACAGCAGCAAGAATGTTTCTTTCCCAAAAATGGAAAGAAGAAGTCCCATCAAAAGAAGAATGGATACAAAAACTTATGGAATACGCAGAAATGGAAAAACTTATCAGGAAAGTAAGAAATCAAGATCACAAACTTTTTATAGAAGAATGGAAATGGTTTATTGAATATTTACAGATAAATTGTAATCAGATAAGAAAATTGGCAGGATTATTGTAATTGCCTGCAGTTTCCTAAGAGTATATATTTAAAGTAGATGAATCAATAAGCAAATTAAGTTAATCTGGATATGCAGAAGATATTAAAAATAAATTTAAGGAACTGCAGAAAGAGGGTGAAGGAATTCACGAATTGAAATGTTAAAATGATTGTAAAATTAGTGAAATGTATAAAATGGAATAATAATAATAATAATAATAATAATAATACAGGGCATTCTGTTGCATAACAAAATATATTTTGTCTTCCAGTGAAAGCAGGGAAAACAAGCTTCCTGAGGAATCCGTCAAACCTTCAGGTGCATTAGTCCTTTGTTGCTTTGTTTGCTTCTGCAGAAAACCAGGGACCTGCATCAGGCTGGACTCTGAATTGGTTCTGTGAGAAACAAACTGGTGACTGGGGTGGGAGGCGGGTTGCAAAAGCAAATGTTCTGACATGAATTGCTGCCCTAAAGGGGCCTGGCCACCAGGTTGTTTCACATAAAGCTCTAAACAGTTACCAGATGAGCAATAAAAGCAACTTCCCAGAACAGCAGATCAGCTGCAAGCTTGAGTCAGTGCATTTTTAGGATAAGGAGCCATGGAGTAGAAGCCTTCCCCACCCCCAAGTTGTCCTTACCTGGAACAGTTTGCTTCTGCTATTGTGTTTTGGTCAAATGAACAGGGGGGGAAATGCTAGCCCTTTAAGATGGCCTTAATGTGGCTTTGAAGAGGGCTGTGTACACCAGTTTTTCCCATATGCACATGTGATAAATTGTTCTAATGATCAGCAACTATATGGATACTTATAAGAAAGATGATGCCGCAATGAATTTGTTACTCTTTAAGGGACGCGGGTGGCGCTGTGGGTTAAACCACAGAGCCTAGGACTTGCCGATCAGAAGGTCACGGTTCAAATCCCCGCGGCGGGGTGAGCGCCCGTTGCTCAGTGCCTGCTCCTGCCAACCTAGCAGTTCGAAAGCACGTCAAAGTGTAAGTAGATAAATAGGTACCGCTCCAGCAGGAAGGTAAACGGCATTTCCACGTGCTGCTCTGGTTCGCCAGAAGTGGCTTAGTCATGCTGGCCACATGACCCGGAAGCTGTACGCCAGCTCCCTTGGCCAATAAAGCGAGATGAGCGCCGCAACCCCAGCGGCAGCCACGACTGGATCTAAAGGTCAGGGGTTCCTTTACTTTAAGGTACCTTTCCATGCATTGTTTGCATGTAGGACATGGTTGTCTAGAAAAAAATGCCAATGCAAAATCACTTGCCTGCATGTATGGGCTGTGAACCATGGGAGCGTCCAATTGCACAGGTCTCCCAGTTGCATGGAGATCCAACACGTGAGCAGGTGCTCTTGCATGGGAGATTCTCTAAGCACATGGTTGCTGCAGGAAGAAGGTCCAATGGTTGTTGTAAAGGTAAAGGGACCCCTGACCATTAGGTCCAGTCGTGGCTGACTCTGGGGTTGCGGCGCTCATCTCGCTTTACTGGCCGAGGGAGCCGGAGTACAGCTTCTGTGTCATGTAGCCAGCATGACTAAGCCGTTTCTGGCGAACCAGAGCAGTGCATGGAAATGCTGTTTACCTTCCCGCTGGAGCGGTACCTATTTATCTACTTGCACTTTGACGCGCTTTTGAACTGCTAGGTTGGCAGGAGCAGGGACCGAGCAACGGGCGCTCACCCCATTGTGGGGATTCAAACCGCCAACCTTCTGATCGGCAAGTCCTAGGCTCTGTGGTTTAACCCACAGCGCTACCCGCGTCCCTTTATGGTTGTTGTAGGTGGGGCTAAAACATGGCCAAAACCACCAATATGCCTCACACATGAGTAACATGTGAAAGGGGCATGCATCTTAACATTCTGTATGATGTATATTATTACCGTACTTTTCTGTGTATAAGACTATGTTTCGTTACTTTAAAATTATGTTTAAAATAGGGGGTTGTCTTATACATGGGTAGTGCCTGGGGAGGGGGCTTGGGATTGGTTGATGCTGCGAGCCACAGATGGTCTCCAGCGTGTTATTGGTGTCTGTGGCAAGTGGTGGTGTTGATTGTGTGTTGCTGTGGCAATTGGGCGGGCAATAGACTGCTTCTGCCGGCAAGGGGACAGACGTTAGGAGGCTGTTGCAGCACGCGTGAGTGATAGCGTCGGCCAGGCGGGTGAGTGACTTTCACTAATCCCCCCTATGAGAAGCTCAACAACTCTGTGCAATCCTCCGCAAAAGAAAGCTCAACAACTCTGGGGAATCCTCCACATTTTCTTAATTTTTAGTCCCCCAAAATCTTGTACATGGGGGCGTGTTATACACAAAAAAGTATGAAATATCTGATCTGAACAAGTCAAACTACTGAGACCCTTATAGATACAGCTACAATTTCAAAAAGCCATACTCCAAAATGGATGAGGAACAAAGACTGATGTTGTTGTTATTTTACATTTGTATACCACCCTATACCCGCTGTTCTCAGGGTGGTTGCAACATAATATCACAATACAGTGGTATTTTGGGTTACAGACGCTTCAGGTTACAGACGCTTCAGGTTACAGACTCCGCTAACCCAGAAATAGTACCTCGGGTTAAGAAATTTGCTTCAGGATGAGAACAGAAATCGCACGACGGCGACACGGCAGCAGCAGGAGGCCCCATTAGCTAAGGTGGTACCTCAGGTTAAGAACAGTTTCAGGTTAAGAACGGACCTCCAGAACGAATTAAGTTCTGAACCCGAGGTACCACTGTATAGAAAAACAAAAGAGAAACAACCCAATCAACCTCCCCATCTGGAACATATTTTAAATGAGTTTTGGATGTCAATCAGCCAAATGTCTGGTTAAAGAGAAATGTTTCTGCCTGGCACCCAAAAGCATATAATGAAGGCACCAGCTGAACCTCTTGGGGAGGGGCATTCCACAGATGGGGAGCCACTGCAAAAAAGACCCGTTCTCATGTTGCCACCCCCCGGACCTCTCAAGGAGAAGGCACATGAAGAAGGGCCTCAGAAGATGATCTCAGGGTCCAGGGAGGTTCATATGGAAATCCTTAGTTAAGGCAGACATCTCCGAGGGTGGAATTAAATTTTGTGCTAATGTGACCTTTAAAGCCCTAAATGGCCTCGGTCCAGTATATCTGAAAGAGTGTCTCCAACCCCATTGTTCTAACTGAGGTCCAGCGCCGAGGGCCTTCTGGCGGTTCCCTCACTGTGAGAAGCCAAGTTACAGGGAACCAGGCAGAAGGCCTTCTTGGTAGTGGCATCCTCCCTGTGGAACGCCCTCCCACCAGATGTCAAAGAGAACAACAGCTACCAGACTTTTAGAAGACATCTGAAGGCAGCCCTGTTTAGGGAAGCCTTTAATGTTTGATGCATTACTGTATTTTAATATTTGGTTGGAAGCCGTACAGAGTGGCTGGGGAAGCCCAGCCAGATGGGCGGGGTATAAATAACAAATTATTATTATAATAATCGCTCCGTCAGTGCAAATGTCTCTCTCTTCCCCCTGGCCTGGGGATTCTCTTGACTCCCTCAGAGTTGATGGCATGAAGAGGGAGCAGAAGGGGGAAAGATGCTGTTGAGTTAGTGGGGCTAGTTGTGCCGGCTTCTGCTAGTGCAACTGTTCAGCTGAATCCGGCCCATAGATATATTTCATTGGAATACAAGCATACAATGGCTTAGCTCAAAGGCCGTTCACCTGCAGGTGGCTAATTTGCAATTTCAGTGATTTTCTGCAGTGCTAACAAAGGACAAGAGAGAAATAAATAATTGCTTTTCATACCAGGTGCTTGTTGAGCGGAAAAAGTTATTTGGACTCTGAATATCTGAATCAGAACAGTGTGAAACTCTATTTGAAGTTATCCCAGATGGTCATTTGTGAAATAAAAACTTCAATTTAATTTGCCAATTCAGTGTTACGGAGGCAGAGAATGTGTCACATTTGGATTCTCTATAGCATTGGCACAGTTTCCCTTCTAAGTGTCTTTGAAAGGTTTTTGACTACTTATAAAACCCATCCTTGCTCATTAAAGTAAAATAAATTTTGAAGCCATCACAATATGTTCCTCACATTGATTCAAATGAATAAGAATTGAAACCCGAAAGCAAAGCAGCCCAGTCATAGAATATAAATTAATTTTGGATTTGATTTATTGAACACATACTCTGACTGAAATGTTCTCCATTTGTCAGAGTCAGAGAATTGAATCACAATAGGCTGCACTCAGATAACACTTTATTCCATGTTTTTGACATTTCTTGACCTGAGAATTTTTGCATTTTATGTGATCTTTCACACCACATAAAAGCCACTCGTAGTTGAAGTTTAGCATTCATATTTGTGTTAATTGTTTCCAGAAAAAATCCCTGCTTGCCACACTGTTAACTCAGAAAACCATGGGAATTTTGTGTTGTGATTTCACATGGCAAAATGCAACAGGTGGGAATGTAAAGGAATCTTGGAAATTGGGACAGAAGTGCTAGCATTACAGTCAATAAAAGCAGTTCACATTTTAATGCGAAGTTCCCTAATTCCCACTTCCTGAAACAATTCATGAATCGAAATGCAGCTTGTCCATTGAACTTCTCTGAATTTTGCTATGTGGTTCTCCGGGTTCGCGTCTCTGCTCCTCCACATGCAGCTGCTGGGTGACCTTGGGCCAGTCACACTTCTTTGAAGTCTCTCAGCCCCACTCACCTCACAGAGTGTTTGTTGTGGGGGAGGAAGGGAAAGCAGAATGTGAGCCGCTTTGAGACTCCTGAAGGGAAGTGAAAGGCGGGATATCAAATCCAAACTCCTCTTCTTCTTCAACCAAATAATGTAAACAAAGAAATGTTTGGTGGGGGAAATGTACGTAAAAATGCATATATTTCAGGAAATTGCTTGCAAAGGTGTGCATATTAGGGAAAACTGCATACCAAAATATGTATAAGGAGAAAATGCTGATGAGGTTTCATCAGTTTATTTATTTATTTTTTAGAAAAACCATAGACTGATGTGGAATGACCGCTCCCCGCTTAAAACGGGGGGCACCCTTTGTGTGGACGCGCGCAGCCCCTGGATCTGGAGCGGCTCCATCAGCACAGGCTTGGCTTCGCCTTCGCCCAGGTGGGATACCTGGAGGTCTCCGCCTACCTCAGTCAGTTGTCCAATCCCGCCTGGGGGAAGTGTTGCCAAGGAGACCAGGCCAGGTAGGGGAGGGACTACCTGCCCACACAATAGAGGGAGGATCTTACCTGGGAATCCTCAGTTGGCTCCAGAGCTTCTCCCACCCTACCCACCCTCAGTTAAGTCTCATTTTGCAGGTTAACTTTTCTTCACAGGTATGCGGGCGCTGCTACGTCAAGGTCGCTGTTGAAAAGCCAGAAAGGAATTCCCCATGCATTGGCAGGTTTTGCCTTTCCCGTAGCAAAACGTCACAACTTTGGCAGTATCAGGCCTTGGGCGGAATCCTTTAGTCTATCTTCCTCTTTGCAGCGGTGATACCAGGGTTCCCCATTAAAGGGGTTTCTGAGGGGAGGCTTTGACCGTACACTGAGAGGTCGTCATTGCTCTCCCCTGCGACGGTGGCATAACAGGGGCAGTTATCTCTGCTTGAACATATGTTCTCCAGAGCTGGCCCATTCTCTCCCCCCCCCACACACATACTGGATAACCCTGATGTTCCCTAGGTCCCCAGCTGGGGACTGGGGAGGGATAACGCCCAATGCCTGAGCCAAGGTCTACCCACATCTGAAATATAATAAAGTTGTGGCCAATTTAATCCCATAGCACGTTGTCTTGAGTCATTATTCCACATGACGGGGGGGTGGGCCGCCTGGGGTCTGGGGGACTCCGCCTGTCCACGCAAATGAACTGAACTTAAAATGAACTTGAAAAATGAAAGAGAGAAACCAAAATTGACAGGTTAGTCTAGGTTTTCACACAACTTAGGACTCAGCCACACCTCTGTTTACCGACCACTTCCCCCCAGGAAGTGGCTCTGAATCAGAACAAATGGTAGTTTGGTTTTCTGCTGATTGTGTTTGTTCTGATTTAGTGCGAGAGCAGTGGGGAAAAGCAGTGGTGCAGCAGCAAAATCACTTGATCCCGAACCTAGAAAACTCAGAGCAAGTGGGAAACTGCTCAGACCTGTGTTTTCCAGGCACAGGACAAGTGGGAATGTGGATGAGCCCTTAGTTTTAAAAAAATCCACAGCATTAGCCTATCTTTTCAAAGTAACGGACTCAAGGTGCCTCCGTGTTTTCCCCACATTCTAGGCCTTGCTTGGGGAGTTCCACTGTTATGTACTGAGTTGAATAGGATCCAAAATGCAGCCGTCTGATTGGCCCTAGAACAATAGGATCCAAAATGCAGCAGTCTGATTGGTCCTAGAACAATAGGATTCAGAATGCAGCAGTCTGATTGGTCCTAGAACAATGCAGCAGTATGATTGGTCCGCAGGAGCCACCCAATCCAGCTGCAGGTGGAAGTGAATCCACAATCTGATTGGCTTACAGGAGAATCCTGGAATTAGCCAATCACGTGCAGCCCATTGTGTAAATAATGTATATAAAGCAGATATTGTGGGGGAACTTCCATTCCTCCTGACCACTGAGCTGAATAAAGAGCATGAAATCCACGTTCAACTCAGAGTACATTTCACTGGCAACGAAGTTGGGATCCCGCTGAGCTGACCGCCACACGCAGCACTGCCACCTGCTGCACCACTGCCTCGCACTGTGTATCCAGGCTTCAGCTACGGGACCCAAGGAATGGCAACCGACAGCAGCTTCTCACCGTTCAAACCAGCATCTGGAGACTCGATCCCCACAAATGGCTTTGGGGGGGCACACTGGGCTGCAGTGGGGAGGCAAGTACAGTCGTACCTTGGATCTCGAATGCCTTGGCTCCAGAACAAATAGGCTCCCAAACGATCAAAACCTGGAAGCTGAATGTCCAATGGGGCTTCCGCGGCTTCTCATTGGCTGCAGGAGCTTTCCGCAGCCAATCGGAAGCCGTGCTTTGGTTTTCAAAAGTTTTGGAAATCAAACGGACTTCTGGAATGGATTCCATTCAACTCCCACGGTACGACTGTATGAAGAATTCCCTGTGTGTAAGCATCCTTGTGCATTTGCTACTACTGGATATAATCCTCAGAAGCCGGCAACAGAAATGATAATTAAAAACATTTCTGGAAGAAAGGATTTGAAATGAATAGAAGTACCTATTCTTTCTTTGATTTGAAAGATTGTGGCAGCACATCACAACTTACGTAAACTGTGTGGGCATGTAATTGAAATACCTGTTTCAGCTGCTGCAGTTTCTTATATTCCATCTACTTAGAGCGGACCCATCCATTTGATAAGATTTTCTTCCTTCTGGGTTCAGGTTTCCTACAAAAGGCTTAGCAGAAGCCTTTGATCCCGGAAAATCCAAAGATCCTTTGGAAAGCTTTATGAACTCTAGAGAGGGCACATGAGCTGCCCCGGATTGGAATGACCTTTGCCTTTTTCATCTTTAGCTTTTAGGATAAGCCAGCACCCTCTCACAAGTTAGGCAAAAGAAAAACCCTCTATCCGACTTGCAGTTCCTAATTAAGATTCCACTTTCCCACTCCCAGGTCACAGGAACATTTAACATCTTCAGAGAAAGAAGAGTTGACCGGGGAGGTGGGGAAACTCATACCCTCCTATATTGTTAGCAATCACACACAGGGCTTGAACTATTGGGCCAAGGTGGGGGAAGGATTTAATGAAATCTACAAGCCCCACTTCCTGATTTCCCCCTCCCCCGTTTTAGCCAAATCTGCCCCACAGGGCTAGTCCAAGATACTTTGAAAAAGCGTCCCTTCACCACAAAGCAAAGAGTATGGTATCCCATACTGCCCCAGTTTTCCAGGGACAGTCCTGGATTTACAGAAGCCATCCCGGTTTCTGATTTGATCCCAGAATTTACCACCTTTCCTTAGAACATCCCTATTTTCATTGGAGAAATGTTGGAGGGTATGGAGTTATGCAACCCCAGAACTAAGGAGATGAGTAACTATACAACCTTCAGAAGACAACAGGAGGAAGCCCTGTATAGGGAAGTTTTTTAAAATATTTAATGTTTTTATTATGTTTGTATACATGTTGGCCCAGTTAGATGGGTGGGGTATAAATATTATTATTATTATTATTATTATTATTATTATTATTATTATTAAATAGGATTTACCTATTTTCATCAAAGACTTGTTGGAGGGTATGCAGGCCAGTTATTTTGGTCTCCAAAAATCCCCCAAGTGCCTATTTTCTGTCCCTGGCAGCAAAATAATAATTAATAATAATAATAATAATAATAATAATAGGCCTTTAGACTGATCCAAGAGGGCTCTTCTTACGTTCTTAAATTATGGTCCAGCAAAGGTTGATTATATTAAATATACAATTGGAAAGGGTAGCGAGCAGGAGTTTTGTCTGAGAGTGGCTTCTAGTTAGGAGACAAATTCCTCAGAATGAAGAGAAAGCCTTTGGGCTGAGCTATTTTTACAGGGTTGAGTTGGATAGGTTCCTGCGTCACCTGTCTTGGTCCAGATTGAACTGGTGCAGCTTAATGCTGCCTATGTAGCACAGTTCTGCAATTCCATCTGCAAGCATGTTGTTGTCTCAGTGGTACAGGAGATAACGCTGCCAGGAACCCTTGTGTGAAATCCCCCTTGCAGTGGTGTAGCATGTATTGCTAGAGCCCAGGGACACACGGAAGGAAATTGACTGACAACGGATGCGTATTCAACTGCCTAACAGCGTCTGCGTCACCCAGGAGATCACAGAGATAAGACAAGAAGAGCAAGTCACTTCTGTGTCCCAGGGAGAAGCCATTTTCAACTGGGCCCAGCGATGGAAGTGCACAGTTGTATTGAGACAGCACTGGGAATCAAAATTTCGAGCCCCTAACAATTTTGTCCCCGGGGCAACTGCCCCTGTGGTGCCCACTGACCCCATGCCACAGCCCCCAGTACATTGCAGTGAGGTTTGTTGGAATCCTGTGCTAGGGAAATGCTGCAAACCTCTCCCAAAAACTTCCCTGCTAGACATTTAAATCAACCCACCCCTGTAATGCAAATTGTCCTGTTGGAGACACCAGGTCATTCCAGCAACATTTTAAATACTGGAGAAAGGAGTCATCATCATCATCATCATCATCATCATCATTATTATTATTTAGCCAGTGTGGTGTAGTGGTTAAGAGCGGTAGTCTCGTAATCTGGGGAACCGGGTTCGCGTCTCTGCTCCTCCACATGCAGCTGCTGGGTGACCTTGGGCCAGTCACACTTCTTTGAAGTCTCTCAGCCTCACTCACCTCACAGAGTGTTTGTTGTGGGGGAGGAAGGGAAAGGAGAATGTGAGCCGCTTTGAGACTCCTGAAGGGGAGTGAAAGGCGGGATATCAAATCCAAACTCTTCCTCTTCTCTTCTTATTTGTACCCCACCCATCTGGCTGGGTTTCTCCAGCCACTCTGGGCAGCTTCCAACAAAGACAAAAAATACACTAAAATGTCACACATTAAAAACTTCCCTGAACAGGGCTGCTTTCAGATGTCTTCTGAATGTCAGGTAGTTGTTTATCTCTTTGACATCTGATGGGAGGGCATTCCACAGGGCAGGCACAACTACCATGAAGGCCCTCTGTCTGGTTCTCTGTAACCTCACTTCTCGCAATGAGGGAACTGCCAGAAGGCCCTCGGCACTGGACCTCAGCGTCCGGGCTGAGTGATGGGGGTGGAGACGCTCCTTCAGGTATACTGCGCCGAGGCCATTTAGGGCTTTAAAGGTCAACACCAACACTTTGAATTGTGCTCGGAAATGTACTAGGAGCCAATGTAGGTCTCAGCAGCCGCCCCCAGTCACCAGTCTAGCTGCTGCATTCTGGATTAGTTGTAGTTTCCGGGTCACCTTCAAAGGTAGTCCCACATAGAGCACATTGCAGTAGTCCAAGCGGGAGATAACTAGAGCATGCACCACTCTGGCAAGACAGTCTGTGGGCAGATAAGGTCTCAGCCTGCATACCAGGTGGAGCCGGTAAACAGCTGCCCTGGATACAGAATTGACTTGCGCCTCCATGGACAGCTGTGAGTCCAAAATGACTCCCAGGCTGCGCACCTGGTCCTTCAGGGGCACAGTTACCCCATTCAGGATCAGGGAGTCCTCCACACCAACTTGCCCCCTGTTCCCCCAAGAACAGTACTTCTGTCTTGTCAGGATTCAACCTCAATCCATTAGCCGCCATCCATATGATTTTATTTATAACCTGCCCATCTGGCTGGGTTTCCCCAGCCACTCTCGGCAGCTTACAGCATATTTATAAAGCATATCTGCCTCCTTCTCCAGTTACCCCCTTCTGTGTGAAACCCTCTTGTGCTGTGGAAATGGGGCAGACGGTACTTTGTGGAAAAGAGAGGTCATGTCCCAGCTTGGGAACAAGATTGGGGCAAGTCCAACTGCTACCTTGCCATTGGCACAGAGACACTTGACTTCAGAACCTACAGACCCCCAACCAGGCTGGCATATGGGAGGGCGAAGGCTGGCAACCGTAAGTCATAAAGAATATATATATATATATATATATATATATATATATATATATATATACACACACATATATATATATCAGATCTTTCTAAAGCCTTGAGATTTAATCTTGCTCCGCTGAACTGGGTGATGCATTAAAAATGTGACTGCTTATCTCAGCTTCAGCTTACATGCCGAAGTGGATGAGTGAACTTTGCACAGCTGGGTGTGTTTAAAGTAGTTAAACTGTAACATAGGTTGAAAAGGGTCCCGTACCATCCCCTTGGCTCCTCTTGTGTAAATTATTACTTTGTATAAAACTGTTACAGCTAGGTCTGGCTTTTTAAAACAACAACGTTAATTGGATATATGGTGTAGAAGGACCAAGCTCAGACTCCGGGTATTATTATTTTTTAAAGAAAATAAAGGAATGCATTGTCTTAATAGGCACATACCTTCCAATAATTAAGCAGGCCATCACATTATTTTTGTCCCATGGTTTATACCAGGGATGAGAAAACATCAATCCTGTTAAGGGGTCTCTGTGAGAGGTAAACTATAGTTCCTTATATTCTTTGAGGAAATTCATGTGCTTTAAATATAAGGTGTGCACACAGCCCAGTTATCTAATGACAGTAACTGATTATCCTGCATACGTAAAAGTAAAGGTAAAGGACCCCTGGATGGTTAAGTTCAGTCAAAGGCAAATATGGGGTTGCGGCGCTCATCTCGCTTTCAGGCCGAGGGAGCCGGCGTTTGTCCACAGACAGCTTTCCGGGTCATGGGGCCAGCATGACTAAACTGCTTCTGGTGCAACAGAACACCATGACGGAAACCAGAGTGCACGGAAATGCTGTTTACCTTCCTGCCACAGTGGTACCTATTTATCTACTTGCACTAGTGTGATTTTGAACTGCTAGGTAGGAAGGAGCTGGGACCGAGCAACGGGAGCTCACCCCATCACAGGGATTCGAACTGCCAACCTTCTGATCAGCAAGCCCAAGAGGCTCAGTGGTTTAGACCAGGCTTCCTCAACCTTGGCCTTCCAGACGTTTTTGGCCTACAACTCCCATGATCCCTAGCTAGCAGGACCAGTGGTCAGGGATGATGGGAATTGTAGTCTCAAAACATCTGGAGGGCTGAGTTTGAGGAAGCCTGGTTTAGACCACAGCACCACCCGCATCCTGCATATATTAACTCTGTGATATTACAGAGTCTGTGGCCATATTAACTGATACCGGTGAAAAATTAGAGAAATGGGGAGATGTGTTTTTAAGGCCTTAAACATGCCCAGTGCCTCTTGTTTCTTGAGACTTAACTCAACAAGTAGTGTTTCTGTTGTTTTAATAATTAGAGATGGTAATGTTGTGGTTCTTTGGTCCCATAAAATGAGAAGCACTGGATATTTTCAGGAGTAAAAAATAGCTTTAAATTCTTGCCCCTGTTTGACGTGCTGGGGCCTAATTTGGCAATGTTTTAAAGCAGTTTCTCCTTGATAAGAAAGCTTTTCCGAGAACCTTCGGCATTTGCTCTAGAAGAATGTAGAATGACTGCCCAGGGACTCTCTCTCAGCTGCTCCTTGTTTATCAGGGAACAAAGGCTTTTTCATATGTTTTAAAGTGGTTCAGAGAAGGTCTGGGATTAGCAAGCATGGAGTAAAACTGGGCCACTCTAGTGAAGCGTGGCGGAGATCTGAATTTACAAGCTTTTGCCCTTGACATAGAAACCTAGCCCAGCTCAAATAATATCATGTTTTTTGGGAGAGATAAGCTCAAGTTCATTTCAGCTGAATTATTGTAAGACTGAAATATTGAGAGAACTACATTTCCCATAATCCCCTGTGTTCAGCAAACACTATGCACAAGAAATTGTGCAATTTATTAAATTATTTATTGAATTTATATACTGGAGGTCTCAGGACGGTTCACAGAACAAAATCAAAATATAAACACAAAAATACCCACATGTTGTGATGGTCCTGACAGACCTTCTTACTCAACCTGATAAGTTTCAGGAAAGGGTGTTGTGGTAGTGACAGCTCCTAAAATCATGGTGGAGACTGAGGACAATAGGCCCTACTCCCCAAATATTTATTATTATTGTTTTATTTTTTAAGTAAATAATATTTGGGGACACCGTTGACATTTGGTCAAGACTGGAGGCCTGAACCACCTTGGACCCAATCCATTTTTGTATGTTTTGTATGTAGTTTATCCAATTATACTGAATTAATTCAAGAGTAGGCTTGGGTGATCTTACTCTTCATTAAACATCTGTGTGATTTGAGTTGGTCATTGTTTTCCGACTCTTGGTAAATTATTTCATTATTGGAACTGATAAATTCTAATTAACACCCTCAACAATCCAAGTACAATAGAGTTTCTTTATTAGTCAACAAGAGTTCATTTAACAAAGAGCAGCACAGAATTGATTAGACTCCACCATGGCTTTCCCTGATTCACTGAAGTTTTCCAGTCTAGGGCTGGATCTGTAACCCTGCATTCACCAATTCTGGTCCAAATGATTTGGGCTGGCTGGAACATTATTGACTTCATATAGATCTTGAGAGGGTAATATTGATTATGGTTAAAAGCATGTCCTACTTTATATACTCACGTCAAACAGCCACATTCCTCTTATAAAATTTAAGTACAGTGGTACCTCAGGTTACATACATTTCAGGTTACAGACTCCGCTAACCCAGAAATATTACCTCAAGAACTTTGCTTCAGGATGAGAACAGTAATCGTGTGGCGGCGGTGTGGTGGCAGCAGGAGGCCCCATTAGCTAAAGTGGTACCTTAAGTTAAGAACAGTTTCAGGTTAAGAACGGACCTCAAGAACGAATTAAGTTCTTAACCTGAGGTACCACTGTACAATGTTGCCAGATTCTGCATAGGAGTATCCAAAATTCATCAGATGATGACCTGTGCCACAAACTAGATTTAATAAACACTCATATCAGAGTGCTCTGTAAACTGATAGCTATAGTCTTTTCTATACAGTGGTACCTTGGAAGCCAAATGCCTTGGCTCCCGAACACATCAGCTCCTGAACGATTGAAACCCAGAAGTGAGTGTTCTGATTTTTGAATGATTTTCAGAAGCCGAACATCCACCGCGGCTTCCACGGCTTCCGATTGGCTGCAGGATGCTCCTGCAACCAATCAGAAGCTGCATGTTGGTTTTTGAATGGTTCCAGGAGTCGAACAGACTCCTAGAACACATTCTGTTCAAGAACCAAAATACATCTGTACTCACCTTTTATGCTCTTCCACATCCGTTTAATGCTCCTAACCCTTCTTTTAGCTTCTTTTGGATTCTTATAGTCTTTTATATATACCTTCTGTTTTAATAATTTTTAGCTTTCCAAGACATTTTACAGCATTTAAATGATTTTATCCCTCCCCTACTTATGCTGGTCTATGACCGTAATAAAGTTTTGATTGATTGTACATAACGGCTCATAGACCTTGCTTGGGGCGGTTCTCTTCTCTACGAGATGTTTGGAATTTTATCTCAAGCTTTCCTTGGGTCATTTATGGATTTTCCCAAGCTGCTGGCCTCGCTTTAAGAGCCCTCTATTTACGGTGATGCCTTTGTGTATACTCCTTTCCAGGAAGGAGGCACTACGGATGCAGCTCCGCTAGGCCGGGAGGTGAGATTGTTCAGTGAGAAGAGGATATTGGTTGGAAATTAATGCTGACACTTGCTGAGGAGAAAGACATGTAACAGGAAGACGTTTACTTTCCAGCTCGTTAGTCAAAGGGGGACTACGTTAGGATCAAGGAGATGGGCATGTCAAGATAACGGACTTCAGTCCAAATTTCACACCAAAGCCATGCTTTGTGATGCTTGTGAAGTTTGGCATAAACTCTGGAAAGGTTCCTTAGGCATTCAGCTTTAAGGAATAGTCAAATAACAATGTGACATTCTCTTGCGATGCAGCCATCATTCATAGGCTAGGTTCAGATGTAAAGGAAAACCGTTGCTGGCATTTAATTCATGAATCCCTTCAGCAAGAGCCCTGCATAAGGACTTCTGATTGTGCAATGGGTCTTTCCCCCTCACTTTCCCCCCTGCAGCTGCTGAAATGGGCAGGGGGGGCACTGGGAGAACCTCTGGAATAGCATTCTGTGGGAGGAGAGGGGGAATTAATAGCAAATCAATATTCCTGAAAAGTGTACAATAAATGTATTATGGAAAGCACATGCCAAGCATGAACTGTGACCCATGCTAATGAGAGGAAGGAATGGAGAGGAGGGGAGAATCCCGGAGAAAGCTGTGAGACTTGAAAATATGAGCAAATTATACTGAGCAATGCACTTCAATATCATTTTAATCTCCTCGTTCTTTTTCATCCATTTCTGATGTTCCAATATCCTTGACGTGCTGCAGACATTCATATTATCCCACTGCAGCTAAAATCAGTATTCTCTTCTCACAATCACTTTTGCAAAACACAGAGGTGGGTTGAAGTCCTAAGGTAGCTCTGGGCAGGGGCAAACGAAGGCATGGTGACACCCGGAATGGGGTGTCGCTACGTAGGGTGCATGTGCGGCATCGCTATGTACGACGCATGCACCCGATGCCACACATGCGCTGTACATAGCGGTTTGCCGGCGCCACCGCTTCAGCGCCATATGGACGGTGCTGGGATCCTCTGCTTGTGACTGCAGCTGTGAACAGAGGACCCTCTACATGTGGCTGTAGCAGTGACAGAGGATCCACCGCCATCTGTACGGCGATTGAGCGGCACTGGCGGCAAACTGCTATGTACAGCACATGTGTGGCGTTGTTACGTACAGCGCATTCATGCGACACCGCACATGCGCTGTACATAGCAGTTTGCCGCTGGTGCCAGGATCCTCCACATGCGGCTGCAGCGGCGTGATGGCTGCTCACTCCCTCGCGGGCCCCCGTGGGGTGCCTTCTTGTCACTCCCCAGACATGACACCAAACTGCAGATGACACCAAACTGGGAGGGGTGGCTAACACCCCAGAGGACAGGATCACACTTCAAAACGACCTTGACAGATTAGAGAACTGGGCCAAAACAAACAAGATGAATTTTAACAGGGAGAAGTGTAAAGTATTGCACTTGGGCAAAAAAAATGAGAGGCACAAATACAAGATGGGGGACACCTGGCTTGAGAGCAGTACATGTGAAAAGGATCTAGGAGTCTTGGTTGACCACAAACTTGACATGAGCCAACAGTGTGACGCGGCAGCTAAAAAAGCCAATGCAATTCTGGGCTGCATCAATAGGAGTATAGCATCTAGATCAAGGGAAGTTATAGTGCCACTGTATTCTGCTCTGGTCAGACCTCACCTGGAGTACTGTGTCCAGTTCTGGGCACCACAGTTCAAGAAGGACACTGACAAACTGGAACGTGTCCGGAGGAGGGCAACCCAAATGGTCAAAGGCCTGGAAACGATGCCTTATGAGGAACGGCTAAGGGAGCTGGGCATGTTTAGCCTGGAGAAGAGGAGGTTAAGGGGTGATATGATAGCCATGTTCAAATATATAAAAGGATGTCACATAGAGGAGGGAGAGAGGTTGTTTTCTGCTGCTCCAGAGAAGTGGACATGGAGCAATGGCTCCAAACTACAAGAAAGAAGATTCCACCTAAACATTGGGAAGAACTTCCTGACAGTAAGAGCTGTTCGACAGTGGAATTTGCTGCCAAGGAGTGTGGTGGAGTCTCCTTCTTTGGAGGTCTTTAAGCAGTGGCTTGACAACCATATATCAGGAGTGCTCTGATGGTGTTTCCTGCTTGGCAGGGGGTTGGACTCGATGGCCCTTGTGGTCTCTTCCAACTCTATGATTCTATGATTCTATGATTCTATGATTCTATGATTCTATGACACCTGGGGCACACCGTCCCCTGCCCCCCATTGCAACTCCACTGGCTCTGGGGACCAAAAGTGGCTTAACTTCCATATATTAAGATCTAGATGGCTCTCAGACATAAGACCAGAGGACTTCTTCTATTTTGTGGGTTGCTTTTTTGCAATCCTGCCCTGTTGAGTGGCATTTTGTTTCCCATAAAAGCGAACTCCTGAGCTGGTGTAAATATCTTGCCAGTTGGGAAGTTGAGTGGTGCCATTTGGCAGAGAGAACTTTGGATCCTGGGTGTTTTCTAGTCTGCCCCCCTCCCCCCAAAAAATCACCTGTGGTCTGGCCTGTGCTGGCTGAGCCAGGATGTTGAAAATGTCTGTGACAGAATGTAGATCCAACACTGGATCTCTCTCTCTCTCTCTCTCTCTCTCTCTCTCTCTCTCTCTCTTTCTCTCTCATCCCAGATGAGAGCCTTGATCCCATGAAAGCAAAAAAAAAAAGAGAAAAAAAAGGGGGGTTCCCATTCATCTGCTAAACCATCTGAATGCAATTAAAAAAACAAGAAGTGACACGTTCCATATACATCTTCAGAGGAGACTTATACTGAAAAAGGCTGATTAGAAATAAGTATATCATGGAGTAGAGAGAAATATAAAAGACCTTGCCTGGAGGAAAGTATAATTCCTCCTGCTTCCCTCGCAAGACCCGAATCCTGTCATCTACAACCATTTGCATCTCTGTGTGGCTGGGAGAGCAAGTGGCGACTATGACTCATGCTAGTCGACTGTATCTCCTCCTTTGACTTCACTGTTGCTATTTCCTGATAATAATGAAAATAATAAAGAAGGATTTTGGAGAGGGGGAATAAAGTGTGATGATGACTTTTTGAATGTTATGTCTTTGGATGTCCCATTGACTGACACAACATCTGGCCCTAAATATATTTACTTGTGCCAGTACCAGTAGTTGGGGTGGGTGAACTTGGTGGGTTTTGAGGTTTTCGACATGTCTCAAACTGCTAATTAAATATGTAAAGTTAGTTTGAATTCACAGACTTTCCCACCACCCCTATAATTTAAAGCTGTAATTTCTCCTACCCACAGATGATTCACTTTTAAAAAGAAAAACATGGTTTCCTTGTACGTTTGGATTAGGAAAGCACCCAGAAAAAGGCAGATTGACAATATATGTCGTGTCTCAATTTTGCTGTCTTCTACACACACACCCAACACAGATTTTTTTCCTTATTCTCTTCTACCTTTCACATTCTTATTTCATACATCTATTCTTTCAGTGAGTTCTGCCTCTTTTCTTTTAAATGTCTCTCCTGAATGTTTCCATTTATTTATTCATTTGATCAATCAATCGTTTTCTACTCCACATTTCAGTTCAAGGGGGATTACATAAAAATAGCAAAATGCAATTAAGCGGGGGGTGGGGGGTGGAAACTTTTAAAACCAGCGGTAGAAAACATCAAATTAAAAGCACCAACCAAAACCCAGGACAAAGGACACAAAATGCAGGTTAACAATACTGGCAATTCACACCCCACCCAAAAAAGGTTTTATCAAAATTAAATGCTTTTTAACTGGCCTGATACTATAGTGAGACGAGACACCTTGATGATCCTCTATGAGCAGGGATCCCACAGGAAAGGGTCCATCTCTTAAAATCCCTTCTTGTCAGCCTCAGAAACCTAGGGTTCTTGAAGCACGGTCTTGCCTTTTAAAGGTAAAGGTAAAGGGACCCCTGACCATTAGGTCCAGTTATGGCCGACTCTGGGGTTGCGGCGCTCATCTCGCTTTATTGGCCGAGGGAGCCGGCGTACAGCTTCCAGGTCATGTGACCAGCATGACTAAGCTGCTTCTGGTGAACCAGAGCAGCGCACGGAAACGCCGTTTACCTTCCCACCGGAGCGATACCTATTTATCTACTTGCACTTTGACGTGCTTTCAAACTGCTAGGTTGGCAGGAGCAGGGATCGAGCAACGGGAGCTCACCCCGTCACGGGGATTCGAACCGCCGACCTTCTGATTGGCAAGTCCTAGGCTCTGTGGTTTAACCCACAGCACCACCCGCGTCCCTTCTTGCCTCTTACTGTAATTGTTTAAATGCTTGAACCCCACCGGCTATGTGTCCACCGCCTCAAACAAACCAGTTACTGTGGATGGTCTCCTAAGTGGTCATTTGACAATAGGGTTGCGACCTAAGACAAAGGCTCTGCAGAGCTTGTGCATGAGAAACAGCAGTTTGATGTTTGAATAAAGAGAGAAATAGGCAAAACTTTCTAACTAGAGTTAGCTGGAAGAAGTGCCTGGGTGCAGCCTCAGGGGTGCAGAATGCTCAAGATACGCTCTTGTGTCCTTAACGTTTTCAGTGGCTCTGCAGGAGTGCCTGATTGCCTCCACTAAGCCCTGCTTGCATATTCTTGTCTGGTTCTGTTGCTGGATCCTGATTCTCTACACATCTCCATTTTTAAAAAATGTTTTGTTGTTTTATTTATCTTTTGCATTACACACACACACACACACACACACACACAAAATCAGTTTGCTATATGCTGCAATAAGGCTCCCTTTTGGTGGGAAAGCCAGCCTATGAAATCTAAATAAAATAAAATAATAGAATTTGCAAATTGAGAAAATATTTTAAGAACACCCTCAGTCTCCAGTGCTTTTTGATGCAAAGAAAATGTCTGGACTTGGTGCTGTTGCCCCTGAAACGTCCCACTTCCTGCTTGGAAGTGGGGATTGTGTAAGAGTATTATTGGGAAAGATCCCAATTGTAGGAGTTTATAATCAGCCCACGTCCTTTTCGATGTCTTTAGTATCATTTTACATTCGGACTCTTGTTTCCTTTAGGAGCAGAACTAATGCACCAATAAATGTGCTTAAAACTAAGCCAAATAAGCACACAGATACAAATGGCAGTTTTCGACTTTTTCACTCCGCAGCCTTGTCTCCAGCTGCTCTCCATCGCCTGACAATCCCAATTCGATCAGATAGCAGTGCACTGTTTAGTAGAATCCCAAACCTGTTGTGAGCAAGAAACAGATTTTCTCAGTGTTTCAAGTTACTGACTTTTTGGGTGGCAGAGACTGAAATGGTGGAAATGGGGGAAGGGGCGTGTCAGTGCTTAGGAACATCTTGTAAATGTGTGTGTGGTTTTCCTGGTTCAAGAGGACACAGCCTCTCATTTAAGAAATGCCACCAACTGATAAGAAAGAGATGCTGGTGAAGGTTCTTCTGACCCAGACTAGAGTATGAAATTAATGGGCTTGTAGAAGCTTGCTTCAAATGAGAGGTGAGTTTTTAAAGCCCTGCTATGGCTGAAATGAAATTCTGAGTTGGAGATGAATTCTTGGTTTCCCCCACTGTCCACTGCTAAAAACTCTCCCGACCAGCCAACACACTTCCAAAACACATTCTCCCATCCCCTTCACTAACCTCTCAAACAGTGATTGGATCGACAGTGATGGTGGTAGGGCAAAAGATCATTTTCATTTTATTAGTTTTACCTAACTAGCTCATCTTTTCTCCCAGGAGCTCAAGGTGTTATCAGTCACACACTGAGGTTCATGGTTCAATAAACCCTGGTCTCCCATGTTTTGTTTCAGTACACCACAACATGGAGAGGGCCTTCTTTACCCTTCCAGCCATCCTTCTCCACCCCCCCCCAACATGCTGGTGAACCAGGCTTTATGGTCTAATGTGAACCCCATGTCTGAGAGAGCCAGTGTGGTGTAGTGGTTAAGAGCAATAGACTCGTAATCTGGGGAACCGGGTTCGCGTCTCCACTCCTCCACATTCAGCTGCTGGGTGACCTTGGGCTAGTCACACTTCTCTGAAGTCTCTCAGCCCCACTCACCTCACAGAGTGTTTGTTGTGGGTGAGGAAGGGAAAGGAGAATGTTAGCTGCTTTGAGACTCCTTTGGGTAGTGATAAAGCGGGATATCAAATCCAAAACTACTCAAATCCAAACTACTACTGTATAGGGTGAAGACACTTGCCCTGGAGACCCCATTTTTGACATGAGGGTTCTGCCTCCTGGCCTAATACATCTTCAAGATGATGTAGCCAGTTCATTTTACCATGACTTCCTTTTCCTTGTTCCTATATATGTGGTGGCTCCCCACAGATCTCCAGATGTTACTAGACTAGAACTCCCATCATCCCTCACCATAGGACATGGTGCCTGGGGATGATGGGAGTCCAGCAACACCTGGAGGACCACAGGTCCTCCATTCCTGTCATATCTGTTGCACCACCATTCAGTAATTCTGAAGGGTCCTCTCCCAAAGATCTTTCCATCTGCACAGCAAACCAGGAAGAAAACACTATAAGCAGCAGACCCATCAGACCCATGACAAGATGCCTAATGGTCATCAGGGAGAGGAAGCAGAAGAGATCCTACAAAGTGCCTGAGGTGGAACCTACTGAGATCAAGTGTGTCAGGAGAGGGCAAGGGGGTGCCCTATATCAGGGCAGACAAGCTTATGCATTTGTCCGAAGTAGATCAATCCACCCCAACGACAAGAGCTGATGCTAAAAGGAAGTAGCGGCACAACAGGGCCAGCTCTAACATTTTACAGACTGAGGCAGCTGCCCCAGGTGGCGAGTGTCCAGGGGGTTCTGGGAACATTGATTGTCAGTGAGGTGTTGGAGGACAAAGCCAGACATGAAATGTAACCTGTCCTGAATCCCTGAAGGTTGTCTGCTGCCTTCCAGTGTGGTGGTGATACCGTCCTGTTTGTCACCAGTGCTGAAGTAAAATTCAACTGCCAATCCATTCAGGATCTGGAACGGAAGGGGGCATCAGGCAAAACTGTGCCGGTGAATGGCCTGGGATTTGGACTCGGAGGCTGAACCTGAGGAATCCCAGCCTGCACAGGAGTCCCCGCCTCCAGAACCAGCTGAGCCAGGGCTGGGGCTTGAGCCTGAAGGGTCCTCACCTGTTCTGGATCCTCAGGTGCAGGCATCAGCTGAGTCTGCTCTGGCTCCTGAGGTGATGGAGGACCCATTGCCTGCAGGTGCTCCACTCTCAGCCCCACCAGGGGAAGCTGAGGTTGTGTCTGGGTCTGGTAACCTTCTAGCCTCTCCTGAGCTGCAGAGGCTCAGGGCAGAGAGGCAGAGGGAACTAAGTGCTTGCCTCCAGGCCAGGACAGGCGAGTCACCAGAGGATCGGGGCCGTCCTATGCCTCGGGGCAGATAAAAGCCAGCCAGCCCCAGTCCCAGGATGCGGGAGCAACATTGTTGGTCGCCTGTTCCTGCCTGCACCCTGTCCTGCTCTTCTGCCAGAGTTCCTGACCTCACCCAACTCCCTGCCTTGGACCCTGCTTCAGCTCTGACGGACAGCCTCCATACCGCACCCTTGACCTCGGACTGGACTCGGACCTCGCCGCACGGTTTACCCTCGGGGACCAGCACAGTCTGTCTCAGGCTGGCCCCGAGACTCAGAGAACGTATGAGGTCCTGGAGGGCCATGCCTCTCAGCAGTGGCAGAAGATTGCTCCCTGGCATTGCAAGGGGAGTGTGGGAAAGGGGCCTGTTTCAGTTCTGTCCTGGAAGGAGTACAGTTGCTAGATGAATTTAGTGTGGTAGCAGTTTACAAGACACATGTCATGCTCTTCTTTCTTAGTCTCTCTTGACATTTTTAATGGTCTCTCCTAGAGCAAAGCCTCTCCAAGCCGGTGGATGGCAGGGTTCGGAGGCTTCATCGCACTTGTGTTTAATGCATTAGCTGGCAAAGCTTCAGCGCAGGGGTGGCTGGAAGGGGATACATTTGGTAAATGTCTCCTCTCCCCTGCTACCTATCTGATTTCTCTTGAACCAAATTTGCTAAGCTCCAGTCAATTTTCTAATCTCTGCTTGCTGACAGACTGCAGGCCAAGAGAAAGACAAGTTTAAAACCCTGAAAATGAAGTGCATTTTATTTATTATGCTGTCTAAGATGTTTTCAATGAAGCAGACAGAGATAGTGCCTTGCCAAATTAGTGTCATGACTTTCCAAAGGTTTTGGCTAGTTTGGAGACTTCCAGTAAAAATACACGATGGCGCTCAGACCTCTTGTGGGCGATCCACACCTCTCTTGGAGCCTCCTCTTATTATCTTGTGGTTTCTGGTGGAAGGAAAGGGGGGGAGAGCACAACCCCCTATGAATGGCTTTGGACCTCTAGTAACTGTTCTGCAAATTATATTAATAACAAATGGAGAACGAGTTTAATATGCCAAAACACTTGGTTCCTCCCCACCCCCCAGCCCCGTGCCTCTGGTCTTCCATAGCCGTGACAGCGAGAATATAAACAAACATTAGCAAGAAAGCCTGGTTTGATTAACGAGAACCAGGAATGGGAAGATAGACAAGAGCTGAAGAAGGAGAACAGGATTTCGGCAGGCATTAGAAAAGATGACCGTGCAGCTGATTCTTTGAAGACCCCAAATACCAGCAAATGCTCTTCCGGGCTCAAGAGATGCCTGCCCACTTAGACCTTGTCACTTGGCATGCAGATCATGCTCCTCACTGCTCAAACCTTTAAAAGCTGGTTTTGGTTTGCTAAGGCTTCGTAGTCCATAGGCAGCTGCTCCACTAGTTCTTTTCCAGCTCCACCCGACTAATTTCCACGTGGTTCAAGTGGTTGCCCCCAGCTTGTTTCTGAACAGCAGGAAAGGGCCATAACTCAGTGACAGGCCATATGCCCAACAACAGGGGTAGTTAGTGCAGTGACTTCAAGATGTTGTTGGGTTCCAGCTCTCATCAGCCCCAGCCAACATGACCAATGGGCAGGCATGATGGGACCATCTGAAGGGCACCATCATGACTACATGACTATTCTACATGAATATGGTGCTGTTCAGCCCTGAAGCTATCTTCAGATCAAGGACCAGAGGCATCAGGGATTGCTATCTGCTCTTTTAGATTTTGTTGTCTTGCAATATTAATCTTCATTGTCTTGCAGTATTATTGTACAGTGGTACCTCTGGTTAAGAACTTGATTCATTCCGGAGGTCCGTTCTTAACCTTAAACTGTTCTTAACCTGAGGTACCACTTTAGCTAATGGTGCTGCTGCTGCTACACTGCCAGAACATGATTTCTGTTCTCATCCTGAAGCAAAGTTCTTAACCCAAGGTACTATTTCTGGGTTAGCAGAGTCTGTAACCTGAAGCGTCTGTAACCTGAAGCGTCTGTAATCCGAGGTACCACTGTATTGCAGTATTGATCTTTAACAGTGTTATATTGTTGCATCTTTATTTGTCTTGTAAAAGTGGTCTTGGAATATTTTTTTAAAGGGCTGGGTACAAATAACTTGGCACATGTTTACCCCGCTGTGTGATCGCTGGGGAGAGGGTAGGAGGAATAAGGTGACATGTGCCCCTCTGCCTGGTTTTACCAGTAGAGGCAGCAGCTGCAACCAGGTAGGGAGAAAGCAACCCCTGGTAGCAGCAAACAGAAATACCCAAATGGGGCATTTCAGGGGCACTTGGGCAAATGTCTCATAGGTGTCCTGAGTTGAGCTTTGCAAGCCTGGAGCCAGGATAGTGAAAAATAAGAAAGGACTTACTGGGTTGTAGTGGTGAATCTGACACTCCCCTTTTCCTCTTTGGATTGCACAGCCCATGGTCTACAAGGTAGAGTTATCCACACATCAGCTCCATCAAATACAGTCAACTGAACAGGTAAACGATAAGAAGGCGACCTTAGGCTTCAGCTGATTCAAATACATGAGCTTAGCCAGTCCTATATGATCCTATTCAACATCCTTTCTCTAGCTGAGTTAGTCCACGGTTCAGTGCTTATTATGGTTGTACATATTGAAATATAAAGAGAAGTATGTGCATACTGTACTGAGCCATTTGTCAAACCTTCCTTTCATTCAACCAATATGTATTGTCATCTGAAAATCAGACTTCACAAGTTAACCTGTGGTTTCAAAAATGTGAAGATGAAAGCAGTGTTGGGTGGTGTTTTTTAGTTTAATTTTTTTTTTTTTTTTTTAAGGAGAAAACACTACATAAAGTCTGTGTCTGTGTTGCTGGATCACTATGAAATAGACTTTTTTTTTTTTTACCACCAGGAAAGTCTCTGAAATCTATTAATATTTCTGGCACCACCTTCAACAAAAAATGCCACTGGTTTCAGTTAACAGTAGGCATTTTAAATCTTATAGCAAGAATGTCAGAAAATGGCATGCAGACATTATTTTCCTCTGAGAGATCCTTGAGAAAGTTGGGGGGGGAGGCAGAGCCTGGTTGTGCACCACAGAACAATAATATAGCATTTTGACTTTTACAAGCAATCATACTTAACACAACCATTATAATTTACATCTCCAGATGTCACCGTCCTTTCCAGAAACTCATTGAGGGCCTCCAGCCTTGAGTGATGCCTGAAAAGAACAGGAAGATGCACAGAAAACATTTGGTCCTCCGTGCCAAAATATAGTTATAGAAAGAATGACACTTTAGGGATTCTTGGAGGCAAAGGCATAAATTAATGTTTCAGTGTGCAGGCAGGATTAGATGTATGATCTCATTGCAAGTTTTATCCTCCTATGCCAGGGCTGGGGAACTTGTTGTCATCTAGATATCATTGGACTGCAACTCCCATCATCCCTGACCTTTGGCTGTCCTAACTAGGGATGGTGGGAGTTGGAGTTCAACATCTTCCCTAGCCCTGTCCTAAATAATCAGGAAACCATGACGTCTGTCAGTGGAGATCAAATTTCAGAGATGCAACTTTTTTAAAAAATAAAAAAACTCAGGGCCAAAATATTAAGAGTACAAATTTGCATGGGTTATTTGTACTCATGGATTGGATGACCATGCTAATCATCCTTGGGGCTGGGGCTGATGGGAGTTGGAGTCCAACATCTGGAGGGTCACAGGTTCCCTCATCTCTTCCATATATATATATGTGTGTGTGTGTGTGTGTGTTCCTGGGTAACCTATGAACAGTGGATCATGTGGTTCTTTCTCAGACTGTAGCAATCAATGAGCAGACACGTTGATGGATGCCTCCACCTACTTGTAAAGGTTACCAGCTCAGACATGGACTACAAGCAACAGCTGCTAGAAAGCCCCAACCCTTACCTGTCCTTTCAGCATTGCTGCTGACCACACCTGATCATCTTCAGTTTTGAGGCAGCCTATGAGGTTGGGCTATTGAGTATGCATCTGGATCCCTTCACTATTGCTACTGTGGATGCCTGTTTTGTTACAAAAGTATACAGGCTATATAGGTAAAGGTAAAGGACCCCTGGACAGTTATGTCCAGTCAGAGGCGACTATGGGGCTGTGGCACTCATTTCGCTTTCAGGCCAAGGGAGCCAGGGTTTGTCTGCAGACAGATTTCCAGGTCATGTTGCCAGCATGACTAAACCACTTCTGTTGCAACAAAACACCGTGACGGAAGCCAGAGTGCACGGAAACACTGTTTACCTTCCCAACACAGCAGTACCTATTTATCTACTTGCATTGGCATGCATTCGATATGCTAGGTTGGCAGGAGCTGGGACAGAGCAACGGGAGCTCACTCCGTTCTAGGGATTCGAACCGCCAACCTTCTGATCAGCAATCCCAAGAGGCTCAATGGTCAGACCACAGTGCCACCCACTATATACAAAGTACAGGAAAGACATATGGCCTCTGCCCACTTACACACTATGTGAATACTCTCTCAGGACTTCCTTCTTAGCTAATTTACTATTATTCATATTTCTTCTTTTAAGACATAGCTTCCACACCTTTTAACACACAGCTTCCACACCAAGGCCATTTCCCCTGGTCCTGACACATTTACTCAGTTGGCTCAGGTCAGACACCATGCTAAATCAGTTTGGTCTCACTCCGAATTGGAAAGTCAAGCCAAGGTCTGAAGGCTTTGACACACCCAAGCAAATCTTATTGTAGATCTGCACGTCTACTTTCATTATCTTCCATCAGGAGGAACTTTCTGGTGGTCAGAGCTGTTCGACAGTGGACAGGCTCCCTCAGAAGGTGGTAGGCTCTCCTTCATTGAAGGTTTTTAAGCAGAGGTTGGATGGCCAACTGTCATGGATGCTATAGTTGAGATTCCAGGGGATTGGACTAGATGATCCTTAGGGTCTCTGCCAACTCCACAACTCTATGATTCTATATCAACACTCTGATCTCTAGGTTTAGTGGCCTCAAGAGGTTGGACAAGAGTTGGGACTATGGTTGGTCATATGAACATATGGACAACTCTGCTGGCTCAGTTCAAAGACAAACCAATGCAGCACCCTGATTCCACAGTGGCCAATCAGATGCCCCTGGGAAGCCTGCAATCAGGATATGGGTGCAATAATAATATTAAAATTTGTCATTTATACCCCATCCATCTGGCTGGGTTTTCCAGCCACTCTGGGCTGCTCCCAACAGAATATTAAAAACATGATAAAACATCAAACATTAAAAACATGCATTCAGATGTCTTCTAAAAGTCCCCAGCCCCTAGGCCAGGTGGAAAAGGGCCTTGCAGGGAGCAGCCTTCAGTACTCACAGCAGGGCAATGTTCTTTCCCATTTGTGAATCTCAGTGACTGCCCATCATGACCAGAAGCCATTAATAGCTTTATCCTTCATGAATCCTCTTTTAAAACCATCAAAGTTGGTGGCCATTTCTACACCTTGTGGGAGCAAATTCCATCATTTAACTATGTGCTATTTTCTAAATGAAAAAGGCCCAAACACAAGAATCTTTCTTCCTAGGGGGAAAGGCATCCAGCTATAGTTAATGTAAAACCATAGTTTTCCAGCTCATCACAAATCATAGTTTTCCAATTTAGACATCACTCACAGCCAAGCTTCCTTAACCATGACTTGGTGTAATATTTGAACTGAACAAATGGATGGGACGGCCAAGTTTAAAGAAACTGTGACCCTAGGCACCAATTAGTCAACTTGTAGCATGCTGGGCATAGTAGATCCAGCAAAAGACTTGTCCCAAGATTCTTTTCCCACTTGAAGCCTCTGTGATTGTCCCATCCTTGGAACATTTGGAGGAAATTATTGGAATTATTTCCTGGTCCACTGCAAATAAATGAGCATTTGCTAAAGTCTTTCATGGCAGGCTAGTAGCTGAGCAAGAGGCTGTTGGAGGCTGTCAAGGTTATTCTCATGTGGATTAAGCAATTCCACATTCCAGGGGTTGAAGGCAGGTGATGTGTGAGGTTTCATCTAAGAGGTGAGCCATTAGGACAACTCTAATCTCTTTCTTCTTCTTTTTCTCAACGGTGGTGTCTCTTTTCTGTCTCTCCTCCACTTGCCGCAGCTATCAGGGATGAACTTTGACAGAGGTAGTGATAATGTGTCAGGTACTTACAGCCGAACGGGTTGGTGGGGAAAACTCTTTTCTTGTCAAGAGTTACTTTTCTTTTCCCTGTGTAGGATTAAAGAATATATGCCAGGCCACAATTCAAGTCAAGAAAGCTTCCCAGTGTCCCTTGAGAATCCTCTTGTGGTAGCCAAAGACAGAGCAAAGCTCACATGGCCTCTTAATATTCGGCAGATGAAAATAAGAACACGTGTGTTGCGTTAAGGGACTAAACAGCTCAGAGTGTGGTAGTAAGCAAGGCTGAGAAGCAAGCTGGTTTTTTCCCAGGGGGCCGGGCATTATGCCTTCCCCACAGAGTATTTTTGAACTGGTAATCTCAATGTAAAAGTCCTCAATAGATACAGCACTTAAATAATATGTATGCCACATCCATGTAGCACTTAAGTGCACAGAACAGCCAACATAGGGTCCTCAAGAGGTTGCTGGATTCCAGCTCCTATCAACTGGCATGGCTAGTGACCACAGGTGAAGGGAATTGTAGTTACGTCAGTTGTCCCAGCTTGAGGATTAACTGTGCACATTGTAAATGTGTGGGACATTCATGACTGAGTAGAATGTTGCATCAGATCATCTTTTAACTTAAAAGTAATGATCGGGGTAGGGACATGGGTGGCACTGTGGGTTAAACCATAGAGCCTAGGACTTGCTGATCAGAAGGTCAGCGGTTCAAATCCCCACGACGGGGTGAGCTCCCGTTGCTCGGTCCCTGCTCCTGCCAACCTAGCAGTTTGAAAGCACGTCAAAGTGCAAGTAGATAAATAAGTACCGCTCCAGTGGGAAGGTAAATGGCGTTTCCGTGTGCTGCTCTGGTTCGCCAGAAGTGGTTTAGTCATGCTGGCCACATGACCCAGAAGATGTATGCTGGCTCCCTCGGTCAATAAAGTGAGATGAGCACCGCAACCCCAGAGTCGGCCACGACTGGACCTAATGGTCAGGGGTCCCTTTACCTTTACCTAATGATCGGGGTGAATGAATGCCACAAAACAAATCTCAAATCATTTTTCACAACTGTTTGCAGATATTACACCACCATCTTTACCTGCTGATGGCTATTTTTTTTTCTTTGTTACTTTTCTCCTCAAGCTGACCCAAGGCATTTTGCAGCCTGATGTGGAGCCCAGTTTATGTCTGACCCCCCACCCCCCACCCCAGGCCAGCCTTTTTGAAAGTATTGTGATGCGATTCAGAAACCACTTCCAGTATCCACCTCTTCCTTCCACCTTCACAGTGCTGCCTCGAGAAATAAAGGCCTGTGGTTTAGCTTTATAGCATCAAAACTTAGCCAATTCTGATTTGCAATATAATGTCTCCCCATGACAGCATTGCTTCCAATCCTCACTCTTAACTGGCTTTTTGATATCACCAAAGAAGACAAATCAGATTGGCTATATGGCATGGTCATGAAGCCAAATCAGAGCGAGGACAGGAAGCACCGACCTTGCTTACATTTGGCTCATAAAGACACCCAATAATCAGTTGTATTTGATGTCTCAAAGCCAAATCAGAGGCATAACATCCCTTCCTGCCCTCTCTCTGGCACAGAGGAAGGTGAAATGAAGCAAAATAGCATTATGAAACTCAAGTCACCCTGGCCAGGACTGCAAATAAGTGATGAAGAAGAGATAAGATGAGCAACATAGGGTTTCATTTGAAGGTTGCCACAGAAGACTGAGAGAACACCTAAGTCACGAAGTGCAACAAGAACTTTATTGTCTCTCTTAAACAAGAACAGAACAGACAGGGGACATGCCTTTATCTATAAACATACAAATAAATCCAGTTCCACCTGATGTCTAAACTCTATAATCCACAAAAAAAGTTAAACGTTTGTTACAGAATACTTGACTCACCCCTAGTTCTCGCTCAATATGTCATCATGGCAAAAAAAAAAATCACTGATCACAGTTATCTCCTTTGAAGAAACATGTAGCAAAATCTGGCACAGTTTCTCAGGAATGTTTTTGGAACAGAAGCAGCAGCACATGGTGGCAATTATTAGATGATTAACAACCTTAAAGAATAGTATGCATCGATAAAGGAAGGGCATTTTTTTAATTAATAGAAGAGAGGTCTTGATGCAATGTTCCAAGTGGAGCAAAAGGACTTATGTTCACCACCCATCAGCCTACAGACTCCCCAGCCTTCTGAGAATAGTATTCCTTTCCATGTGCTCTGCACAAAGTATTTTCCGCATGTCAGAGAATCTGGAATGACTCCCAAACATGTGGGAAGATAATGTCTGATATGAACAGATTTTTTTTTTTTAAAAAAAAACAACAACATCTTGTTAACAAGCACTTGCCGGCTTTGTTGGAATCATCTTAAGGAGACTCCCTTTAGTTAATGTGATTTTTTTTAAAAAAAAGTATTTTATTTGGCCTTGGAATGCTCATATTATATGGTGGTGTTTTTTGTTACCACCCCCCCAATCCTCTCGAGACAAATTTCATTGTATTGTTGCTCCAGGAAATTCTGACTCATGGAATGCTCTTAAGAGGTAAGCTTCCTTTTTCAGAACATTTGAAAAACTGCCTGGTAGAATCTATAGATAACTGAAACTCTGTTGACGAAGGTGAGGATTCCCTAGGGTAATTAACAGGGGAAACAGTTAGATGTAGCTAATGACCGCTCCCCACATTGAATGGGGGGCGCCCTTTGCGTGGTCGTGCACAGCCCCCTGGACCCTTTTGTTGTTTAGTTGTTTAGTTCTGTCCGATTCTTCGTGACCCCATGGACCAGAGCACGCCAGGCATTTCTGTCTTCCACTGCCTCCCGCAGTTTGGTCAAACTCATGCTGGTAGCTTCGAGAACACTATCCAACCATCTCGTCCTCTGTCGCCCCCTTCTCCTTGTGCCCTCCATCTTTCCCAACATCAGGGTCTTTACCAGGGAGTCTTCTCTTCTCATGAGGTGGCCAAAGTATTGGAGCCTCAGCTTCAGGATCTGTCCTTCCAGTGAGCACTCAGGGCTGATTCCCTTTTGATCTTCTTGCAATCCACGGGACTCTCAAGAGTCTCCTCCAGCACCATAATTCAAAAGCATCAATTCTTCGGTGATCAGCCTTCTTTATGGTCCAGCTCTCACTTCCGCACATCACTACTGGGAAAACCATAGCTTTTACTATACGGACTTTTGTTGGCAAGGTGATGTCTCTACTTTTTAAGATGCTGTCTAGGTTTGTCATTGCTTTTCTCCCAAGAAGCAGGCATCTTTTAATTTTGTGGCTGCTGTCACCATCTGCAGTGATCATGCAGCCCAAGAAAGTAAAATCTCTCACTGCCTCCATTTCTTCCCCTTCTGTTTGCCAGGAGGTGATGGGACCAGTGGCCATGATCTTCGTTTTTTTGATGTTGAGCTTCAGACCATATTTTGCGCTCTCCTCTTTCACCCTCAATAAAAGGTTCTTTAATTCCTCCTCACTTTCTGCCATAAGGGTTGTGTCATCTGCATATCTGAGGTTGTTGTTGCGGCACCATTAGCACAGGCTTGGCTTCGCCTTCCCCAGGTGGGATACCTGGAGGTCTCCGCCTACCTCAGCCAGCTGCCCAATCCTGCCTGGGAAGGCGTTGCCAGGGTGATCAGGCCAGGTAGGGGGAGGGCCTACCTGCCCACACAATAGGGAGAGGATCTTACCTGGGAATCGTCACATATGAAGTGCCAACTCCATCAAAATGCTGGTGCTTCTTCTTAAAGCTGATGTAGAGGAAACGCTTGCCAAGCACTTAACCACAGATTAGTAATCAAAACAGGGGCATGGATTTGTGCCTGCTCAAATTTTCATGGTCTTTCTTAACTATGGTTTGATGTAACCGTATTTACTTGAGTCTAATGCGCCATCAAATCTAATGCACACCTCAATTTTCAGAACCTTGAAATAATAAAAAAGTATTTGCTGGTGAATGTAAATGTGCCACTGAATCTAATGCGCAACTTAATTTCTGTAATGTAATTTGGCCAAAAAATGTGAGCAGAAAGAAACATACTGGGCTTTAAAATGAATCTTGAGAGGTTCAGTTTAACTGCTTAATCTCTCTTCTGATGTATTTTATACTGTAATTGCTTTAAATTGTCACAGTTGCATCTGTGTTACGCTTTTGTTGCTTTTATGAGAGGCTCATTATGTACTGCTCTGTGATTATATATTAGTTTATGTACCCCCACCCTGGGAGAAGAAGGCAAGGTGAGAAATATTAGAATTTTTTTTAAAAAATGGTTTTATGGTTCATAGTCCTTGATTTTTATGTAGGTCACCTGGAGAACTTTGCTTATGGGGCAGCACAGAATACCACAAGGAAACAAACAAATAATAAATCACTGAGTCATCTGTTCTCTATTGCTCAAAAGAACTGGGATGAAAGGTAGATCCAATTTCCCTGCGAGTCAAAGTATGTCCGCGGAACAAGAATCAGATGTTACTGTTTTCACTTCGAAAACTTGTGCCTGCATTTGCAACATAACAACTGCACCCTTTTTATGTCAGGTTGTCAACTCTCTTTGTATGTTTCCCTTCGACCTGTATGAAAATGTCATCAGAGCTAAACTGAGCTGTTTTTCACGCCCGCTACCCCATAAACAAGAGAAAGCAGGACAGTCATTAAATTTTATGAATGGAATCCATCTTTTCAGTGCACCAGAAATAGCGTTCATAGTGGTGCGTTTTGAAGCTTTTAAAGGCTACAACACCACACGGACTAGACTAGAGCTTGTCCTTGGTTATCATTACAGCTTTCTTTTGAACTCCAAGGGGCTGATGTTCAGCAGAAAATACCTTGCTTATATAGGGAAATATGCACAGACATACCAACATGTCCTGGCGCAATCTTAGGTGCTTTTGGAGATGCTTGCTCAAACTCACCTTCTGTCCAATTATGTCTGATTCACTTTTGGTTGGGAAAGAATCCCTAGCCGGATGCTCAGACTCTTCTGTAAGACAGCCGAGAGTCTAAGAGTAGAGATGAGCATCCGTGGTCATGGACAGGATTTGGGGCTTGCCCAGGGTTGTTAACCTTGTTATCACAAGATGAAGGTATGGCAGTAATGAAGGTTTGGCAATGGATTGGATGTAGGTGAAGCCATACTTAGAGTGGATTCACTGAAATCCATGTGACTTAAGTTCCATTGACTTCAGTGGATCTAAGTCTGGAGCCCACCTTCTCTTCGGAGGAGTGGGATGCTTAGAAAATGCATAACATACCCTCGAACATTTCTCAGATGAAAACAGGGACATCTTATTCCGTTCTATTTTTCCTAGAAAAAGAGGTGCCGGAACTCACCATGAATGCCTCCCTTGTCCTCTTATAATGGCAACGGCACACAACTGAGAGGTGCCAGAACTGAGTTCCTGTGAGTTCTGGCTGGAAAAATGCCGTTTCTATTTTACATCAGTGTCACGCCTCCCCAGACCCTCGATATACACGCACTGCCAACAGCAGTGCACAATTCAAAGTGTTGGTGCTGACCTTTAAAGCCTTAAACGGCCTCGGCCCACTATACCTGAAGGAGCATCTCCACGCACATCATTTAGCCCGGACACTGAAGTCCAGCGCTGAGGGCCTTCTGGTGGTTCCCTCACTGAGAGAAGGGGGGTTGCAGGAAACTGGGCAGAGGAATACAGGAAAGGGATGTGGCTGACTGAGCTGACCCAATGGTTGTTACCAAGTGCAGTATGTAGCAATACCGTACCGGCAAATGTCTTGGTTATATGTGGGGACTTAGATGATATATGGTCAAACTTCCACCATCCTACCTTGCGCATCAGAGGAGGTGCCTCTACTGGATGTTTTCAAGGCCAGCAACGTAGTCTCTATGGTTGGTGGCCATGACTGCCAAAGGGCCTCCTGCCACTGCCATCATTGTAGTCTGATGTGTTGCTCCGTACCAGTCGGAGGAGCTGAGGAGCACAGTGGAAACAGCTGGTGCCTCACTCTTCTCCCCATGGGTCCCGCTGCACCACTGTGAGGGGCTGTGCTGCCCCCTCTTCCTCCTGCCCCACACTTCCCCATCCCCTTTCCCTGCTTGCAGAATTTGGGACTCTGCATGATATTGGGAGAAGTCATGCTGGCTTAAGGGTTTTCGTGACAGTCCCGGCATCTGGAGTGCTCAGGAGATAGCACATCTAACTAGTTTCTTGGAACAGCTTTCAATTTGTTCAGACAGTATACTTTAAGTTTACCTGCCATGCCAGTTAATCTAGTCCTGGGTGGACTACAACAGCGGGGAGATGCCTTTTTCAGACCAAGGGCCGCATTGCCTTCTGGATAACCTTCCACGGGCCACCTGCCTGTGGTGTGAAAGGCCCCAGACAAAAGAGGTTGGAGCAACAAATGTAGGTGCCAACTTTGTGCAGCAGGCTAGTTTTGTCACACACTCACACAGGCCTTTTTAGATCAACAGTATCGAAGCAATGATTCTTCAACACCATCTTCATTGGACTGGTCATGTTGTTCCGATGCCTGATTATCGTCTTCCAAAGAAAGTACTCTATTCCCAACTTAAGAATGGAAAGCGAAACACCAGTGGACAACAAAAGAGGTTTAAAGACTCTCTCAAAGCAAATCTAAAAAAAAAGTTGTATAAACACCGACAACTGGGAAACACTGACCTGCAAATGCTCCAGTTAGAGAATAGCCTTTACCAGAGGTGTCATTGACTTTGAAGAAACACGAACTCAGAGCGAAAAGGAAAAATAAGCTAAGAAGGCGGCACATTTGGCAAATCCTCATCATGATCAACTCCTGACTGGAAACCTTTGTCTCTACTGTGGAAGGATGTGTGGATCCAGAATTGGCCTCCACAGTCATTTACAGACACACTGCTAAGACTGTGTTCATGGAAGACAATCTTACTCGGCCACGAATAAGAAATCTCTATCCAGGCATACAAGCTAGTGGCATTATCAATATTCAAGGATGCATTCAAGGCAGGTATAAACACTCAAGGAAGGTGGTGTCATGAGATAGGCTGTAGGGGTCGAGGAAAGCACCCAGTGCCAGATAGAGAGGCCTGGTGGACAACATTTGATCCTGGTTCTAAGGTTTCCCATAATTGACCTAGAATACCAATGAAGCCACAGTGGTTGTGGTTGCTGCTGGATGCAGTTACTGGAAAATTGCATTTTCTCATATATATATATATATATATATATGCTTTCGTAGATTTTCACGGGTACAGGAATGCAGGTTTTGGTGTCCTCGGGTGTCTTCCCGTGTAAAAGTTGGGGTGTCTAGGCGACGTTTCGACGAGGTCTCACTCGTCATCTTCAGGCTGGTGCTTTCGGCTTCTTGTTACTGGAACAGAGCAGGATCTCAGTGTTTGAGTTCCTATAAATACTGTAGAGGGGGTGTGGTGTATAGCCTCCAATGTTCTGGGCAGAGAGGAAGTTCCCAGGCTAGTGTGCCTTTTCTTCTTTTGTTCCTTAATTACTTGAGAGATATCTTGAGTGATTTCTTGAGTGATATCCTGAGTACCACTTAGGTGGGTCATTAGGTGTGGATTAGTTGCTAAAGTCTTTGTGTCTTGACCTCTTGAACTTTGTGAAGAGTTCTCCTGAGAAGATGGCTGTACTGTACTTAGTTGTGCTCTGGCTTGGCTTCGTGTATAGGGGCGAGCTGTGGTTTTGTGGCTTGTGTCAGCCAGATCTGTGTAGGGATTGCAGGGGGGTGCAGCATCCGGAGGTGCCACCATGGATTGGCTACTGGATGGTGTCTGTAATTCATCTGTGGAGAGGGTCTGGGTTTGGGTCTGGTGTGGTTGATTGGTGTTGGCGTTCTGTGTGCCTCTGGATCTGGTGTCAGTTTTTGTGGGGAGGGCTAATTTCCAGATGTCTGGCAAGCGGGATGTGTCGTCACGCTTGTTCATGTTGTGAGGGTGTTTCTCTATCTCGATGGCTTCCATGATTATTCTCTTGTGGTGATGTTCCGTGTTAAAGAGCAATTTGGAATCTGCAAAATTAATTTCGTGTCCTGTTTCTTTCATGTGTTGGAAAAGAGAACACAGAACGCCAACACCAATCAACCACACCAGACCCAAACCCAGACCCTCTCCACAGATGAATTACAGACACCATCCAGTAGCCAATCCATGGTGGCACCTCCGGATGCTGCACCCCCCTGCAATCCCTACACAGATCTGGCTGACACAAGCCACAAAACCACAGCTCGCCCCTATACACGAAGCCAAGCCAGAGCACAACTAAGTACAGTACAGCCATCTTCTCAGGAGAACTCTTCACAAAGTTCAAGAGGTCAAGACACAAAGACTTTAGCAACTAATCCACACCTAATGACCCACCTAAGTGGTACTCAGGATATCACTCAAGAAATCACTCAAGATATCTCTCAAGTAATTAAGGAACAAAAGAAGAAAAGGCACACTAGCCTGGGAACTTCCTCTCTGCCCAGAACATTGGAGGCTATACACCACACCCCCTCTACAGTATTTATAGGAACTCAAACACTGAGATCCTGCTCTGTTCCAGTAACAAGAAGCCGAAAGCACCAGCCTGAAGATGACGAGTGAGACCTCGTCGAAACGTCGCCTAGACACCCCAACTTTTACACGGGAAGACACCCGAGGACACCAAAACCTGCATATATATATATATATATATATATATATATATATATATATATGAGAAAGCTAGGCTTTATTAATTATTTGAACAATGCAGCCTATCGTGAAGGCACCTGCTTAGAGCAAAGAAGTAGTTTTGTAGCTCTAAAATCTCCCCCCCCCCACACACACATTGTTGCCAAAAAGGTAAGGATTAACAATGTATGACGAGAACAATTTTATATTAAAAAAGTAAATACAAACAGCAATTTATTTGGCAGAAAGAGCCACTTCCCATTTCTGGAGCACGTTAAACTGAAGATTATTGACCTCTGCAGCTGCTCTGGGCGCCAATGTAATATTTTATATGGCCCCATCAAAACTTTTTTTTTTTAATAGGTAAAAATGTTGATTGCTCACAGCTAAATACCAGGAGCTTGTGAACATGCCAACTGGAAAGCATTAGCTTTCCTCAACGGTCCCAACTGCACAGCCAGCATATGGTTTTCTTCACCAGTCAACGGACCCTGTGGCAAAGGACAAGCAGTCAGCAGGGTTTCTGTCAGCATCTGTTGAAACAAGATGGCGGGGAACTAGGTTCTCCCTAGAGGTGTGGTCCTTCAGATTTCCAGAGCAGTGGTTTCAGCTCAGTTGCTTAGGAACACTAGAAGACAACAATAACAAAGAGTATTGTGGCATCTTCAAGACAAAGGTTGAGATCCAATGTTATGCCAGGATATGTTAGGCTCCACCCAATTTGCTCCAGAGAGACCCAACTAGACAGAGCAGATCTTGGTGTGTGTGCGTGTGCAGGGTGCTGCAGTGGGGAGCAGAGGAAAGGGAAGTCCTGTCTGTAGGAGTAGGAAGGTCTGTTACACAAAAAGGACATCCCAACTGTATTTCACACTAACACATGTAGAATGGCATATACTTTCATGGACTAGACCAGGGTTTCCCAAACTTGGTTCTCCAGCTGTTTTTTGACTACGATTCCCATCATCCCTGACCACTGGTCCTGCTAGCTGGAGATGATGGGAGTTGTAGTCCAGCAACAGCTGGAGACCCAAGTTTGGGAAACCCTGGAGTAGACTCTGATCCAGGAGTTGCCAATGGGCACATCTGCAGACAATGAACATGTTCTGGTACAATACATATGCTATGGAACTGTCTCCCAGCTGAGATTTGACAGGCATCCTCCTTTTGACTTTCAAGTGACCCTTGGACTTTTTTGTGCTGGCAGCCCTTTGTAGCTGTGCAATTTATTTATTTTTTCAGCAGATATTCAGGAATATTCTTTTTTAAAAAAATTACTTTGAATATTTTTATTAGGAATTTCAACATAACAATTTATCAAAAACATCATCCTCATTCCCTCCCCATTTTTCCCTCCCCCCTCCCCCAAAAAGAACACACCCCCCCGACTTCCCTCAGCTCCTTTCTCTGGTTTTTCAGCACATGTTATTCTCTGCATATTATAAAATTGTAAAGATCCTTAATTTATCTATCTATATATTACCAATAAGAAGTTTCAAAAGTAGCTGTGCAATTTTTGATTAGCCAGTCACCTAGATGATTATCAGTAGTTTAAAATTTAATTAAGCTATTTAAATGATATTTTATATTTTATGATACGACAGCATAGACAGGCTTCTATTAAAAAATAAATTGATGTATTGATGTCAGATGATTGACAGATGGGAAGCCCAATCCACCTGTCAAAGTTGGCTCATGGGATGGTGAGGGAGATAAGGATCGTATCTTCCCAGAGAATCCAGTTCCCCACCTCTGAGTTAGCAATTGCACTGGGAGAACAGTTTTTCTTGTTACACAGGAAAAGACGCAAGACACACCTTTGTTTCATTCAATTGGCTCTAATTCTTAATGCTAAAAGGCAACATTTTGTTTGAAGATCCAAGCATCCCCACACTATCATTTGCATTAAGCCATATTGCTGAGAGTTGAAGCTGCAAATGGAATCACATGGCCTTCGGGTTCTTTGCCAGAATTGCTGTGCTGTGATTTAAACTCTTTAGTTGAATTTAGGGTGAATTTAATTTTGGTTATTACTGTTGTCACTGGGAGTACTGCTGCATGCTTAATAGCTTTGCAATGCTGGTCTCATCTGCATCATGCCAAACAGTGTCCTGAGTAATGGATACCACTGGAAGATTAGTAACAACAACAAAGAAATTTGCATGCCTTGTGGTCAGAATGTTGGAATACTCCAAACCTTGAAATAATATTCATCTGAATATCAGCTGAAACCATACGCTTTAACTCTTGTAACTTGTAAAGGTTTAAGTTGTGTATTCTAAGGAAGGGTGGGAAAAAATGTACAGTTCATGTTTTAATGTGAACTTACTCAGTTCAAACGTCCCAAACCAGCATGCAAGCTGAAACATAGCTCTCCTTTGAAATTCACGCTGACCTGAATTTTACGGCATCATTCTTCACAAAGAAAGTGAACAAAAATGTGGAGGATAAACATGTATATTTGTGAAAATGCAGCACAAAACTGCATTCCATTAGGGGGAAATTGCTCGGGGGGAGAGTGTTTATTATTGGCAAAATTTAATTCTAATAGGACAAACAGGGCTTAAAAATATATATATTAATTTTTAAGAATAGGAAAAATGGGGCTTTGCATAGGATGTTGGGTGTTTTGGAGTGGTGGTGAAGGTTTCAGAGAAGGTCTGTGAGAGGAAAAGTTTGAAGCATGAAGGGTATGTCACAAATTGTCCTTCAGCTGTTTTGGCCTCAGAGTACTTTATGCATACCAGCTCCCATTAGAAAATTGTCTCCTTTCCTCATATTCCCATCTCTCTCTCTCTCTCTCTCTCTCTCTCTCTCTCTCTCTCTCTCTCTCTCACGTTGTGGAAGAGCCTGGGAAAATGTAATGACTTATGACCGGGTTCACCTCAAGAGCCTGCTGTGTTGAAGGAAGCATATTCAGCAATCGCGGCAGGGGACGCCTTTATAAATATCTGGAAGAAAGCAGAGTAGGTCCGCTTATTGATTAAATCTGCCGATACCAAGGACAGTGGGGGGTAAAGGGTGGGAAGGAGTGTGACTCAGAGAGATTAATCTTCAAATTAAATACATGACCTTGTGGTATTCGTTGCCCTTTCGAGAATAGGCCGTTGTGTATCCTTAGCAGTTTATTTGCCTACGAAAGCTGGGTTCAGAGGCAGCATCTGGTTTTCAGAGGTTTCCCATTGTTTTTATTCAGTTCTCCAGCTGGGATGGTTAAGGCACTTCAAAGTCAGGCTTGGATTAGAATTCAGAACTTTTTCAGCTAGCCAAGGTTTTGATGGTCACACTGCACAACTTCCTTGATGCCATTTCGCCAGATCTTCCTTATGGAATATTTTGGGTTTTGGCAACAGATTTTGACTTTAGAGCAGCTATACAGCAGAATGACCACACACATGTTGAAGCTATCGTGTCATGTCCATCTCATCTTGAAATTCTTGTACTTTCCTACTTGATTGTCTATCAGTGCAAACAGATTGTAGCATAAGCCAATGAACATCACCATGTACTTGGTGGAGTAAGATAGCCCAATGAATGCAGTCATTTTAGACTGTTCATGAAGCATGACCCAAGGATACAGTAGGGAACAATAATTACTCACCTGTCTTCCCTCTTGATCCTGTTCTCTGAAGGAGTGAAGTGTTCCAATGATGCCATTGTAGTTGCTGTTTTATTTTATTTATGCTTTTCAGATTTATACATTTCACTAATTTTACAATCATTTTATCATTTCAAAACTTGGCTTCCTTCCCCCTCTTTTGGTGGTTCCTTACATGTATTTTTAATATCTTCTGCACATCCAAATCAACTTAATTTGCTCATTTATTCATCCACTTTAAATATATACTGTTATGAAACTGCAGGTTATTACAGTAATCCTGTTCTTATCTGTTTACAATATATCTGTAAATATTCAGTAAACCATTTCCATTCTTTGTTGTCTTGATTTCTTATTTATCTGGAAAGTTTCATCATTTCTGCATATTCCATAAGTTTTTGTATCCATTCTTCCTTTGCTGGGACTTCTTCTTCTTTCCATTCTGGAGCAAGCAACATTCTTGCTGCTGTAGTTGCATACATGAATAAATTTCTATACAGTTTGGGTACTTCTGTCCCTATAATTCCCAAATAATGTTCCTATAATGTTGTGTGTTATTATTCATCATTCATATTATTTTCAGCACCAGAATGAGATCATAAATGCCAATCTCTCTCCTTCAGGTGGACAACATCAGCACGAGGACATAATGACCAGTCTCTCTCCTTCATTGGCCACTATCAACATGAGGTCACAATGGCCTCTCTCTCTCTCTCTCTCTCTCTCTCTCTCCTTCAGGGAGCAGCATCCTCATGAGGTCACAGTGGCCAGGAGAGGGTCAGAAAAACCAGATCACAGCAGGTTGTGTGTGCAGATGGTAGATGCAGGTGTTGCCTGGCACCCCAAATTCAAGGGTGAGCCTTCAAAGTCCAGTAGCTGTTGCAGGATGAAGGCAGAGTAGAGAGAAGAGATGGACTAGGCAGCAGCTGATGGGCAAAGCAGCAGTAGAACAGCCAAGAGGAGACTACGGAAGAAGAGAGGAAGGATAGGAGGAAGCACCCAGCACATGGCGAGGAAGAGAGAAGGTAATTAGGACAGGAGTAGCAATGCTCACCTGATTTCTTATTCTTCTGGTAAGTTTCACCATTTCTGCATATTCCATAAGTTTTTGTATCCATTATTCCTTTGCTGGGACTTCTGCTTCTTTCCATTTTGAGGAAAGTAACATTATTGCTGCTGTGGTAGCATACATGAATAAGTTTCTATACAGTTTAGGTATTTCTGTCCCTATAATTCCCAAAAAGAAAGCTTCTGGTTTTGTATACAAAAGTTATTTTAAGCATCCTTTTCAATTCATTATATATCATTTATCATTAAATATCATTTCCAATAGCTTTAACAATGGCATTACAGTGGTGCCTCGCAAGACGAAAAGAATCCGTTCCGCGATTCTCTTCGTCTAGCACTTTTTTCGTCTTGCGAAGCAAGCCCATTGACGGCTTAGCGGATTAGCGCTATTAGCGCTATTAGCGGCTTTTAGCGGCTTATCGGCTTATCGGATCAGCTGATAAGCGGCTTAGCGGCTTAGAAAAAGGGGGGGAGGGGAAAAAACCCGCAGGAACTCGCAAGACATTTTCGTCTTGCGAAGCAAGCCCATAGGAAATTCGTTTTGCGAAGCGCCTCCAAAACGGAAAACCCTTTTGTCTAGTGGGTTTTCCGTCTTGCGAGGCATTCGTCTTGTGGGGCACCACTGTACTGGGAACTGGTTCAACGGTGCCATTGTTAAAGCCAGTGTTTGTTTTTTTTCTGGGGGGATGCAGGGGTATCCCAATTTGAAGTATAAAATGGTGATTTTCTTGAGTCAAAATGAGAGCACCCCAAAACATTTCTTTAGGAGAAAAAAACGCTGGAAAAAGTGTGTGCAATTCCATGGCATCTCCAAATGAAAGGCTTGTCAGAGATTCTGGAGAGCCTCTGCCCATCAGAGAAGGTGACAGTGGATTCTCAACAGGCGTAGGGAAGCTGTGACCCTCCATTGCCCATGCTACCTGGGACTGATGTGATATGGAGTCCGCAGAGTCCCACATCCCTGGACTAGTTGGGAAAGTGTTCTAGCACATTGTAATATGTCTTTATGTGTTCAGGGATGACCTGTGAACCCATAAGAGAAGGAACAGACTGTGCACAAATAGCACCATCCTACACTGTGGGGTGGGTTGGCACTGTGGGTTAAACCACAGAGCCTAGGACTTGCCGATCAGAAGGTTGGCGGTTTGAATCCCCGCGATGGGGTGAGCTCCTGTTGCTTGGTCCCTGCTCCTAGCAGTTCTAAAGCACGCCAAAGTGCAAGTAGATAAATCGGTACCGCTCTGGCGGAAAGGTAAACGGCGTTTCCGTGCCCTGCTCTGGTTTGCCAGAAGCGGCTCAGTCATGCTGGCCACATGACCTAGAAGCTGTACGCTGGCTCCCTCGGCCAATAAAGTGAGACGAGTGCCCCAACCCCAGAGTTGTCCGCGACTAGACCTAATGATCAGGGTTCCCTTTACCTTTACCTTTACAGAGCCATCACTGGATGCAGCCCTGTAGCCTGATGACGCTACATGTATAATGAGAATACAAGGTCAAATTTGTTGGAACAATGGAACTACTCGAATGCATCTCCAGCTCATTAAGGTTTTTGCAAATAGCAATCATGGATGTGTATGGATCTGGATCGAGACCCCAGGATGGTGCTGTCATTGAAGGCTTAGCAGGCACACCAGACAGGAAGCTAGGAAAAAACTTCAGTCTCTCTTAAGCAAAAGCAGAAGAGGAACCTTATGACTTCATCCATGAACCACTAAGTCCAGTGCCACCTAGGGACTAGACCATATTATTGCACAGTCCACCCAGGAGGAAAGGTTAACCCTTTTCTTCCTGTGCCATTTTCCTGATGAAATCACCTGCCTCCGAAATGCTGTTTGTTTTGGCTGGAAATTATGTGTCCAAGTCATGCTAGCAAGTAATATTTTACTTGCCATTCATGCTGCAACTGGAACGATATTGTATGCTACACAGGAAGAGCTGCACCCATTTAGGACTCATGGTTATTCAGTTTAATTTTGACAATGTTGATTTTTTACTGCCTAATCAAGTGATCAGTCGGTTAAAGGCAGCACAGTTGATCAGCTGGAAATTTTAATCAGTTGGCATTCCCCAGGTTTCATGTGTCAACAAGAACATTATTAATTTCCCATTTCTTCTCCCTCAGACTTGTAAAAGGAACTACCCACAGATTGAAAACAATGCGCCCAGTGGCTTTCTTTCATTGCAGTCTTGAAAAAATAGATCAGGAGAGCAGGGGAGCAGAGTGCCTCAAAAAAGAAATGCATATGGTTGATAAGGTCTTTGATAAACAGCATTTTGTGAGGAATAAAGAGGAAATAAAGAGATTGGAATTTCCCCCTCCATAGTGCCACAGTTATTATCATTACTATTATTCGTTGAATTTATATACCACCCTATAGGTAAAGGTAAAGGAACCCATGACTGTTAAGTCCAGTCGTGACCGACTCTGGGGTTATGGCGCTCATCTCGCTTTATTGGCCGAGGGAGCCAGCGTACAGCTTCTGGGTCATGTGGCCAGGATGACTAAGCTGCTTCTGGCAAACCAGAGCAGCACACGGAAATGCCATTTACCTTCCCGCCAGAGCGGTACCTATTTATCTACTTGCACTTTGATGTGCTTTCGAACTGCTAGGTGGGCAGGAGCTGGGACCAAGCAATGGGAGCTCACCCCATCACAGGGATTCGAACCGCCGATCTTCTGATCAGCAAGTCCTAGGCTCTGTGGTTTAACCCACAGCGCCACCCACGTCCCCATACCACCCTATATCCAGAGATTAAATATATTGCAAAGGAAGTAAGGTGATGTAGAGACATACATGCCCAATGTTGAAAAAACCCCGACTTACGCTTAACACACTAGGCTAATTGTTCGAGAACAGCTTATCCGTTTGGAAATGTGACCTCATCAATATTGTCAAGGTCATTGGAACTGGTGTCGATTTGCTAAACAGAGGATTGGCTGGTAAAATGAAATATGTTTTGCAAGAAGCTCTGTTCCCATCACTTTAAGAACTGAAGCTAGAAACTGAGTATGTTGGAATAGAGAATGCTAACAATACTATGTACCAATGTTGTACCTTGTAGAGGACGTGTAATTGTAAGCTACTTTGGGATCCCATGTGGACTGAAAAAAAGGTTATATTCATAATAAATAAATAAAATAACGCAAAGATGAAACAAATACAAAAATGTATTTGTTAATGTAACAGAAATGTAAATGAGATATAGCATGGCTTCAGCCTGGCATGTTCTGGGAGCGATGGCGAGGTTGCGCAACCTCGCCATCGCTCGCGGACCCGTTCTGGGGGCTGGGGTTGGGGGAAGCTTGGGCTTCCCCCGCCCCCAGCCCTGCAAGCTCTGGGAGCGATGACGAGGTTGCACAACCTCGCCTTCACTCCCGGACCACCAGCCCCGAGGCTAAAAATGAAGCCAAGACAGCAAGCGGGATCCATCCCGCTCGCTGTCATGGCTTCTTTGCTCTTTGGGGCTCGGGGGGGGGGGAATAATTTTTTTCCTTTATTCCCCCCCCCCAAATAAGTGCGCCCTATGGGCCGGTGCACCCTATAGGGCAAAAAATACGGTATCTGACTTTTAGAAGACATCCGAATGCAGCCCTGTTTAGGAAAGTTTTTAATGTTTGATGTTTTATCGGGTTTTTAATATTCGTGATTTTAAAGAGGAGGGGCAGGGGTTGGCCACAACCTCCCCTCCCAAGAACCCAGCCACATGGCTCCTTAAATGCGCTAAGCCACCCCCCCCCCGACCAACTGGATTGGTTGGCCAGGGGCTGTGATGCGGCCGGGACTCCCTAATGGCACGGGGGCTTGGCCACGCCCCCACTGCGTGCAGGGAGACCACGTGGCCTGCCCACAACACTGCCCCACAAGGAAGTGGAGTGGCCTTGTGACCTGCCCAAAGTGGAAGGGGAAACCCAGCCATATGGGTGGGGTATAAATAATAAATTATTATTATTATTATTATTATTATTATTATTATTATTATTATCCACTCATTTCCCTCCCTGCACATGCCCTATGTGAATAAAGTACTAAGTGGCGATTGCAATCTTGGTGTAGATCCACGTACAATACCATTGGGCAAGTGTGTGGATACAACTCCAACCCCAGTGCCAGGAGCGCCTACATCTGTTTTCAAATGGTGACGCTGTGGGGCGACACAGGACTCAGCTACATAGCTGCAAATAAAACCATTTAAGTGTGTTGTAAAGTGCAGTATACACATGTGACACGAGATGGTGACAGCGAGCTATGGCAAATTCAATATATTTTTTCAAAACGTGTTTTGTTTTTTTAAAAAAGAATTTTCACAGCATTTTTTATATGCGTGTAGATTCCAACACAGAATCAAACTGCAATGAGCTTTTATATCTGAAATGGAATGAGTTTCTCGAGAAGCACTTTTCAGGGACAAAAAATATATATGTGGTAGATCTAGATTGTAAGTGGAGTATAAAGAAAAAGAAGTACTTGGCTCCACCGATTCTAGAACAAAGTGTCATGTGTGTGCTGCCCGAATTTACCTTTTTCCTTCTCTTTGTTTTTCTGGAGGACAAACTGCTTTAGTTCTGCTTTGGCTTCTTTGAAATCAATGTCACCAGGTCTATCCATATCTATCTATCTATCTATCTATCTATCTATCTATCTATCTATCATCTATCTCTCTAAAATCCTGACCCAGTGATAATAATTTATAAAATACTTGATTGCATTTATATTTACTCGCAATCTCATTTATAGTTCAGAAGCCCCAAAATACTGTCTGTGGTTTAAGGCAGGTTTCAGGACTGGGTAGCCTTCATTCGTAGAATGTTTAGGAAATGTGAGGGTTGAATTAAATAGATAGAGAAGGATGGATGGATGGATGGATGTACGAACGGACGGAAGGACAGACAGATAGACAGATAGGCAATGAATCCAGTTGGTGATCTTGAACACAGGAAAGAGCTTTTGAACCAGTGGACGTCTCCACTAATAGAAAAAGAGGGAATGCAATTCACTCCCACCCCTGTAGTTCTTCACGTCACCTTCAACCGTTTTGGAGTTTTCTCCAGTTTTCTAAGACTGGTGGGGATGGGAGGCTGTGTGAGAAAACGATAATCAGAAATGCCCTATATTCTTTTTTTCTATTAGGAGAGGCATCTGCAGGATCAAAAGCCCTTCTGTAAGCACAAGGACACCTATCAGATCTCGATCTGTATATGTATGTGTAAACGCATATTTTCTTTCTCATAGGCTAGTTTTGCAGATTCCAGACCTTAATAGGTCTCTTGACTGCACATCAAAACTCCATTATCACAAAGAACTGTTGCTAAATTCCTTTAAGACACTTACACTCATAGAGAAGTTTCACCAGCCTTCCTTATCGGAAAAGAGTCTTGGCTTGAAATCAAGCAGGCCTTTGGGGTTTAAAATCTGACAGGCTTCAAAGTCTCCCTTACGAGCACAAAAACTCAACCAATCCCATAGTGGAGTAGTGATTTTCCTGCCGCCCAGACTAGAGTATATCATGCTGTATGGATTAAGCAGCTTAGAGACTGGCAGCCATAAAGCATTCTCTGCAGGCTCTGATGTGGCTTTGGGGAAAAAAAGTTTGGCAGGCACTTATGCCACATTTGCCTAACAACTAAAGCAAATTACTGGTAACATGAGAAACTTGCAAAGATCTTGCTGCCATTAAGAAGTTGCTTTTGAGACAACGGTATCGGCCCACCGATAAGATATCATAAAAAACCCTACCATCTCCACCCTTTACCATCACCAGTTGCAGCTTAGTCAGAGACAGGGGAATGCCAGAAGGCAAAGATTCGTAAAAGGGAAAGGTAGATTGCAAAGAGGACTAGGCCATTTCAATTTGGAGTTGGGAAGAAAGGCAAGCGGAAGAGAAATCATGCAGAAAGGTCACTTGGCCTTGAGACGGTAAGGGTCACCCAGCCCAACAGCACAGAAAGACCAGAGGTGGGAAATGAAAACCACCGGCTCTCTCATGATACAAAGAAAGGACTTTAACAGGGTGGCATCTTTTGATGTAAAGAATATCTTAAAGACGAGCCTGCTTTTATTTAAGACAGACGCACACACTTCATTTTTTACCCCCAAGGCAGTTAGTTAGTTTGTTTGTTTGTTTTGCAGGAGATTTAACTGAGTCCCTGTGCAAGGACTTCTGCTTCTTCAACGGGGCTTTCCCAACTCTCCTACCCCTGGGTGCCCTACAAAGTTGGCTCAGGATGTGTATGTATGTCTGGAGACCCCTCAAAACATTGGATTGGGGAGGAGAGGGGGGAATCGTTCCATCTGGCAAGCCGAAATGCTTGTGCTGACAGTCAGCGGCGCACAATATTGAATTCCTCCCATAGGGTGGCATCCAATTAAAAACTTCTGTTTTCACAAGGATTTCCATTTGCGCGACAGAAATCCCCCTCCCTCTCCTTTCCCCGTGCCATGTCCAAATCTGCTCCGGAGAGCTGGAAGGACTCCCAGAACAGATTTTTTTGGGGGGGTGGGGGGGGGAGGAGTGGGCACATGGGGAGAGGAGAAAGTTGTACTGCACAGCCAGAAGTCCTTGCACTAACGGAGCTACTTCATTTGATGCATTTATTTATTTATTTATTTATTTATTTATTTATTTATTTATTTTGTAACAACGTTTGTAACCTGCCAACTCATATTGGGGGGGGGAAATCATGGCGGTGTACAATAAAGCCAATTAAACTTCTTGAAATGGCATAAGATGTTTGCCCATTAATTCAACAGGGCATTCTCTGATAATTGCGTGAACAGGCAGAGTCCCCCAGATCCCGGGCGCCACCCCCCCCGTCATGTGGAATAATGACTCAAGACAACGTGCTATGGGATTAAATTGGCCACAACTTTATTATATTTCAGATGTGGGTAGACCTTGGCTCAGGCATTGGGCGTTATCCCTCCCCAGTCCCCAGCTGGGGACATAGGGAACATCAGGGTTATCCAGTGTGTGTGTGTGTGGGGGGTGGGCCGGCTTTGGAGAACATATGTTCAAGCAGAGATAGCCGCCCCTGTTATGCCGCCGTCGCAAGGGAGAGCAATGACGACCTCTAGGCGTAAGGTGAAAGCCTCTCCTCAAAAACCCCTTTAACGGGGAACCCTGGTATCACAGCAATAAAGAGGAAGGGGGCGTGGGTCACCACTGCACGCCCCCCCATTCAGGGAAGATAGACTAAAGGATTCCACACGGCGGAGTGAGCTCCTGTTGCTCTGTCAAAACTAGTAGTTTGAAAGCATGCCAGTGCAAGTAGCTAAATAGGTACCACTGCGGTGGGAAGGTAAACGGTGTTTCCGTGCACTCTGGTTTCTGTCATGGTGTTCCATTGTGCCAGAAGCGGTTTAGTCTTGTTGGCCACATGACCCAGAAAGCTGTCTGTGGACAAACGCTGGCTCCCTCAGCCTGAAAGTGAGATAAGCGCTACAACCCCATAGTCACCTTTGACTCGACTTAACTGTCCAGGAGTCCTTTACCTTTTACCTTTTTAAATGCTTAATGCCCTTCACTTTGTCAATGCATCCTCCTCATTCTCAGACAAATCAGTTGGCATTTTCCCTTTGCTTTCTAATTTTTCTCCCCAACTACAGGACATGGATACTTTATACCTAAAGCAGCCACGTCCAAAGTCCGTTTTGGAGGCCTAATCTGGCCTGCCAGTTCAACCCTAAAAATAGTTCAACAACTCTTTGAGGTAAAACCATTAAAAAAGCTCACAAATTCAATCCTAAAAAAAAAAAGGTTAACAACTTTGGTCCGCCCTCACATAGGCGCCGACTCCATGGGGCCTTAGGGGGCACGAGCCCCCTCAAAAATTCGTTTGGGGGGGCTCCACCCCCCCAATAATTTAAGAAAATTATTAGTTATATTATGCTTTGTAAAATCACAAAATTATGTTGGTATTTTTTATTTTCCTTGTTTGACGATAGTTACCTTTTAAAATACATTCAGTAATGAGTTAAAACAAAGCCACTCCCGATCTAGAGAGGGGGTGGGGTTGCGGGCTCTCGACCCATCAACAATCTCGCGGGGCTGGCGTCAGCCCTGCGAGAAGCGGGGATTCCCCCTAGCTCATTAATATTCACCGCCCACGGCGGCAGCCAATCGGCTGCTGCAAAGGGCGGGCCCTCACAGGTTCACTTAAGGTCAGGGCAGCCCAGGGCTCGCCCCTTTCGTTCCCCCAGCAGCAGCGGTTTGGAGGTCTTGGGCCCCCCCAATATTTTTTATAAGTCGGTATGGGCCCCCGCCCCCCCAATATTTTTTATAAGTTGGCGCCCCTGGGCCCTCATGACCTTTCACTTCATCAAATCTGGCCCTCTTTGACACCACTGACCTAAAGCATTTACCTTAGTGCTTTCCAGTAGTGAACAGCACTGTGGGGCTGTGTCTTTTAATTGACCTCCTGACAAGGGAGTCACTGCTGTTTTCCAGGAGGAAGATGGGAAGAGCAATGCAGCAGAGAGGTTAGTGCGGTGCCACCACACTGGTGGAGCCAACATGGCAGTGTTTGCACTGCACTGACCTTCCTGGGGCCTTGCCCATCGTGCTCTCCTTCCCAATAAGCAGCAACAACTCAGTTGTCAGGAGATCAGACAAGTGCTTCCAATCTATCCTGCCGTCCGTGGCTGGTACTGTGTACCCCAACCATCTCCCCCATGGCTCACAGAGATAATACTCAGTCCTGCTAATTAAGATCCTTTAACCTTCTGCATGCAAAGCATGAAGCTATGGTCCCTGTATTTGCACCCTTTTGCATTTATTATTCTTGTCTTTTATTCTAATTTTAAAGTCTTGGTATGTTTTGTAAGCTGCTCCCACCCCACCCCAAATTTTGTGTTTTGGGTGTTTGTAGTAAGCCACTTTGGACACTGTGGGAAAGTAGCATATAAATTGATTAAACTAATCATGAACATTAATTGCCTCCACACGAATAATGTCTCCCTTTGCCCCTAATAATGCTCTTCAAATGGAAGTGATTTCCTGTGGGAAAGAAATACAGCCGTGTGTGTACATTTGCCCTCACTCTCGCCCCTCACATTTATTTATTTATGTTTTCATTTAAAAAAATACTTTGTGGTTTTCTTTCGATATTTCCCAATTAAGTTGCCTAAGGTAGGGGGAGAATGGCAAGATCCACTCAGTATATTTTTTCTATAATTCTTTACAAGGTCCTCTGTGACTTTGGTTAATTGTCACATTGCATAGCCCTTTTATTTTTGTTCTTTAAAAAAAGTGAAAGAGAACCTCATTTACCTTAGGTATAGGAATTTTAATGTAGGAAGCGAGATGGTTTATTCATTCAAAAAATATTTTATGGGAACTTGTTCCAAGCTGAAGGAACTCATGTAAAAATTCGCTCCCTGGGGAACCACTTTCTTGCAGTCTCACGTCTGAAACAAAGGAGGAATTTTCTTTGGGTAAACTCAAAGCAGAAAGCTCAGGGTCACAAACTAGGATTTCCCTCGCCTGCAGGACAGCTTGTATACCGAAAGGCCCTCCATTTCCAAGCAGATGTAGGGAGACTCTTATATAACCCACACATTTGTTGTCCTGTCAGGCCAGGATGTGGAGTCAACCTCAGTGAAATTAAGGACAGCGAAAGGTCCTCCTCAGATCACAAGACTTTAATGAATTCAGAATGGATATTAAAGACAGCTCTGGAAGGTGGTCTAGTCACTCATTATTCTCCTGTGGGAAGGCTTTAGCGGTTAAACCAGATTAGCTAAATGCTGTCATTTCATAAGTCACTTGTGATTAAGAGCAACCAGTCTGGTTTTGTGCTCCCCTTCTTCAAAGAGAAGCACATGAAGCAGGAATGAAGGGGTGGGCGAGTATTTATTTACTAGATTTACACTCCTCTGCCAATGTGCTCAAATCAAGTTTACAAAAATAATGCCTTACAACAACATGGCTGATGTTAAAGGGAAAAAAAAGGAATAAGGAGGGAAGGGGGCAAATTTATGCAGGGTTACATGGAGCAAATCCCAGGAAGCCCAGTGAGACTTATTTCTGAGAAATAGGCACAGGATCAGGCAGTCAAGTTCCAGTTCTTAGGTTGCATACACATTATAGGCTTAAAGCACACCCAAAGCACGTTTAGCGCTGTAGTCTACACCACTGAGCCTCTTGGGCTTCCCAATCAGGTCAGCGGTTCGAATCCCCACAGTGGAGTGAGCTCCCGTTGCTCTGGCCCAGCTCCTGCCAAACCTAGCAGTTGGAAAGCACGCCAGTGCAAGTAGATAAATAGGTACTGCTGAGGCGGGAAGGTAAATGGCATTTCCATGTGCTCTGGTTTCTGTCACAGTGTTCTGTTCACTAGAAGCAGTTCAGTCATGCTGGCCACGTGCCCCAGAAAGCTGTCTGTGGACAAACGCTGACTCCATCAGCTTGAAAGCGAGATGAGTGCCTCAACTCCATAGTCACCTTTGACTGGACTTAATTGTTCAGAGGTCCTCAACTCCATAGTCACCTTCGACTGGACTTAATCATCCAGGGGTCCTTGAACTTTTTTTTACCTTCCTTCAAGAGTGTGGTGCTTGGCCCCAGCTAGGGCAGTGGAGGGGGCCCTTATTGCCACACCTGTCCATCTCTGATACAGCCAGGTGGTATGGCCATAGATAGGAGGTGGGGATCTTATCTAAGCTCAAGGGCCACATTCCTTCATGGGCAGCTTTCCAGGGACTTCCAATGGCCTGGCTCAACAGAGGGCAGCTTAAAGTTCTCCAAACTGCGGTACAGCTTCAGTTTTTCATTCAGTGGGTCCCTGGTAGCTCCAGTTGCAGAGGATCTCCGGTGGGACTTCTACCTGAGACCTGGCCGCCAGTTGCAGTAGACCAGGGTCAGTGATGATGAAGTCAAACAACAACTGAAGTTAAAACAGTACAACGCATCATCAGAGATCTGCAACCTCTCCTGGACAATGACAGTTCTCTTTCTCAAGCTCTGGGAGGAAGACCTTTCATTGCCTACAGACAGCCACCCAGTCTTAAACAACTCCTAACCCACAATAATACTACAACCAGACCTAACACGGACACTGGCACCAGAGCCTGCAATAAACCCAGATGCCAACTTTGCTGCCACATACACCCAGACAACACCATTACTGGCCCCAACAACATCACACATACCATCTCGGGACTATTTAATTGCTCATCGTCTAACATTGTGTATGCCATAAAATGCCAACAGTGTCCTTCAGCTCTCTATATTGGACAAACAGGCCAGACCTTACGCCAAAGAATAAACGGACATAAATCGGACATCAGGAATCACAAGACAGAGAAACCAGTAGGAGAACACTTCAATCTCCCAGGACATTCTATACAAGATCTCAAAGTAGCTGTTTTACTACAAAGGAATTTCAGAAATAGACTGGAAAGAGAAGCTGCTGAATTACAACTTATCACCAAACTTAAAACCATGGAGAAACCTGGTCTGAACAAAGACCTTGGATTCTTATCTCATTATACACGACAAAGCCATTTTTCACCTTTTCACCCCTTGCTTTTTCCTGTAAGACCTATTGCAGTCGTTAAGAGTCGTCAACAGGCTCATCACAGCTATCTGCCAATCACCCATTCCCACCACCCTTCTGAGTAATACCCCTCCCCACCTTCTCACTATATAGAAGGGTCTGGAAACTTCTGTTTCAGTGTATCTGAAGAAGTGTGCATGCACACGAAAGCTCATACCAAGAACTGACTTAGTTGGTCTTTAAGGTGCTACTGGAAGGAATTTGTTTTGTTTTGACTATGGCAGACCAACACGGCTACCTATCTGTAACAACAACTGGAGGGTATCAGGTTCCCCAACCCCAGAGTTGAAAATGTTGAGCTATGCAGACCAACGTTCTGACTCATGTTTATATGTTGTTATTTTACATGTTCTCTTAACACCTTGTGTTTGATGGCCAGTTAAGTAGGAAATGTACTGCTAAATTAGGATTTGAACCAAGTCTGTGTCTAATCCACTTACCAGTTTTTAGCTTCTCTACCTTAATCATTTTACCCCTGAGGCTCCTGGTCTGCTGGCTGGCATCACCAACTGCCTTTGTTCTTTCCATTTCAATAACACTTCTAACCCCAAAATATGTGGAGGAGTAGAAAAATGTCCCTGCGGGTTTCCTATGGCTGTCACCCCTCTTCATCAGACAAATGAAAAGATGTTTCAGCTTTTATTGCATGTTTTTTTCTTGATGTCTGCAATTGAAAAATTATTGAGACAGGGCACAGATGTTCGGAAGGTTGGCATTTTGTTCACATGAGTGTTAGAGTGGCAAAGTCTGACTCACACATCTAAGACGCTACCTCACTGGGACCCTGATCCTGATCTCATTGTAATCGACAGGCCAAGAATTGATGAGTCAGAAATAAGGAACAAAGAAGCTTTGAAGAAACATGGTTCCAAGAATTCCTGGCAGTCTCAACCCTAGTTGTAAAGATTACAGAGAAGACCATCTAGACAAAGTTACAATGATATTTGTGTGGGGTGAAAGACTGGAGAAGATAAAATCTGGCATGTAGGGAGGAGGGCAGAAAACCTTCTGAAACAGATATTGGAAAATGTGGAAAATACAGCTGATGATGCTCAAATTCATATGGATCTGAAAAAATAAACACTGACTTTTCAACAAAAATCCACTCTGCCCCAACCTCACCTTTTCTTTAAACTGCAATTGCTGATAGACCAGCCTTAGGGTAAGGCTGAGTTCACGCAATCAGTTCTAATGACAGCAAGCACTTGATGGGCTTCTCCCAGCTTGCCTGCCACTGTGAGGTTATTGTCACAACTGATAGGAGAGGTGATCCTTGACAGCTAATCTGTACTTCCTTAAACCATCTTATAGCTATTCTTCTGCTTTACTTTCACTTCTCTTGCAAGGGTGTGAACTGATACGGGTTGATATTTGGATGCTAAGGGGCCTTACTATGCATTGATCTGGTATTGCACTACCTCCAGGAATGGTGGGAAAAGGAAGAAGTACAGCTTAGGGCCTCTGCTCAGCTGGAATCTTTCAACATGGTCACCCAGTGAGACCCTGGATAGTTGACTTGCACCATGCCAGGGCTCAACTCTGGGGGATTCCCATGGAAGGAGTTTGGGCACGTCCCAATCATGACAGAGTGTCATTCCAACAGCAAGGGCTGAGTGGAATGAGGAACTGGATCCTTGCCCTACTGCCATGACAACCCAACTTTCTGCTGTAGTTAATAAAGTCTTGGCTTGGTTTTACCCAACACCTGTGTCTTGTCTCAGTTATTTCACCACTCTTGCAGGGCCTCAGTTGTGGGACTTGTATTACCACTCTTGTTGTGCCTGCCTGGGCAACCTGGCTATCCCTCTGGAAATTGTAATATTTAGTTTATTTACTAAACACAGGTTGAACATAGCTGGAGATGCAGACAAACTATCCAATGCATTGCTTTTGAATCAAATTGCCAGGGAGGCAGCCAGCATCTTGAGATACCAAACTCTGTATATGCTATGAAGAAGGTCAGATGAGAAGAGTCTTAATTTGCATCAGTCACTAGCCATAGCAATAAAATAAAATAAGATATACTGATGATAGAGGTAAAAACTTAACTATACAAAATACAGTGGTACCTCGGGTTAAGTACTTAATCCATTCTGGAGGTCCGTTCTTAACGGGAAACTGTTCTTAACCTGAAGCACCACTTTAGCTAATGGGGCCTCCTGCTGCTGCCGCACTGCCGGAGCCTGATTTCTGTTCTCATCCTGAAGCCAAGTTCTTAACCTGAAGCACTATTTCTGGGTTAGCGGAGTCTGTAACCTGAAGCGTATGTAACCTGAAGCGTATGTAACCTGAGGTACCACTGTACATTTGGGAGGTTTACATCAATAATCAAATAATAGATCTTATTCTAATTGCCCCCGCTAAAAACCTTGCAGTTTTTGCTGTCACCTGATCATCTTGATCTGCTAGAAGAAAGCTCCCTGTAGCGATGGCTGAGTGACCCGGCATGGACAATAGTAGAGGGGTAATAACCTCACTCCTCAAATCTTTATAAAGAATGCAAGCCAGAAGCAGATGAGCCACTGACACAATACCGCCATCTCCACATGGACATAACCATTTTTCCTGCAGAATTGTTTGAAATCGACCCTCAAGTACAGCCAAAGGCAGTATATTCAATCCTGCGAGAGTGAAAGCGCATCTGTATTTTGGAATTGTTAAATTTTGCAAATAGGGTGCCAAAGTGTTAAAGTGACTCGGTGGGAAATAATCATACCATGGACAAAATTTCCTTATTCTGCCCAATTATTCTGTCACTGTGCGAAGAAGTATTTCTTTTTGTCTAGCCTAAATTTTCTGCCATTCAACTTTGTTGGATGACCCCAGTCTCCTATTAAAAAAAACCCAACAACTTTGTTTATCAGTGTTTGAAAATAATCTCCAAACAAGATGGCAAAGCCAGTCCCATGTTCCTGCTGATGCATTTGCACTGCACTGACATCCCTGATGCCTTACCCCTACCTCTCTTCATCTTGGTATGCAGCAGCGACTCAACCAGAGAGAGGTCAGCTAAGTGACACAGCCTCTCTGCACCATCTGCTACTGGCAGCATCCCAGAATGGCAGTTTGCTGAGTCTGGCACATGTGTGCACACTTTTGAGGAGCAAACCGGCAGGCTACAGGTGAACAGAAGAAGAGCAGGCAACGTTGGCATGGCATCTTAAATGCATGTGCCCCCTGCCAAGGGATGGATTAGGAAAGGGAGACCAGATGGCAAGAGGCAAGTGGCTGAAGCTACAGCAGTGTGCATGAGCCTGTATTGCAGCCTAGCTAGCCAGCCTGCAGTTGACTGCAAATTCTGGACCAGGTAAGATAGGGTTGCCATGCATCCAGATTTTGCCAGACATAACCGGCATTCAGCCCTCGCAAACAGTGTCACTGAAATGACTGGGGAAATCCAGGTGTATGGCAGCCCGTGTCAGTAGTGTAGATTTTGACAAATTTCATGAAAGATAGCTCAAGAACTCAAAAGCTTGACAACTTTGCAAACATAACAAAACAAAAAATCCTCAACAACTTTTGTTTCTGGATTTTCATTTTTCTAATATGGCAACCCTAAGATAAGTTCTTCCGGGGGAAATAATATTCAATTCTCAATATATATGAGCATTACAAGCTGAACAAATTCATATCCTAAAACAGATGATTCTGAGAATCAGTGACAGTGCTGCATCTAGTTAGGATTTGCTTCAGAGTAGGAAAATAAGAAGAGTCTCCTGAATCATGCCAGTGGCCCAATACTTCAAAAGTATTGTAAGATCTCAAGCCCACCCTTCAAGAACTCATTGAATTCTTTGCAATTTTCAAGAAGATTGTTCCAAATTCCTCTTGAAGAAAATGGGGGGGGGGGACCCTGGTAGCATGTGGTTTGCCAGTTTTGTTTTGTTTTTCTTTTCGCTGACACCAGAAAAGGGAGTTCCACTTTCCTGAGAAAGGAAGGTGGAATGACTCATATGGCACTGAGGAAAGCAAGACCCACACTGGATAAAAGACAAAGAAAATAATTCCTAGCATGAGCAACACTGGCTGTGCCAAAGAAAGGATTTAACAGAAATGGAAATCCCCTACCTGACGGTAGAAGGTAAAAGGACGAGTGCAGCAAGTTTGCTCCTTCCAGTGTTTTAAAAGACAAACCAGGTGCATTTGGACATTTGACAACTAAGCTAATCCTATCGTTTGTGCCAACCTTGGCATTTCCGATCCAGGAATCATTAATTATGTGGGTTAAACAGTAATATCACATATTGGACTTGGTAGGCTTAGAGAATTCGTACATGAGCTAAAGGTGTGATCAAGGCAGGCACCTGCATGATGCTTACTCTGGAGGAATCCCACTGAAAGGACTTCCCACGTTATATCACCAAAGCAGGGGCTAAAATTAACAGGCAAATCCTCCTGAAGGATGAGATGAGAATAGGTTGGGACTTGTATTACCAGGCAGTCAGTTGAAGTTGCACCAGAAATGGTGGCTTGGTGCTACATAGCAATCTTCACAATGGAACTGGAAGGAAAGAGATCAGGCATAGGCAAACTCGGCCCTCCAGATGTTTTGGAACTACAACTCCCATCACCCTTGACCACTGGTCCTGTTAGCTAGAGATGATGGGAGTTGTAGTCCCAAAACATCTGGAGGGCCAAGTTTGCCCATGCCTGAAAGAGATCGTAGCAAGAGCACCACATGAACAGGATCTGAGCCACTAAGAATTTTGACAAGCAATGGCACCGGGATTTTCTGAGTTTCCTGGTTTTGAATTCGTCTGGCTTGTAATTTCCTACAGAATGACTTGTCTAGCCTGAAATGCTAAACAAGATCCTGAACTGCCTCAGTCAGCATTCAACAGGCCAGGTGCCCAAAGCCAGCAGAATAGCAGGCTCATGGGCAGAAGCCCTTTAGCATTAACCCCACAAGCTTGATGAAATTGCGTGCCAAGGCCCTGGGCCCCGCAGTTCCCATAGATAATAAACACATGGAGACGAATATGTAGGTTTATGAGATAAATTAGGCCACAACTTTATTGGTTACAGATGTGTTTGGCTTAGGCATGGGGTGAAAACCAGGCTATATTCTAACTCCTGCCCGTCTTCAGGGAGTCTAACTAAGGGTAAACCACCAATAGGGGGAGCCCTATGACATATGTCAAATTGGGGCACCCTGTGGGGTCCCCGTTGGGGTCATGGCATGGCCCTAGCCCACATCCAGGCTTTGGACAAGTTCCACACCCCCAGATCGCTTTAACAGGATACCCTTATTGAGGAGGGCAGGCGGCAGCTATAACCGCCCCTCCCTTAAGCAAAAGCTTACCCAATGCCTCATGCCCTGGCCATGCTGATTGGACAGCTGGGCGCATGACGTGGCCAGGAGTAAGCATGATGAGGGCAGCACTGAGAGGTCCTGGATGCCTCACTGAGAGGTCCTGGATGCCTGGCTGCAATGCCACCCACCAGGGAAGGTGAGCAGACCTCTCATCGATTGCTGCCAAATTGTATGAATTTCTTCAATGCAATTTATAACATCCTGCTGCGTGAACAAAGGGCATCACATCAGCTGGTATTCCTTGTCACTTCAGCCATGCATGTGGAGCCAAAGAAAATACCATTCCCTATCTGCAGTGCACAGAGACGCAACACCATCAGAATGCAGCCAGTAACGTTGGCAAGCCAGGAACGAGAACTTTCAGGGAAAACATAGGCTTTCCCCCAAATGCTCTCCAAGAAAGCTTGCAAGAACAGAGCTGCTTTCAAGATGAGGGGAACTCTCCCACTCATTTCTGCTATGCAAAGCCAAACATGCAAAAGTGACCTGTTTTTATTTGCGTTGAAAGTGATAGGGTAAGCTCGCACAGCAAAAACATATGGATGCCTTATACTTCTGAGGAGGGTTATTGATTGATTATGGTGTGCTCTGCCCAGAAGTAGCTCTTTCCAGGATTTCAGGACCTTTTACTGGTTCCACCTACCCGAGATCCTTTTAACTGGTGACATCTAGAATTGGATGGGAAAGGGAAAGGGAAAGGGAAAGGGAAAAGGAAAAGGAAAGGGACCCTTGACCATTAGGTCCAGTCATGGCCAACTCTGGGGTTGCGGCACTCATCTCGCTTTATTGGCCGAGGGAGCTGGCGTACAGCTTCCGGGTCATGTGGCCAGCATGACTAAGCCGCTTCTGGCGAACCAGAGCAGCGCATGGAAACGCCATTTACCTTCCCACCAGAGTGGTAACTATTTATCTACTTGCACTTTGACGTGCTTTTGAACTGCTAGGTTGGCAGGAGCAGGGACCAAGCAACAGGAGCTCACCCCGTTGCGGGGATTCGAACCACTGACCTTCTGATCGGCAAGTCCTAGGCTCTGTGGTTTAACCCACAACGCCACCCATGTCCCTATATCCTATATATGTGTCCCTATATAGAATTGGACACAGGGTCTTAAAAACTACAGTGGTACCTCGGGTTACAAACACCTTGGGTTACAAACACTTCAGGTTACAGACTCTGCTAACCTAGAAGTAGTACCTCAGGTTAAGAACTTTACCTCAGGATGACAACAGAAATTGCACGGCAGCTATGCAAAGGACCAGGGCTGTACTTCATAAAGCATTGGACCTCTATCCATGAAATCACCTTTGAACACAAATCTCAAATGAAAATCAGAGCAGTTGTGAGTCTAAGGCTGCAGATCCAGGGAATTCAATGGGCCTAACTTCATAATCCTATGCAGGTTAACTCAAAAGTTAAGGCTAAATGAGTTCAGTGAGAGTTACTCTAAAGTAAACATATTGCAGCCTCACTTCTCAGTAAACAAGGATCAGATTGTGCCACAGTCCTAAGCACAGCTGCTTAGAAACTCAAATGAAAATCATTGTGATGTAACTCCAAATGAATACATTTCGGATAGGGAACACAAATTTAGGTTTTGGGCTATATATCCTTTCTCTAAACCCTCTGTTTGTTCCACTGTTTAACTCCATAAGCTGCAACTGAACATTTATGGCTATAACAGTGGAATTCTATACAATTCTACTCAAAAGGAAGGCCCATTGAGCAATAGAGCTTACTGTGGGATAAACAGAGGATTGCAGCGTAGATATTGTTTCTTCTCAGGAAGCTTCTGTTCAGCACTCATACAGCATTAAGACTGCAATCCTATACTTAACCTGGGATTATTTTTATGGTCCGAGATAAGGAGTAGTGCCTTTGATTTTATCAGACATATTTCCAGGTTGTTTTTTTTAAAAAATGATCTGGATCACTGGGGGTTCAAGAAGCACTTCAGAGGTACCCCTTTCACTCAAGCTGCCTCATACAGATCGCATTTCAACTCTGACAAGCTCTAAGTCCTCCCAAGGCAGCCCACTTTAGTTTAGAATTCATCCTCATCCAATGCACACCCCTGGTTTTTAAATGGAACAGTCTTAATCCTCTGTTTCATCCATATCAGTTTACATAGTGTCTTTGTGCCTTTTAGTGGTTTGCTATTTTATTTGACAACTTTTGAGCTCTTACGGTTTTATGAGTTTGTACTTTTTCCTTGTATTTTTATATGTTGTTCTGTTGTTCCCCGCCCTGGGAATTTAACATAATTTGGAAAGCAGGCTATAAATGCTCTAAATACAGGAGTATTGGCCATGGATGTAGTGACTGGTATTTCTCCACTACTTACATCTCTCACTTCTGAACAGGGAATTGTGGGGTGGGGAGCGGACGACTAATTGACAGCAGACACAAGTTTTCATCATATCTGAATGGTATCAGATGTGAACAGGATATGTAGAACATTCAGGCCTGTCTCATGCATCTAATCAAAATGACAGACATGCCATTTATCCCTTCCATTTCTGTGTTTTTGAGATGCAAAGAAGGAAACAGAACTAGCTCTGATAAAACCTTCCATCTATTCCTGCCATGAGCAATGACTTCATATGAGCGCTCTCTCTCTGTCTACAGCCTGATGCCCTCCAGATGTTGCCAGACTACTGCTCCCATCATCCTTGACTGTTGGACATGCTGGCTTGGGCTGATGGGAGTTGGAGTCTCCCAACATCTGCAAGTCACTAGGCTGAGGAATGTTGCTCTGTATGATGTTAACTGCATAAAATAGCCCCTCTTGGTTACACCCCATTCCTCCAAAACATAGAGGTCAGATGGGAAACACCTTTTTAAAACTCTTATAGGCAGAGGTTGACTAATAAAAGGATCTTAACGTATCAGAGATCTTCTTACTTTCCAGGCAGACGTACAGATAAATGATCTTCTGTGTTTATTCGCTGCCATAATTCACATGGAACATCTACTGAATCGAAAGGTGATGTTAGGGTCCAAACCCCTAGTCAATGTGAGTGTTGTGTGATTAAAAACTGCAGCTTTGGACCGCAGCCAAGTTTTTACAGGTCAGATAACATAGGGGAATATTTCAGTCTGCGCCACTTCCTGTGCTCCCCATGAAGCATGTTGAGTCAAAACATAATGAATGCTGGTTACATTCCTCTCAAAACAATAGTCCTTATTTACCAAACAGAATTCAACGTATAGATGCTAGATATATATTTTGTTCAGGGAAAGTTTCCTGACAGTTAATTCCATCCCCTCTCCCTATATGCTCTACATCAGACACACAATATAGTGCATACATAGAAAGGGAATGCTGTATATAACGTTTGGAGAAGTCATGCCATATTTAAAATATATGCAGAGAACATGCTGCTTATTATTGTTTTACTTAACATGCCCAGATCAGCTGACCAGAGGGCATTGGAAAGACATGGACGTGCTTTACCTTTGGTACAGAAGAGCTGCTTCCATGAAGCGGCACATCTGTAACATAAGACCCTGCTACACCAGCGAGTATCTCCCCAGGCATAGTGCTACTACTGCTAGTTCTTTGGAGGCAATAGTCACCATTATTCCCCCTGAATGAGGCATTATTATTATTATAATTATTAATTGAATTTATATGCCGCCCTATACCCGGAGGTCTCAGGGCGGTTCACAGAAAAGATCTTAAAACATAAAAAACCACAACATAAAAACCACAATATATATAATCAAAATAAAAACAACAACCCAATAACACTCCCTCCCCGAAAGAACCACATTTGTAAAAAGGTATAGGATGTCAATCAGATCAACCAAACGCCTGGTTAAAAAGGACCGATTTTGCCTGGCACCTAAAAGTGTGTAATGAAGGTACCTAGCAAACTTTCCTGGGGAGAGCATTCCACAGATGGGGAGCCACTACAAAGAAGGCCCATTCTCATGTTGCCACCCTACGTACCTCTCGAGGAGGAGGCACACGAAGGAGGGCCTCAGAAGATGATCTCAGGGTCCGGGGAGGTTCATATGGAAAGAGACGGTCCTTGAGGTATTGCAGTCCTGAGCCGTTTAAGGTCAAGACCAGAACTTTGAATTGGGCCCAGAAACTAATTGGTAGCCAGTGCAGTTGCTCCAGTGAGCAACCTGGCCACTGAATTCTGCACTAGCTGAAGTTTCCGAACCATCTTCAGAGAACCATTGTCCTGGATCTACTGAATCCAAGACCCATTCATTTTTAGAGGGAACCCCAGAGGGTTCCTATCTACAGCCTGGAGATGGAGTATAATATAGCTTCTCTCCCCGCCCCACTAGAAGCAATGAAGGGTTATTTTTTAAAGTAAACGTCCACACAGTAAAGAAAAAAGGAAAGTCTACACAAAAGCAAACCCCTACCTATCCCAGCCAGAACACAAACCCCACAGTTAGGACTGCACTCTTCACACTTCAGCCTTAATGCAGCAGTGAGTGTGTGGGCACACATTTAAACTTTAGTTAGTGGGGGGGGGATCTCTCTGCAAAGACCAACCAATTTTCAAAATGTGGTAGATAAGCCTTGGCGTTACACAGAACTCTTCCTTAAAATGATGTCCATCAAAAAAAGAAACATTGGTAGAGGCAGTGCTATTTTTCTAGAAAAAGAGGTGCCAGAAGTCACCATGAATAGCTCCCTCGTTCTCTTAGAATGGCAATGGAACCTGCCTGAGAGGTGCCAGAACTGAGTTCCAGTGAGTTCTGGATGAAAGCAAAGCCCTGGGTAGAAGATGTTTCTGCGTGAGGAGACAGTGCTAAGGCCTTGTCTCTTTCTATGTTAAAATGTTCTGGAGTCAGCTGCTGATTTAATTCTAGAACCATACATGCATTTCTGAAGAGAGCTCTTCTATGGCTTATCGCAGCATGTCTCTGGCTAACCTCAAGTCTTAATTACTAAGGCTCATAAATGTTGCATCACAATATCTATTCAGTCTGGAAGGGCTTCCTCTTTTATTATGTTGACCAAAATCAGCCATAGACATAGGGCAGACAGAGGGATCATCCAGATGACTTATTTATTGAGCATTCATCCTCATTTGCTCGTGTAAATATTCTATGGTTGCATTATGCATTTGTTCTGATTTGTTTGTGGGGCAGCTATATGACAACAAACATTCATCATGATTTGCTTGTCGGGTGTTTTCACATCTTAATGTTAGTCATTTGTTCATGCCACACTTTTCAATGCTTTCATTTTCCTACCTGCAAGAAGTTTGCTTACTTTTTTTAAAGTGGAGTTGTTGTACCAGGATGACACAATTAATCTACTTGAATTGTGATATGCACTTGAATCCCTCCTGCAAAATACTATGAGTCTGGAGGTGCCTGTAGAGGTTTGGGATGGAGGATGTTGTTGTCTGAGCAGGCACTGAAAAGCCGTAAGGGATGGCTTGCTATGCAATTCCCTCCTATACATGCGGACAATGTATAGGCACAGCCTGTAGATTTTAAAACTTGTTTTCACAATGATAAAAAGCTATAAGGGACTCTAAATGCTGAATCTAATATTTAAATTTGCAGTGATACCATACACATGTAATAATATGAGACCAATAAGCCTTAGGAAGAGGAGCCACACCAACTGGAAGATTTGTCAAAGGATGACAAAATGTGAACTTTCTCTTTGGAACCACAAAGGTGCTGTTCTTTTAGGTACTCAAACAAGGTCCCAATGAATTTAAAATTGCTGGGAATCTGAATGCAGGTTCGTCAGTGAAAGCAGATGAATGAAGAATGGGTCATACAGACCCACATTGTTGAGAATTGTGTGGGCAGTTTGTAGGGTGCCTGGGGAATATTAAGGGGGAGGAGCAATTAAGTAATTATCCTCATTCTGTCATTCCGTCTGTAAGCAGAAATATGAGAGGAATTTGGGCCTGATTCAGCACTGAACCACAGTAGGTTTGTTCCCCTAGCTGCATGTAGACCCAATGACTTAGCCAGATTATTCACCTGCTTGAAGGCTGTTGCAAGCTTCATCATGTTCCTAAAGCAAAACCACAGACATTCTTGCTTGGCTGCTAAAGTAGGTCTGTGGTTTTGACCTAAGTAGTAGTAGTACTTTCCATAGAGGGATCAAATGATGGCATCTCAGTGGGGACCAATTAATACCGCAAAATATTAGCTTTCCTTTCAGGACCACACGTAGGAGTAGAGTTTACATAGGTATCCCACATCTTAGATCACCATGTAGGGAGTCTCTTAAAAAAAAAATGCAGGATATGCAAAGCTGTGCAATCTTATAAAATTTATACCCTTCATGATTTTCTTAGCAACACATTCATGTCAGGCAACGACAGCTAGCAAAAGCTAGCTCTTCAAGATTAATTTTCTTTGTTATAACCAGTCGGAATCAGTGTGGGGAATTTTATGACACTTCGTAGACAGTTCTGAGGGAACAGTTCTGAGGGAATGTAAATGTACAGACACTAATTCTGCCACCATAAACATAAATACACAATTCAAATACATATCATAAACACAGGAGAAATAAATAGCTGATTGACGTAAAAGTGGAAAATATTGATTTGAATGGTTATAGTAAAATATGCAGGAAACTATAATATGTAATATGAACCATGGAAGGAGAAGAAGGAAAGTCATTGGATTTGTAAAATGATTAATTTGATATGTAGAAAAATGAAAACTCATTAAAAATTATATATATTTAAAAACCCCAAGAGAAATAATCCACACAGCATAAGCTATGCCTATATATTAGCATATGCAAATTTATGCAGATGTTCTCTTCTTTCATGATGCATAAGTGGCCAGCCTGAGCCCTCATCCCCACTCCCTGATTGGGCACTATTAGTAGCAGTCCTAAAAGTCTCAAGCCCTCTATTCCAATTATCATTTTGTAAAATGTAGAAGAAACAAGAGGGTGGCTACTAATTGCTCTGAATTGCTCACCCCAGTACCAAGAAAGCCTTGGAATTTCAGGGGAAACATCAAAATTCATTTCATATTTATTTGTTACACTCTGATTGCCCATCTTCTTTTCTTCTTCTGGGACATAAAAAATGGATTAGATGAAAGTTTTATGTGCTGAGTTGGTCAGGAAAATCTGCCTTTCTTGTGGATATCTATAATTAAAATGCTCTGGATATGTAGTCTGATGGAAAGTAACAGAGATGGAAAGGGAGACTGTATCTGATGGGCATTTTATGACTTGTTGTTCTTTTGGCGTAACACAATCAGCCAATTACATATTAAAAATATGAGTTGTTGATTTGTTGCTTGCATGGATGCATTTATCTAGTCAATTTTATGGGATAGGGAAGTCAGATAGGCCCCAGAACTCTTTACAGATAGCCTGGTCTGTTGTAAGCTCTTGCACAACATCATAAAACAGATGCATAATCAATGTCTGACTTGGGCAGTTTTTATTTCAGTTTCTTCTTGAGAATGGGAATATCTGCCGAGATCTATCCCTTATTTTCCTAAACTGTGACAAATCCATAGTAGCTCAGACTCTCAGTTGATTGACAGCTTATGCCCTCTACCACATACAGTAGTACCTCGGGTTAAGTATGTAATTTGTTCCAGAGGTCTGTTCTTAACTAAAACTGTTCTTAACCTGAAGCACCACTTTAGCTAATGGGGCCTCCTGCTGCCGCTGCACCGCCGGAGCACGATTTCTGTTCTCATCCTGAAGCAAAGTTCTTAACCTGAAGCACTATTTCTGGGTTAGCAGAGTCTGTAACCTGAAGAGTATGTAATCTGAAGCGTATGTAACCCGAGGTACCACTGTACATTCAAGAAGGTTCTATCAAGCAAACAACTGACGGTGCAAGCCTATACATGTCTACTCAGAACTAAAAGCACAGCACTAAATAGGGCTTACTCCCAAGCAAGTTAGTATAGAATTGCAGCCTGAATCTCAATATTTGCTACATAATGTAGTGGCTTTGATGCTGAATCACCACAAATAGATCTCAAACCATTCAGATGGTATTACAGTACCTTATTTTCCTGCTAGCGGCAGTTCCAGCCTTGCTGATGTCATCCATTTTCTCGCCATGTGTCTCTGATTAAGGACGTTATTGGTTTATTTATTACAAAGCTTTAGTTGAGTCTATCTTCTACCCAACACTGCCAGTCTCCAGTTTTTCTTTTCCTAAAGTATCTGTGTTTGGTCTTTAAGTCATGGGATTTGTAAAACAATTTAACTCATATAGAGAAACATCTTGCCAAAGGGGCAAATAGAAAATATGAAATTAAGCCCCCTTTCCACCGATAGGAGCCCCTTCTCCCCCTAGGCCTAGGCAGAGGCAACTGGTTCCCTTGCAATGGATACAACTATGAAGTAGTGAATTGAATAGAGAGGTGAGAGGTGAGAGGTGAGAGGTGAGAGGTGTTGTGGGAGAGGTGTTTGCTGAATTCTGGGCTTGCACAGGGCACAGGTGAAATCTGAAAAACCAAAGTCCACCCTCTGACCAAGGCTGGGGAAGCTATACCTCTCTTGTTCCCATGGTGGCCTGTTGGAAGTCTGTAAGCAGAACATGAACAACGCAACACTCTTGTGATTCTTAGCAACTGCCAATTCCCCATAAAAATAACTCAAAAACGGCAAAAAGAGCTTAACAACTTTTGTATTTTCACTGCATGAAATATGGCAACCCTAACTCATAGACCTGCCCCCTTTGACAGGTGAAGGTTGCATGATTGCAATTATTTCAAACTAAGCCACCTTGAGGATAATTCAATTTAAAGGCAGGGTATGAAACTTCAAAACAAAAAGGAGCAAAATAATAATAAAAATCCTTCAAAGCTCCTGTGCCTACAATAGCAAAGATTAATAAACTGTATTGATTGTACTGCAGTAGCTGTCAGAGTACCTGCCATTTTCTGATATTCTGATATTTTTTAATACTTGTGTTAGTCCCTTAATTCACTAGGCAATTTTAAACTGCAAGAGCTTTGGGTCAGGGTTTCAGTGCATAGGGAAGCCAGACTTGTACAGTGGTACCTTGGGTTAAGTACTTAATTCGTTCCAGAGGTCCATTCTTAACCTGAAACTGTTCTTAACCTGAAGCACCACTTTAGCTAATGGGGCCTCCCGCTGCTGCTGCGCCACCGGAGCACAATTTCTGTTCTTATCCTGAAGCAAAGTTCTTAACCTGAAGCACTATTTCTGGGTTAGCGGAGTCTGTAACCTGAAGTGTATGTAACCTGAAGCGTATGTAACCTGAGGTGCCACTGTATAAGCCATCTTTTAAGATCCAGCACCAACCTTTCATCCCAGATTGCAACATGGGACCCACTTCTTTTTAAATGAAATTAATAGATAAACATACAGTAACAGTTTGTTCTTTTGCTGTTGGAGAAAGTCATAGCAATTCTCAATATTTTGTAAAGCTCTGGGTGAATTTGCAATCTTTGGCAACTCTGAAAAGACAGTTGGTAAGTGAAAATTGGTTGTTGGCTCTGAAAAGAGAGTAGGAAATGTTGGTTAATGTACTGCTGTTTTGCAATTGAAAAGTCTTAATGGAAAGTAGTTACTATTTTTAAAAAAGAAACAAACATAGGCTGTGTGATTGTTCCCTCCCTCCATGTTTATATGTTTTAATACTTCAAATCAACTAGTCTGATGATCTGGAAAATAACAACTTTTTAATATTAAAATAATGCATTCGCCATTTTTCTCTTTCTTTCTTTAGGATGGTCAGGTGCCCTGTGAAAAACAAAGCCAAACAAGCAAATGAGGAGGAGGAGGAGGAGGAGGAGGAGGAGGAGGCGGAGAAGAAGAAGAAGAAGAAGAAGAAGAAGAGGAGGAGGAGGAGGAGGAGGAGGAGGAGGAGGAGGAGGAGGAATAACAACAACAGCGCTGATGGTGCCACATTTGTGGTCCACCTTAGGTTGGAACAGTGTCCAGTTGTGAGTCCTGACTAACTGGTTGAAGACCAGCTCCCTTTAGATCACATGAGAGATCACAGGGTCACTTTCTCAGCACCGAATCCTCCTTTCCTTGAACCAGCTTCAAAGGTATCAGGATCAACTGCCTGGTGGCAAGTATAAACAGGAGGTACATTGCATTTCCCAACCCTTGGAAAGCACCAAAGAGCTCTCAAAGGAGCTTCTTCCTGGCTCTGTGGTTACAGGGTGTTTTTATTAAGCCACTTACGTTTTTTTGAAATGCTTCAGATCAGAAGCCAAATCCTAGGTCAGCAATACTCAACTTCTTCCCTCTGCACCCTCATCTAAAGATGCTTCTCTTGATTTCCACTCCTTTATATCCCTCCCTTGGGTCAGCTGACAAGAGAACCGAAGCCTCCTTTTTTCAGTAGATCAGCAGATCTGTGACTCCTGTTGGATTCTTTTTCCTTTTTCTGGCCACACTGTGGTGAGATCCAACACTTCTTGTTTAAAGCCCTGTATGACATAGGCCTGAAACATCTGAAAGTGAGCCTTTCCCCTATAGCTCCTCTCTGGTGGCAGATGGTACCATCTTGGTAGTTCCACTGCCCTCAGAAGTTCAAGGGGTGGCAGCCCTGGCCTCGGACACCTGAGAGAGATATTTTTAGGGCCCATTCTATTCTCTTGACTGTACTAGTTTTAAACTGCTTTAATATTGTATTTTTTAATTGCTGTGACCAACCCAGCAACCTATCTATCATCTATCTATCTATCTATCTATCTACCTATCTATCGATATAGATATAGATACAGATATAGATATAGATACAACAATAGATTGTTGTTAATTCCCTTGATATCTGATGGGAGGGCATTCCACAGGAGGCGGGCCACTACTGAGAAGGCCCTCTGCCTGGTTCCCTGTATGGTGAAGGCCAGGTAAAAAATCAAAATACTGATGACGACAACAATGCATCTATTTCAATTCTCCCCCCCCCTTCACAAGTTTATTATTATTACTATTATTACTATTATTACTATTATTACTACTATTACTACTATTACTACTATTACTACTATTTCTATTATTATTTTAACAAAATAATAATAAATAAATAAAAATGTGCACCCCACCCCTGAGACCATTTCATTGTAACTATCCAATCTCCCAAAATCTCAACACCTCTTGCAATGGTTTGACCCCTTTCCATTTTAACAGTAGAAATTCTACAAAGACCTTCTGTATCACCTCAGAATCATTTCTCCTGCATATTCCCCCTCTTACCTTAATAGCCCTTGTTTATTTATTATTAATAACTATATCCCAAACCTTTTTTATACCATTCTTCCATTTTATATGTCAATTCTTGTCACAAGTTCAAGCTCACACCCTTTGTGTCCCAGGAACACCAGGACACCCCATTTTTTACCACAAGAGAACAACCATTTGGTTGCCATGATATCACATGATTTCTCAGTGTGATTACCCCCCCACACACACACACAAAGAGAGTGATTCTTTCAGGACTGTGATTTTGCTTGGTGCCCTAAAATGTGTGTTTTTGGACAATGCACCTGAAAAAGTTTTTTTTAGGCGGGGTGGGGTACCACAGTGCAAAAATGTGTGAGATCACAGCAACCCAAATGGCTGCCATGCTTTTGTGATAAAAAAAATGGGAAGATGGCATCTGGGAAGATGGTGTCTTGGATTTTAGCTTTAAAGTGTTGGAGAGTAGGCAAAGTTCACATATAGGTGGTTTTATAAATCTGACCTGAGAAAAGTGTTTATGTGCAGTCGTCTTTAATAATAATATAGGATTTTAAGTTGATTATATTATAGAAGTCAATGCAAAATCTTGGCTTTTGCTTTTCCTATATCCAGGACAACTGCAAACTGGACATGAGTCAGCAGTGACATGAGTCAGCAGTGTGATGCAGCTGTGAAAAAGGCTAATGTGGTTTTAGGTCTCATTAACAGAACCACAGGTTCCAAGTCACAAGAAATACACACACACACACACAGAGAGAGAGAGAGAGAGAGAGAGAGAGAGAGAGAGGTACCTCGAGTTACAAATGCCTCAGGTTACAAACTCTTCTGCTAACCTGGAAGAGTTACCTCAAGTTGAGAACTTTGCCCCAGGATGAGAACGGAAATCATGTGCTGCCAGAGATAGATAGATAGATAGATAGATAGATAGATAGATAGATAGATGATAAATAGATAGATAGATAGATGATAGATGATAGATAGATATTGCTTTATTCTACACCACTCAGACTTCATCTGGAGTGCTAGATGGATTGATATATTATCAGCAAATTAGACTGGGTTCTAAGGAGATGGATGAAGATGGTCAGGGCAGTAGAAAACAAATCCTATGAGGAAAAATGGCAGGGACCAGGAACGTTTAGCTTGGATAAAACTGGGAGGTGGGTGGGAATGATGCCACTTTCCAAAGACCTGAAGTGTTGTCACATGGAACAGGATCAAGACATGTTCTCTGCTGCCAGAGTAGATCTAATTAGCTGAAGTTATAGGAGGGTAGATTTCAGCTGAACACCAGGAGAAATGTTTTAGCAGTAAGAGCAGCTTGACAATGTTATAAAGCAGTGAAATGGATAGAGATTCAAATTGAATTATCGCGGAGAAGAGATTGCAATGTGTAGTGGGATACCGCCATCCGTGTTCTCAGGTTTCCAATAAGAACAGACACTGCTTCTTAATATAAGACAGAAGTAGAACACCAGTCATCTTAACAGTGACAAAGCAGCAAGAGATTCTTCTTCTCCTGCTGCCTCTGGAAGGCAGGTGGTCCTCCTCCTACAATGATCAGCTCTCCACTCACCATAAGCCTGTTGCATGGGCTTTACTGTCTCTGTGGCTGCTCAGATGAGCTTGGAAAAGGAGTGCTTCCTTGTATTTACTCCAGAATTTGGGGCATCCACCAAGGTGTGCTTCTGAATCTTCTCAGATATCCAGCATGCTGCTGCAGCCAAAAGCATTATTTATAATCTGCAACGGTTCTACACGCTATTCATGTACAAGAAGAGGTGCTGGGTTTCAGAAACGGCATCTTCACATTCACACCCAATTCTATCAGGTGCTATTTGTTTTAAATAATGGAAATATTCATTAATGTCCATTCACGAGAATGAGAAACATAGTATAAAGGAAATCAGAAGAGCTCCAGCCACCACCTTGATTCTACAAAAAACCTAGGTCCTTGTACATGTTCTTCCACACTTTGAGTCCCCAGTAGTTTATCATACACTTGAAGCAATATGCAGCACACACTCAATAGCTTTGTAGACTAGTTATCTCACTCATATATCCAGTCCCCTTTAATTAATGTGTAAATGCAACCATGAGGATGTTTTGAATAGCTGGGGAAATTGTCAACACATAGTGTGTGTGGCCATTTTGCCTTCCATCTTTTTTTTTTTTTTTAATAATATTTATTAAGAGTTTGGAAATTACAAAAAGAAAGAAAAAAGAATAATTAGACATAACAATATAATAAAATACAAATACAAAAAGGCTACATAAAACATTGAGTTAACAAAACAAAACAAAAACAATTAAAAACACTTCCAATATTTTCAATCTTAACTTTCATTCACTTGTTTCATTGACTTCCTCACGTCTCCCTTTTTGTATTCCACTTCAATTAACTATTTCAGCAAGTCCTTTCCATCTTCATCTGTTTTCTGTCCTATAATTAATCTTAACATATTCTAACCTAGTTTTTTCCCCTTTAATCTTTAATTTTTTTCCAATCTTCTTCCACCGACTCTTCTCCCTGGTCTCGGATTCTGCCAGTCATTTCCACCAGTTCCATATAGTCCATCAACTTCATATGCCATTCTTCCCGGGTGGGTAAATCTTGTGTCTTCCAATACCTCGCGATGAGTATTCTTGCTGCTGTTGTCGCATACATAAAGAAAGTTCTGTCCTTCTTTGGCACCAATTGGCCAACCATGCCCAGGAGAAAGGCCTCTGGTTTCTTCAGGAAGGTATATTTAAATACCTTTTTCATTTCATTATAAATCATCTCCCAGAATGTCTTAATCCTTGGGCATGTCCACCAAAGGTGAAAGAATGTACCTTCAGTCTCATTACATTTCCAACATTTATTTTCGGGCAAGTGGTATATTTCTGCAAGCTTGACTGGTGTCATGTCATTTTGCCTTCCATCTTATCTAAGATACTCTAATTAAAAATCATGTTTTTAAAAGAAAAAAAAGTAATTTTGCACTGCTCAATATTAGCTCACTTGCACATTTTCTTCATGTTTGTGAAATGCCCCCCAGTTAGATTTTAGTTTGCTTTGTTCCGTGCCATTCTATACTCTGAAAAGGCTGCAGAATTCTAGACAATGGTTGAATGTTATGATCTAAGAATCATACTCAAACTGTAGTTTTATGAGGTCATAAAATTCTACAGTGTAAAGGCCACATTTTTATTGCCACACTTTCTGTGGGCAATGTTCTCTCGACTGTTAAATGAATTTGTATTTCACAATTTTAGGTCCTCCATTCGTACTAGGCTTCTACGCTACATTAGCCATTAGCCCTGCTGGGTGAAAGGCTGTCTCCCACCCTGTCTTCAGCATTCTGGTACCATGCTTGAACATTTGCAAAGCACTGTGGGATGGCAGAAGCCTATCTCATAAGGAGCTGCTGGTCATAGTTCTGTGGTAGAGCATGTACTTTGCATGCAGAAGGTCTCAAGTTCAGTCCGACAGTCAGAATCATTAGGAGGAAGCCTCCAGTATTCCTGTCATGAAAACGGTCTCATAAATTCACAGTATCCTTTCCATCCTCCTCTCTTTGCCACCTCATGTTTCAACTGCCATAGGTGCATAGTCATCAGCTCTCAGTCAACCCATTCAGGACCAAGCTGGACATCCTCAGAAACTTTATAAACAGGACACCCCTTGCTCTCTGACCTTCAAAAGCTGGAAGCAATATGCACAGCTTCTTTCGTATCTGAACTATTTTCTTACACATTTCCTTGGAAGCATCCTGGGCTGGGTACTGTTATTAACAGGATATTGAGCTGGGTGGCCACTGAATCAATTTGGTTCCTGGTTCTAACATGTTCTTGACTTGTGTAGGCTCAAGGTGTCCTTCCTTCCTTCCTTCTTCCTGACTGATCCTACTTGGATTTGGGGGGGGGGGATACATATGAGTCAGTTCCTTCACTGTTATTTTCCTTCAGGTTGAATTCAAGGTCGCATTGTTGCTTTCGCCTTACAAGGCTCTGGTAGATGGGAGTGGATGACATAGTCTTGTTTACTGTCTGTTGGAGCTGAATATACCCTGAGATGTTTACAGGTATTTCCTGCACCACAGGAAAAGTGGAGGATTTCCATCCTCAGCAGAGGCGGCTCTCCTGACTCATTGGAGACAAGGAGCGCAAGCTGTGTGTTCTTGCTCCTTCCTGTTTCTTCACCCAGCGCAATGTGGTGGGGCTATTTGATGTCTGGAGAGGAGAGGCAGCAACTGCTGTGTGCCAAAATCATCGCTTCCTTGATGATGTGCTCAAAAAAAAAAAAAAAAAAAAAAAAAGTCCTGTGGGGGAGCTGATCTTTTATTTTAACTTTCAAAAGGAAGCTGTAGCAACACATATACACACCACAGCAAGAATGACTAGATTCCAGGCTCTGCCTTTTGCTTTGGCTGATTTAAGCATTTTGGGATGGTTGAAGTTTTCCAAACACCTCTACACTTCTAGGCCTGGCAGAAGGCTGTCCTTCTCCTTTCATGCTTTCCAGATGTGAGAGCTAAAGGGAAGCTGACTTACAAAAAGAAAACAGGCTTTTGTGAAATGTATCTCTCTTTCCCTTCCAGAAATAAAAACAAGATTCCCGCCCCCCCTTTCCTAAGAGAGTTTGGATCCCTTATTTAGACTGTTCACATATTCATCTCTATTACTGAAGGCACATCCTTCCTCCAAACAGGAACCAGTTGAACATTCTTACATTCTTCCCCCATCAGAACTCTGAGACCTGCTCTTTGGTTGGGGTTTAAGGATTTCTAACCGGATATAACAATCAACCACACAAAACAACACATCCCAAGATACTTGCGTTGGGGGTGCATTTTAATTTTAGTAAACTGGTTTAAAGCATGTGGGTACAAGCACAATTGTCCTAAGGGACACAAGGCAATCAACAAAACTCCTTTTCCTGTTACAATTTTTCTTGGATTGCATGTGCAATAAAGGTTTGTGTGACTCAGTCTCTGTGGCCAGATATGGCAATGGCTTTCTATAGACCTCCATGGAAGAATTGTCTTTCCATCATATAAATGTAATCTAAATTAGCTTCAGAAACAAATTATTAACTGCCATTTATATTGCACTTTTAAGTATGAAATGTCTTTCGCTGCACTTACCAGTTGTTGAGGCATGCCACTATTTGAAGAGGGGCATATCTCAGTGTTGGAACATACCACGACCACCATCATAAACTTTTATTGCACTAACCAAAGGCCATGGCATCATCCAAAAGCATCAGCAGTCACTACATATACAGAAAAAACACAAATTAACAAAAATTCTTTGTTACATAGAATTAAAGGTAGTTCTCATATAAATGTGCAAATGAAAATTCCAAGTCCTCTTCGCAGTTGACCGCTAGTTTACCTAGTTCCTTTGCCCTGATCTTCCTAGCTAGCCAAGGCATAGAGAGCTACTCTATAAGCTACAAAGTCTTTGGCATTGCTCAGCACCCATTTTACCCTCTCCACCCTGGTTAAATTGGTTTCCTTCGTAAAGAGAGGTTTCATAAATCGATTTCTTGGTTCTGTATATAATGGGTTTTGCAGTCAGTACTGGCATGTGTCTTCCACATATGGTTGCCAACACAGACAGAGTCTTTCTTCATAGGGTATTTTATTAGACTGTCTGTCTAGAACCGCTGAGGGAATCAATTGGAAGCGAAGTTCTGTGAAGGTGACTCTCAACAAGGCAAATGGAAGCTCTGTAAAGTACGTGGCTCAAAAGCGCTCCGATTTAATAAGCGAAAGCCATGGTGGCTTCACATGCAGAATGTTCAGGATTCAATCCTTGGTAGGTGATGAAAAAGACCTCTGCCCTAAATGCCAGTCAGAATAAACAGGACTGGGCTGGATGATGTCAGGCCTCAGGGAATTGGCTTCCTCCCCCCTTTGGCAGTAGATAAGCAGAACAAAGGAAAAGGAGACTTCTTACCAGTTAGAAACTTTAATAATCACAGTGAGAGAACAAAGAACACATCTAGGAATGGTGGTGCTCCCAATTAAGGAAACCACCCCCTGCTGTCCCTATTAATCTACGTCATTTCTACGTCTTGTAATCTGAGCTTGTACCCTCTGTGCTTTCCATTCTGCTACTTTCTGAGCTCTCCATGACTTTGGAGAAGGGGGTGTCAATGCTGTCCAGAGACTGTGATTCTGTTAACCCTCTCTCTTCCAGTGTTTCTTCTCCTAGCTGTTCCCCACCCAGTATTTCCCAGCTTCTGCCTTCTGAACTATGCCCCTCTGCAAACCACTGTTCCAAATCTATACTGTTGTTCTGCTCCTGGGAAGATTCAGGATCTGGAGCAGGGGGAGGGGAGGGGGAGGCTCCCACCATTCCTCCTCAGTGCAGCCCTCCTCAGCACGGTCCCTGACAGATGAACACATAGTCTGGCGTGGTGTAAAACCACTTCCTGTATTCCTGTTTTCATCCCAATGAGTATCTGTCACCAATGGTGCCTGTGCCTGTCATTTCTTACAGTGCAGACTCCAGCCCGGCACACATTGTATTAGATCGGATTTAAAAAATGCTGAATTCTAGGCTCAGGGGTGGGGCCATGGGCCAAAGGTGAACGAAATGAAGTTCATGTTGGGAGTAGGAGAGTTGGGTGCCAGGGGCATCAGCCTGGGTCTGAGAGGGAATGTAGAGTTCAGTCCAAGTTCCCCAATAGAATACCTTAATCACATGGTTCAGGAAGTGTAACACCATGCCACTATTGCCCAATGAAAGCAAGCCATACACACAAACCAAGAGTGCTGATTGCTTCAGCTATATGGGGGGAAAACATTTGGTCTCACACATTTCAATGGTGACTCATCAGATGCTATCGCCACCTTTCAGAAGAAGTCAAAATTAGAATGTGGGCATGCCAAACATTAGAGGAAAGAGTTCTGCTTTGTAATTTAAGAGCACTAAGCTGAACTTTAAAACAGTGTTATTTGGCATCATTTTTATTATTGTTTTTTCTTCTTCTTTGAATTGTAATCAGTGTTTGACATTCCCAAGTTTCTTTCTATAAAGTCAGACAGAACAATAGAGAATTTGTGACCCTTTTTCTTGGATGACTACAATGACTTCAATATTTAATGGCTGTGATTTTGGCTCCGATTGTTTGGCACTTGCACTGGAAAGCAGTTAGACTCTCCAGCAGGCATATTCCAAAAGAACACACCCATTTCTCACAATCTCAAGTGTATATCAATGGTGATATCTCTTATGCAACAGTAAAACATATCATCTTTCCCAGATGCTTGTGTTATCTAATAGCACACGAGACGCTGTATATAATATATGATTGCTCTGAATCCACTCGAGCTACACTTTATAAAGCTGTTTCTGTAAGACTAGCTGCATCAGAATATGGATGGAGCTGTATGTTAAATGTGCATTCAGCTGAAAGCAATGCAATGCAGATGGACAATATCAACACCCAGATGCACATTCTAATTTCCTTTTGTTTGAAACACTGATTTATGCCTTTCATTCCATATCCAAAATGTGACTCACCTGTAGATCTCCTTTGCAGGGCAGAGGTGACACGCAGATCTTATCTAAACCTATGTAAATGAAAGCCACTGTAGTGTAGTGTTGGACTAAGCTAAGGCCTGAGAGACTTGGGTTCAAATCCCTTCTCAGTCGTGAAACACAATTTATTTCATCCTAAACTACATCGCATATTGGCTAAAATGTTGCTTTTAAACTATCATGGATATTTATTAATGATTACCAAAGAATTTTAAGGCAAAAAAATTTTAAGAGTCAAATTGCTAAGATCAATGGACATCAGCAACTCAAGCCACAGACACGGCCCCTGAACGTAAGGGGTTCAAACGGGGCTCAGCAATTCCCCATTCCATGTTTTCTTGACGAAATCATAAAAAATGGGATTTAATTGTTGTCCTATGTGGGGGGAGGAGAAACAGGGTGCTAACAGGGCCCATGGGAACCCTCTGTGTTCAGGAACAGAGTCCACAACTGGAGTGGGTCATGCCCAAAACGTTTACACGTTTCCCCAAAATTTCATGCTCGGCGCCTTAGCTACACTCTGAGGAAGAACATTTTGCAAAATCTACCCTGATAAAGCACCCATCTCTGCCTTCCAAGTCTGTGAGCTGGATGGAACTCTTCAGGTACAGCTTGGATTATATTCCATGCCAACCAGGCAGAGTTTCAGACTCCCTTAAAGCTCAAACCAAAGACAGCAAATTATCCTTTCTAGAAACCCAGAGCAGTCAGTGAATACGGGCAGTGGTGGGTACCTGGCTTCCAGACAGCAAAGTCATGGCCACTTACAGGGAAGGAGAAGGGATGGGACAAGGCAATGAGGAAGTTGGCACTTTGTTGTGTGTGAATGTTAAGGATAGTAGGTAAAGGTAAAGGGACCCCTGACCATTAGGTCCAGTCGTGGCCGACTCTGGGGTTGCGGCGCTCATCTTGCTTTATTGGCCGAGGGAGCCGGCGTACAGCTTCCGGGTCATGTGGCCAGCATGACTAAGCCGCTTCTGGTGAACCACAGCAGCGCACAGAAACGCTGTTTACCTTCCCACTGGAGCGGTACCTATTTATCTACTTGCATTTTGACGTGCTTTCAAACTGCTAGGTTGGCAGGAGCAGGGGCCGAGCAACGGGAGCTCACCCCGTCGCGGGGATTCGAACCGCTGACCTTCTGATCAACAAGTCCTAGGCTCTGTGGTTTAACCCACAGCACCACCTGATATGTTAATTAAATATTATCTTTCCTTCATTCACGCTACTGGGTCATGTAGCAGAGCAGATTCCCCTCAATTCAGCAGGAAGCTAGTTTGCAGATTCATTTGAATCTCTTTAGTTAAGCAATCCAGTCTGGCTTGATTAGAATAGATTATTCCTGGTGTCTCCTTTTATCCCTCTTAAAAGAATAAAGACACAAGAGTCTTTCCTTAAAAGTAACAAGAAGTTTATTCACATTCAGTTCACAGTATGATCCCTGAAGGCAAGCTTTAGCTAGTAGTTACAGAACATACTGTGAGTTCATCCCTTATGGGAACTGAGCTCATGTGCTGCTGGCTGAGAGCAAGCAGACAGCAAAATACGTTAAGAGAACAGCATCAAGAGAACAAAATGGCAGCAGGAGAGCAGCATGGCATCAAGAGAGAAGATGGCTGCATGACTCGGCTCTTTTATGGAGTCAGCCAGGATCACGCCCATCTCCCTGGTCACATGCAGGGGGGGATGCTCCAGAACAGTGGAACAGGAAGTTATACTGACTGGATTAACATCCTTCTGCCTATGCCCACTCTAGGGAAACAAGGAATGTTGTATTTGACTGCTCCAATGGATTACATCCCACTTGTTGCAGGCATTGATGGGGTCAATCTGGCACTCCTGTCCAAGCATCCAAGCAGCACTAAGCTGCCTGTCGCCTCATCCCCTATCTCCCAGTAAGGGGTAAAACTTGCACTACTTGGAGGTTAGATACCTGTTGACAGCTCTTCTCACCGACCTCTCCTGCCAGAAGCTACTCCAGAGAAAGCATTTAAGCCAAGGCTCTCCCTCTATATATTTCTTCAGCCCAGGAGTGCAGTTTGGAGAAACATCAGGCCTGTTGGAGAATCTTGTCAAAGGAGACCCTCAATGAAGAATGAAGCTGCAGGGATGCCTAAACACTGCCACCCTCTTTGGTAACCTAGCTGCTAACTGTGAACCAAAATATAGTCAGGGGGTCAAGCTCTAAACATTGGTGCCAGGAGTTTTTTAAATGGCTGGATCTGGAACTTTTCACTTGGTGCTGCTCAGAGCAGGCACTACAAATTCAAATGGGGGCTATTAGCTTCAGTGACTCAGGGATGCTTTCGGAGCCATTAAACAAACCAGATCACTCTTTTAATGTCAAGGATATCAAATATACAGAGATGTTTGCACTCTGAGATTGTGAGAAGATGGAGCCTTTCCAATGACAGATCTGGGATGAACACCATATTAGCATCTACTATTTACTTCTGCAGACCTTAAAACCATTTTTACTCCACAGACTAAAAGGCCAAAATCTGTCCGCGGCTATATTTGAGCTGCGTTAGCAGTGAACATGCTTTGAGCTGTCGCAGAATTACACATTCAGTGCCAAACAATCTTAAGCTCCAACTAGAAACCTGACCGTCTTTTGGATAGAGATGTTTAAACTATTTGCCACATTAATAATTTGTGGCAGTGTCCCGCAGACTAAATATGCATGTGTTGCTGAATCATAAGTTCACTGGAAGCCCACAGTCAGAAAAGTGGCCGGTTAAATTGAATCAGTATGTGAAAGTCAGCCTTCCTTACCTTTTGGCACTCTTCCCCACTAACAGCACTTATTCCCCTCCTGTCTTGAGTGGAGGTGTAACCCCATTTTCCTCCTGGACTTCTTGAGACACCTCCCACCTGGCTGTGTAGTCCCTGTCTTCACAGTTTTAGAGCACTGCTCAGTCTGCCCCTTCTGTTTCCTGGTCTTGTGTAAGATATCCCTCCCCCCCCCCATTAAGATGAACTCATATCAACAACATTAAAATTCAACATTCTGTAATTGATTCCTATCTCTGCCAGCACCACTTGAAATGTCTGCAAACATTATTTGATATTACAGTAATTCGACCCCTCGTAGGGATGGGCTTTTAGAAAGACGAGGACTCGTTTCAGCCTACTGCATAAAATGAAAGCTCTGCTACCTTCTTCCACCATAAGGATCCTTGACAAATGTTGGTTTTCTGCTAAACTAATGCTAAACCTTCACCTGTACAAAGCTCATCTCTCTATTCTAATAGATTCTCTTTCCCCACATTTCTCAGTCATTTTGAGGAGGATGTGATATGATGTGTGGTTTATCTATCACCCTCTTTAGAATGCTTCAGAAATATGCAAAAATAAAAATAGTTGCATGTATGGTTCTTCTTGCTTCCTCCCCCCCCCCCAACAAAAAGCTTTTATATGAAGTCTCTTGCTCATTCCCAAGAAATCCATCTATGTTTTGTGCCCAATGAATTCCTGCCTGAAGTATAGCAGATGTGTCGAACTAGGAGGGTGTGCTCTGACAGGGAGATTTCCCGGGAGCTAGAAAGCATTTTCTCATGAATCTTTGTGTCATGACATTTGACAGCACAGAAATGGGCCTGTGTTCCTTGGCTCCCATCAACAAGGATTGATGCCATATTTGTTTAAGCTGGTCCTGAACAATTTTTCCAAAAGCGTCATCATCTTTGGAAATCCCCTTCTCTCCAATTAGCTCTTTCGAATCACTTTCCCAACGTCCTGTGCTTAAATTTTAACTCTCTTTTAAAGTGCTCAAAGCACCTGACACATCCCAGAAAGGTAACTGCATTAAGTCTGATGCAAAAATAGAAGTCAAAGAATCTTTGACTTCCTAATGACTAATAACTTTTTTGTGGCATAACTTTCATAGACTGAAACCCACTTCATCAGATTCATAATCCTCAATTGGCAGGTAAAGTTATGGTTTTCCCAGTAGTGATGTGTGGAAGTGAGAGCTAGACCATAAAGAAGGCTGATCGCCGAAGAATTGATGCTTTTGAATTATGGTGCTGGAGGAGACTCTTGAAAGTCCCATGGACTGCAAGAAGATCAAACCTATCCATTCTGAAGGAAATCAGCCCTGAGTGCTCACTGGAAGGACAGATCATGAAGCTAAGGCTCCAATACTTTGGCCACCTCATGAGAAGAGAAGACTCCCTGGAAAAGACCCTGATGCTGGGAAAGATGGAGGGCACAAGGAGAAGGGGACGACAGAGGATGAGATGGTTGGACAGTGTTCTTGAAGCTAGCAGCATGAGTTTGACCAAACTGCGGGAGGCAGTGGAAGACAGGAGTGCCTGGCGTGCTCTGGTCCATGGGGACACGAAGAGTCGGACACGACTGAATGACTAGACAACAACATACATGTCAAAGGTCTGGAGTGGGGATTGGAAATAGTAGGGCCTAATGATCTATCTGAAATGTAAGAGGCCCAGCATGACTGCACCATTTATAGGCAAAGCTCCAAGATAAGAACAGAGAATTAATTGGTGATAATATCATTGTACAAAGCTTACTATGCAAATGTAACTTCTGCAGTAGGAGATAAAAACCATTATCTTGATCCATACTTACACTGAAAAGAATCCAATTTGCTGATAAAGTCTGGTGTAAAGTGACTAAGACCACAAATAGATAGGCATCCCTGATAGCCAGGGGTGGTCCACCCATGAGGCCAGTTGAAGTGATCACCTCAGGAGGCAGGATCCATAGGAGCAGCAGATCCAGATGTAGATCCCCCACCCCCATTCTCAACGTAGATTTCATTCACACCTTTTTCCCTGGTGGGGAGGGAGGCACCATTTTGCAGTTTGCCTCAGATGTCAAAATATATTGGGCTGGCTCTGCTGATAGCCATTGACAGACCTTTTCTCATCCATGAATTTCTCTGGTTAGAAGGCCACCATGCTTGCTGAAGCTGGTCTGGGTCTGGTCAGTGCCTAGATGAGTGACCAGCGGGGAATCACATGTATGGCATCTTGAATTCCATGGAAGAAGAAACGTGAAATTAAAAGGGCAGTGCAATTGAATAAAAATAAGGCCATCTACACCACTGTTCATCACAATTTCATTGGGGAGAAAACACATAATGTAATTATACATTGTGTGAACCCCGCCCTGATTTGTCCTGAACCTATTGCCAGCCTATAACCAATTGCCAACCTGTTACCAATCCTAGCCCTTTTCCTGCAACACAGTGTTGTCATTCCTTTACTTACCTGCTTGGGTCCATAGACCGCTAGGAGAGATATCAAGCCACTTGATGGAACTCAGTGATACTGCCAAAACCTCGCAATGTCCATTGTCTCCAGAATATAGTTTTAAAACAAATGAAACCAAACAGTGTTGTTTTAACCAGGGCTATGTTCAATTATGGGATGCTGGTGGCACTGTGGGTTAAACCACAGAGCCTAGGACTTGCCGATCAGAAGGTTGGCGGTTCGAATCCCCGTGACGGGGTGAGCGCCCGTTGCTCAGTCCCTGCTCCTGCCAACCTAGCAGTTCAAAAGCATGTCAAAGTGCAAGTAGATAAATAGGTACCGCTCCAGTGGGAAGGTAAACGGCGTTTCTGTGCGCTGCCCTGGTTCGCCAGAAGCGGCTTCATCATGCTGGCCACATGACCCGGAAGCTGTATGCTGGTTCCCTCGGCCAATAAAGCGAGATGAGTGCCCCAACCCCAGAGTCGGTCACGACTGAACCTAATGGTCATGGGTCCCTTTACCTTTACCTTTATGTTCAATTAAGTGTCACTTGCTTCTTTTCAGGAGCTCAGAATTACATTTTAGCCACACAGAAATCTTGCATGGAGGCGAGATAAACTAATCTGCACAGATTCAATGATGAATTAAATCTATGTTTCCTTCCAATCTAACCAACAGGTTTGCTCAGTTTCCCCAAATCTGGTGTGGGCCAGATGGTTTTGCACTCCAGCTCCTGTCATTGCTATCCACTGGCCATGATCGTTGGGGCTGATGGGAACTAGAGTCCAAGAACAACTGAGCTTGAAGAAGGCTACTCTAGCTGTGATTACGTTTAGGGGGCTTTTCCATTTCCTAAATTCACAATGCAAGACAAGTTTTAAACAAAGACTTCTCAAAAAAGTTTAGTCAAGAACTGCAAGTTCTATTAAATTACTTGATTTGTGCCTCTGTGGCCTAATGGAGATTTGGAGTAAAGAACCATAGGGAGTTGCCAACAGTCAACATTGCCCAAATTGCGGTGGACATTGCTGATTATAAACCCCAAAGGTTTAAATAAATATCTCAGGATAATCTATTTGTACAAGTTAAATAAACTCAAATCCTCTCCAATTCTTAGAACACACAATATTGAAAACAATAAGGAAATTAAGGGAGATATGTTAGCATGTCTTTCATATCAAAGGCTTCTGATGTTCCAGAGATTTGCTTATACCAGACATTATAGAGACTGTTAGCATGAGAGCCCTACAGAAGAGTACTGTGGCTTTATAAGGTGAAAGGTAAAGGTACCCCTGACCATTAGGTCCAGTCACAGAAGACTCTGGGTTTGCGCACTCATCTTGCTCTATAGGCCAAGGGAGCCGGCGTTTGTCCACAGACAGCTTCCGGGTCATGTGGCCAGCATGACTAAGCCACTTCTGCCAAACCAGAGCAGCGCACAGAAATGCCGTTTACCTTCCCGCCAGAGTGGTACCTATTTATTTACTTGCATTTTGATGTGCTTTCAAATTGCTAGGTGGGCAGGAGCTGGGACTGAGCAATGGGAGCTCACCCCGTCGTGGGGATTCGAACCGCCAACCTTCTGATTGTCAAGCCCTAGGTTCTGTGGTTTAGACCACAGCACCACCCGTGTTCTTGCTGGCTTTATAAGGAATGGACAGTAATGGAGTGTCTGGAAAACTAAAGTCAATTTCCATTTCCACCGCTGATCTGCTGGATTGACATCATATCATCAGGTCAGCTCCGTAGACTGCAAGTTATTTGTATCGGTTTGCTGTTTCTCATTGTACATTTAGGAGGATTTGCATACTTAGACATAACCTTCCTTTGTCAGTATTTGAAAAGAGAGTTGGCACAAACCAGTAGCTGTATTAAGAGTGAAATATCTGGCATTTTCAGTGTCAAACTGCAGCACAGTCGTTTTGACCAACTACAAGTAGAGATATTATACCCCCGTAGACTGATTAGCAGGCAATATCTACCAGGCTTATGCATAGGCATTAGGATTCTAGCTTAGATCAATGTGCACATAGCAAGGTCTTCTTGTGTATTGCTCTTCTAAAATCCCCTGCATAGCGACTGTACAACACATTCTGCAGTGACTGGCAATTCCAAGCAGTTTACATGAAGTTTTACATGAAGTTGTTGTTGTTGTTATTTAGTCGTTTAGTCGTGTCCGATTCTTCATGACCCCATGGACCAGAGCACGCCAGGCACTCCTGTCTTCCACTGTCTCCCGCAGTTTGGTCAAACTCATGCTGGTAGCTACGAGAACACTGTCCAACCATCTCGTCTTCTGTCGTCCCCTTCTCCTTGTGCCCTCCATCTTTCCCAGCATCAGGGTCTTTTCCAGGGAGTCTTCTCTTCTCATGAGGTGGCCAAAATATTGGAGCCTCAACTTCAGGATCTGTCCTTCCAGTGAGCACTCAGGGCTGATTTCCTTCAGAATGGATAGGTTTGATCTTCTTGCAGTCCATGGGACTTTCAAGAGTCTCCTCCAGCACCATAATTCAAAAGCATCAATTCTTCGGCGATCAGCCTTCTTTATGGTCCAGCTCTCACTTCCATACATCACTACTGGGGAAACCATGGCTTTAACTATGCGGACCTTTGTTGGTAAGCTGATGAAGTACATTGCATTATTCTAGCTGCCTCCAAGTGAAAACAAGAATGGCAGTCACCAAGCGTCCATCAGACAGAAAGGTATGTGGATTTTTCATCAGGAAGAGTTGGTGGCTGTTCCAGGGACATGGGGCTGTATTCAACTAACTCAAGAGATATTGGCTTTACTTTAAGTGGGTCTTCTCTGAGTAAAGGCTGGTGCCATGATTCTATGAATGCAACCCAGAGTGTGGCCACAAATAACCACTCCACTTTTTCAGAGAGTTTCTTTGGTGTGGTTAAAACTCGCCATGAACAGGTGGAAGCCATATCACACAAATAACTTGCTATGAAAAATGGTGCCTATGTTCTGTGTGGCTTCCGACCTTGGTATAACGAGTGTGGCAAAGCGGGTATGAGCTTTGATCAGTGTGGGAATGAAGCATCCTCTAGCTGCCTATCTTCTGAAACATCTGATTCTCTTGTTATTACTGGAGACAGCATGTAGGACTGGATGGATCACTGTATTTAACTCTAGAGAGCATTCTACATCATCTCCCCTTCTCCTTTTTTGTAAGTATACTTTTTTTTAGTGGAGGAGGCACACGATGAAGGGCCTCAGATGATGATCATATGATCTGGATAAGTTTGTATGGGCCTTTGTATGAATAAGGTTTCAGGTTCTATCCTTGGCATGTCCAGTTACAAGAATTTCAATGAGCTGCAGAAGATCTCATGTTTGTGACCTTGAAGAACCACCAATAGACTGGGTAAGCAATGATGACTCAGTAAAAGGCAGCTTCAGCACTAACACATTTTCAGCCTAATCCACAACCCACTTTTAGTGGAAGCACATGGGTGGATTTCCACTGATTTTTGCTCCTCTCTAAAGATAATAATATTGACACCAAGTACTATGTACAGTGGTGCCTCAGGTTAAGTACTTAATTCATTCCGGAGGTCCGTACTTAACCTGAAACTGTTCTTAACCTGAAGCACCACTTTAGCTAATGGGGCCTCCCGCTGCTGCTGCGCCGCCAGAGCACGATTTCTGTTCTCATCCTGAAGCAAAGTTCTTAACCTGAAGCACTATTTCTGGGTTAGCGGAGTCTGTAACCTGAAGCGTCTGTAACCTGAAGCATATGTAACCTGAGGTACCACTGTAAAAGTAAACACATATAAAAGTAACTTGCATGTTACGCTTATTCGCTTATGTGATTGTAGCTTTATGAGTGTAAGATGAGTTCTACCTACACTAGGGTATAGTATGCATAAAAAAATCCCAATATTAGTGAAAAAATACATACTAAATATTATGCATATATTTATGAAAATAGCATGAAAAATATATTAGGGGAGAGTGTTTTACAAAGATGTCTAATCTGGGGCTGCACCCACCTTGCATGTCTTATACGGCATCAGGTGTGGGGCTAGGTAAGGACACGACTGATTATGCAGCTGTTCCCTGCCAACAGCAGAACTGGACTCCCAACCCATGATCTGATGGGCAAGGAGTTTGATCCTGCTTGGTTGCCATCTCCTCCCACCTCCATGGGCCAACTTTGACAGGTGGATGGGACAACCCTCCTGTCAATCACCTGGTGATATGTTGTTGGTGATAGCCTTTCCCCCTTCCTTCCTCCTGAGGCTACCTGAGTAGGACTATAACTCTCCTCTAGAGAGCACTCCTGTAAGAGAGACTGGGAATACAACACAACTTTATGTTACAGACCTTGCTTGTAGGGAAGCATTGATTTAAAAAATCCCTAGTGTCAGAGCAAAGCTTGTGAACGAGTTCCAAGGGGGTGAGGTTTACAAGCCGAGGACAGGGAATTCACTTAGCACAATGATCTATGGGTAAATCTTAAGGAAGGAAGTTCAGAGACAGGAAGGGAGGGTGTGGATAGGAAAATGCTACTCTGCGTTGGGCCTTGAATCTTAGCCCATGGATGGATAAGACGGGATCTAGAAATTAATGTGTGATGTGGAGAATTCAATTATCTATCGAACAACCTTCAAGTCTGGCAGCTGGTTCAAAGCTGATAAGGAGGAGACTGGTCATAAAGTTCCCATGGAATGTTCTCATCCCTCGTTGGCACGTGTATGAGTTAAGAAAGCATGAATCAGAATCTAATTCTGCCAAACAGTGATTGGATCCCTCAGAGGCACTGGCCTATGAGTTACCCTAACAACATGCTCTGTTGAGCTATGGGAACTATAGAGGGTGTTTGTTTTTCTCCCCTCTTGTCGTCCTGTAGCCTGATTTTTCCCACACTGTTTTCTTGTCCTTTTATTTTTCAAAACATGCAGCTGAAAATGCAATATATTCATTGGGTTATGCCACCAACTTTTAAAGGGGAGAGGGGAAATCCAACTTTCATCTTGAACGTAGCTAAAATCAAGAAGTCTGGCGATGCTTGGAATCTCCTGGCCAGCCAAAACTTTGTGGCATGTCTGGAACTCTGGGAATCAGCCAATGGGAACATCTAAAAGGGGTCATCATGCAGACTGGTGTAGGATAGATTAATCACGGATGGCGAAGAATCTTCCCAGACTTTACTAGAGCCATCTCATTTTTATGTCCAAGTTCACTTTTGTGCGGGAGAAAAAAGCCCTTCTGCAGTTATTTCCCTGTTGCTTCTTTACACACATTTCCAGAACAAGGGAAGACACGTGGATACCCCCCCCCCCCAGATATGAGCAACAGTTGCTAATTCATGACACAGGCATCAGTAGTGGCTCATGCGATGGGATGGCTCGGTGGGTCCACCCCATCACTTGATCCACTACTGAGGTCTGCCTAAGTAAAAGTGTTGCAGCAGCTTACCTGGAAGCGGCAGGGTGATGGTAAAGATTAGCTCCGTTGGTGTGTCTGCACAGCCCCACCCTCGCTGCCACCCTGCTGTATCCCCATTTGGGAAAGTGGCAGCAAGGCCAGTGTCAAGAGAGCAGCTATCAGGCCCCAACTGACAGGTGTACACTCAGCCAACTGGCTCCCCCAATTACAGAACCACATGACTGTAGAGTTGGAAGGGACCATGAGGGTCATCTGCCTCAACTCCCTGCAATGCAGGAATATCAGCTAAAGCATCCATGGCAGATGGCCATCCATCCATGTGAAGGAAAGTCCATAACCTCCCGAGCGAGTCCATTCCACTGCTGAACAGCTCTTACTGTCAGAAGCTTCTTCCTGAAGTTTAGTTCGAATCTCCTTTCTTGTGACTTGAATTCATTGGTACAGGTTCTACCCTCCAGAGCAGCAGAAAACATATTCCACATGACAGCCCTTTAGATATTTGAAGATACTGCAGCTACCATGTCACCTCAATGTCTCCTCCTTCCCAATGTTTAGTGAAAAAGAAGACGATTGGATTATTCTTAAATTACAGTGGCACCTCGGGTTACAGGCGCCTCAGGTTACAGATGCTTCAGGTTACAGAGTCCTCTAACCCAGAAACAGTACCTTGGGTTAAGAACTTTGCTTCAGGATGAGAATAGAAATTGCATGGCGGCAGCGTAACAGCAGCAGGAAGCCCCATTAGCTAAAGCGGTACCTCAGGTTAAGAACAGTTTCAGGTTAAGAATAGACCTCCAGAACGAATTAAGTTCTTAACCCGAGGTACCACTGTATAAGGCAAAGGTTTATTGTGGTGGCAGTAATGTGTGTAGAAAGAGGATTTGTGAACCACAAGGATGTTGTATGGGTGCAACTCCTCCTCTATAAGCAAAGACTGTCCCACCCAGAGTTAGGAGCAGAGGACAAGATTGGACTTCATCTGCCACAATGTTGTTCCCAACTACAGGGTTTTACTTTTCCCCAAAGGAATGAAGGCATCCATTCACTTAAAAGGAAGAACTTTGGGGTGCACTCAAGAATGCGCTACTTCGGTTCTGAAGTGGGACAGGCCAGATAAAGGTTTTTCTGCCAGAGCGGGAACTATGTCCAAGATTGTCGGGATGTAACAGAAGGAAAGGGAGAATCTTCCTAGTCATCATCCCCCAATAAAAGTAAAGGTAAATAACCCCTGGACCGTTAAGTCCAGTCAAAGGCGACTATGGGGTTGAGGCACTCATCTCGATTTCAGGCCGAGGGAGCCGGCGTTCGTCCACAGACAGTTTTCCAGGTCATGTGGCCAGCATGGCTAAACCGCTTCTGGCGCAATGGAACACCATGATGGAAGCCAGAGCTCACAGAAATGCCATTTACCTTCCTGCCACAGTGATACCTATTTATCTACTTGCCCTGGTGTGCTTTCGAACTGCTAGGTAGGCAGGAGCTGAGACAGAGCAATGCCAAACTTCTGACTGGCAAGCCCAAGAGGCTCAGTGGTTTAGACCACAGTGCCACCTGCGTCCCAAACCTTGATCCTAGGCTGGCCAGTGCAGGTGTTATCTGCTGTCAGAAAGTTGTCCTGCAAGTAATTGGGCTGCTTACATTCTATACCAGGTATAGCAGGTATAGCCCAAAGAGGCTCAGTGGTTTAGACCACAGTGCCACTTGTGTCTCTGATATTTTTACGTAGTGGTGAAATTCAGTCCAATTTAAGCATTTTTAATCCCAATGATTTTGGTGGTAGAATGGGATTTACAGCAAAAATTGGATTTACAGCACTTGTTGGATCACATTTTTTGAAGTTTAGGTTAAACTTATACAGAATCTCAAACCCTATTTTGAAAGCCTTGAGTAGCCCTTATCTGAGTGCCGCAGAGGGTGGGTAAGGAAGGGAGTGTTCTGTGGGATCCTAAATCTGAACTAGTTCTTACGGATAGTGTGTCAAAGTTTTTTGTTGCTGCATAATACTCTTATCGTGCAATGTAGAGGCATCCAGATACCACAGAACATATTAGCTGTGCTTCTGACAGTCAGCTTCCAATGATAACAAAATCATATGGCTTGTTTTATGGGTGGCCTTAGTTTAGAAAACTCAACTCCCAAGAAGAGAACATTTGAAAGGGAAACTCCTTTCCACCATCGTACTAGTTCTTTAAAATACTTCACCTTCACCCTTAATGTTTCAATCTGCTCTCAGTTGGTGGCATCATATAAGAGAGCCTAAAGCATTGTGGCAAAATTAATTTGGTTCACTTTAACTTCATCCAAAAAACAAAAAACATGAACTGCATGAAAAAAATATAGAAATAATTCCATTTGCTCTTTCCAAAGCCAAAGAAGCTAGACGAGTTCTCCAACATCTGTTTACATTTTCAATATATTCAGCAACATGAGGCACAAAATGATATTTAGGGTACAAATTTACTCACCTCAGAAGCTGGCTTCTGCGTTTTGATGCCATGTCACATATCACTATCCTTACTGAAATGCTTCCAAGTCAAAGTTGGAAGATACTGAGTGATTTCAGTGGGGCCTGGAGGATCAAACCATGAGAAAAGAGCATGACGAAATGCTGTGGCAGATTTTCATAAGAACTTAGGAAGTTGCCTTCTACTATTAGGACATTAGTCTACCTAGCTCAATATTGTCTACATTCAGTAGTGACCAATGGTGCTACACAGGTGTGGGGATGCTGTGCTCTCCTGACTTCCCAGTCCTGAACATCTCTGTTGCCTACTGAGAGGGAGAGGTGATGGGGCAAGGCCAGCATGGAGGGAGTGTCAGATTGGCTCTGCCACACTATGATGAGCTATGTGGTAGCAACCTGCAGCCTTGGGAAGGCCCACTTTCAGGCAAGGAACATTCGAAGTCTTACCTGAGGATGGAACCTGGGTTTTTCTGCATACAAATCAAATGAGCTATAGCCCTTTATCTACATTTTTCCTTGCCTGATGCATTTTATCACAGTGATCCATCATTTCTTCCATATAAAAGGAAACTGAGTTTTCCTTCCATATATCTCATAAAATATATTAAATTTGAGCAAAAGCAGAATATTCTGTATCTTACAGATCTGATGTTTAATAGAATGGTTTTTATTGAAAATCTATATTCTTGCTGTAGACAGCAAATGAAAACTTAACCCTCTTTTGGCTCAAGAAGCAACTCACTTTAAGAAATAAACTCTTTATTTTCAGTACAGAAATCATCTCACTGATCCAGATCAGCTTGAACTGATCCTGGATAATTTATGCATTTCACATTAATAATATTTACAGCTGTTAGTTTTTGCAAAATTTACATTTGGTATTTCAGCTCTTATTTACCATTAGTTTAGATTTTTGTTCTAAATGTTTAAATTTCATCTTAATTTTGAATTTAGCTTGTTCCCTGTTATAAGAATAACTGCAACTCTTAGTTGGGCAATGCCTCCTCCCTTTCAGTTTTTTATTTGCATTTGTAACAGAAAATAACTAAACAAACAAACAACAGTGATTGAAACAATCTATTGCCAGCTGACATTGAAACTAAAAATACCCCATTAACTCTGTTTGAAACATATACATTAAATTAAGCAGTCAAAATAGGTTTCTAAATGAAATGGATGGTTATATGCCATGCATTCAAATGTAAAGCGGGAAGTGAGCTCTTCAAACCGCTGGCTGAAACATGGAGAAAGTTTGTCCTTCTATTCTAGCAGGACTTATCTATTCTATAAGTCTCTTAGCCACCATAACACATCACAGAATCCATGTTTGTTGTCCATCGGCTAGTTGGGCAATACCTAGGACCAATTAAAACGTCACAAAAATGTGGCAAGCTTTCAAGTTCTTCGTGATGCTTCATCAGTATACCTGAAGGAGCGTCTCCACCCCCATCATTCTGCCCGGACGCTGAGGTCCAGCGCCGAGGACCTTCTGGCGGTTCCCTCATTGCGAGAAGCAAAGCTACAGGGAACCAGGCAGAGGGCCTTCTCGGTAGTGGCGCCTGCCCTGTGGAATGCCCTTCCAGCAGATGTCAAAGCGATAAACAACTACCTGACATTCAGAAGACATCTTAAGGCAGGCCTGTTCAGGGAAGTTTTTAATGTGTGATATTTTACTGTATTTTTGGTTTCTATGGAAGCCGCCCAGAGTGGCTGGGGAGGCCCAGCCAGATGGGCAGGGTATAAATAATAAATTATTATTATTATTATTATTATTATTATTATTAGGCAAGATATTACATGAAACAGGTTGCCATGACACTCCTTCAGGCAGGTGTCATCATCATGAGGTCACAATGGCCACTGTCTCCTTTTCAGGCAAGCAGCATCAGTAGGGTAGACACATAGTTCACTTCATTTGCTGGCTGGCAAATTCAATCTCTTCCCTCTCCACACCTGCAGCCGTATGTTGTGTACACAGAGTCACCCAGAGGTAGGTGGGCATAATCTCTCTTTGTCTCACTGTGGAGGGCAGCAGCAGCAGTGTGTGAGAAGAGGCCACCAGCTCCTCTCTCACTGAAAGGGGCAATATGGGCAGAGGAAAGGAGGAGACTTGGCAGTTGAACACCCCGAGAGTTAGAGGGTAGTGGACACTGTCAGAACAAGTTGCTTTGTTGGAGCTCTCCATGGTGCTGCCTTGTGGGCCTCTTTTCAAGGTTAGGTTGGAGAAGTTGATAGGTCTGTTCTGGCTTTTCTAGGCCACTATGGCTGCAGACTTCTGAATACCAGTGGCTGGGAACTGTAGGAGGGGAGATTGCTCTTGTGCTCCACTCCTGCTTGCAGGCTACCCATGAGCTGGTTGGCCACTGTGAAAATAGGATGTTGTACTAGATGGGCCATTAGCCTGAACCAGCAGGCTCTTCTCCTATTGTTAAATGTACATCTGGTGCATATTATTGTATAGTTATGTTTCTCTCTCATTATCTTCCTTCTCCTACTGCTCTTCTGCTCCTTCTTTAAAAGCTATCTCATGCTCTGAAAGAAAGTATGGATCAGGCTCTTAAGCTCAACTTCACACAAGTTAACACATGCTATTGCATGTAATGGCCTATATAGTATACATTGTATACCTACGATCTTCTGACCCGTCTACTGCAATTATTAAGTTTGCAGATGACACCACCATAATGGGTTTAATAACAGGTGCAGACGAATCAGCATATAGAGAGGAGGTCCAAAAAATATCTAAGTGGTGCCTAGGGAACAACTTGCACCTTAATATCAGCAAGACAAAGGAGATGGTGTTGGACTTTCGGAGGAAGAGGAGAGAACAAGCCCTGCTGTACATCAGGGAGGGCTGTGTGGAGAGAGTCTCTTCCTTTAAAGGTCTCAGTGAAGACCTTACTTGGAAAATCAATACAACCCAGGTGGTTAAGAAAGTCCAACAGAGACTCCATCTCCTCAGAGTATTGCGGAGAACAATGTCAATTAACATTTGATGATCTCCTTCTTCCAGTCAACAATAGAAAGTGTCCTTTCATACTGCATCACGGTGTGGTACGCTGGTTTGACATCAACTGATAGGAAGTGCCTGCAGAGGAGACAGGAAAATTGGCTTCCAGGTGGAGAGATCAAAACTAGAAACAGAATTGTTAGATTCCAACACTAAGAATTTGTCAAAGATGTATAACTTGCTGTTGAAATGGAATAAGCAGGATGAAACGGTTAAATCAGCTATGATTAAGTGGGCACAAGACATTGGTCATGATATCATGTTTGCGGACTGGGAACAGTTATGGACCACCGGTATAAAGTTTACGGCATGCAATGCCTTAAGAGAGAATATTATGAAAATGATTTACAGGTGGTACATGACCCCAGTCAAGCTTGCCAAAATTTATCATCTGCCCAATAACAAATGTTGGAAATGTAATGTAACTGAAGGTACTTTCTATCACCTTTGGTGGACATGCCCGAGGATCAAGGCCTTCTGGGAAATGATCTATAATGAAATGAAGAAGGTACTTAAATGTACCGTTCATAAGAAACCAGAGGCTTTTCTCCTGGGCATGGTCGGCCAATTGGTGCCAAAGAGAGATAGGACTTTTTTTATGTACGCTACCACAGCAGCAAGGGTACTTATAGCAAAGTATTGGAAGACACAAGAACTACCCACTCTGGAAGAATGGCAGACGAAGGTGACTGACTACATGGGACTGGCCGAGATGACTGGCAGAATCCGCGACCAAGGAAAAGAGACGGTGGAGGAAGATTGGAAGAAATTTAAAGTGTATCTTAAGAATGACTATAAAATTAATGAGTGCTAAAATGTCGAGGTTAGAGAAAAAAGAGGATTACAGCTGTAAATGATTAGGTAAGAGAGAAGGGAGAAAAAAGAGTAACTAGTTAAATTAAATGAGGATTTGCTGAAAGAAATTTGGAAATAGGGATGCAGAAAGGAGAGGTATGGGGAAGTCGGAGAAGTAAGGTTTATGAAAAGAAGGTTTTGAAATTATATTTGTGTGTGTTTAGGTGTTTGTTTGTCTTTGTATAATGTATTGTAATGTGTTTAATATGTGTTGGAAAATTAATAAAAATATTATTAAAAAAAGGAAGTGCCTGCAGAGGGTGGTGAATACAGCAAAAGATATTATGGGCTGTCCTGTGAATCCGCTGGATGAAATAGTGGAAGAAAGTTGCCTCAGGAGAATGAAGAAATTTCTCAGGGATGGTTCACACCCTGGCTGGCACTTTCTTGATCTCCTGCCCTCAGGCAGAAGATATAGAAGCATGATTAGTCGCACCAACAGGGTAAAGAACAGCGCTATCTGTGGACTGTTAGGCTGCTGAATGAAAAGATAACAACAGGGCAACTGACTTTCAGGTTTGGTGGGTGTGCATCAGTAAACAAGGGGAATTAAGACTAAGAGAGCCGAGTGGGGGGGGGGCTCGTGTAATCTCACTGTATACAAGTTGTACAAGTATATATATATATATATAGCCTGGGAACTTCCTCTCTGCCCAGAACATTGGAGGCTATACACCACACCCCCTCTACAGTATTTATAGGAACTCAAACACTGAGATCCTGCTCTGTTCCAGTAACAAGAAGCCGAAAGCACCAGCCTGAAGATGACGAGTGAGACCTCGTCGAAACGTCGCCTAGACACCCCAACTTTTACACGGGAAGACACCCGAGGACACCAAAACCTGCATTCCTGTACCCGTGAAAATCTACGGAAGCATATATATATATATATATATATTCAATGGGCTTGGACTGAAGTCCATGGGCATTGTGATTTTAAAGTGTGGCTATTTATGCACTGTAACTAGTGCATAGACATGTGTCGAGTAGGACTGTAATCTCTACATAACACATTAGTTAATTGAGGCCCACTGATGTCTTTCAATTGAGTTCAATAGGACTTTAATTAATACCAGCATGATGTTTTGCTAGAAAGGCGCCAATTTTTATCATATTGGTTAAAAATAAACATGAAAAGATGCATAGGTTGACTAACTTCTTCAGTCTGCCCGAATCCAAAGTGGAAGACTCATTCTGACATCATAAGCGTGGGCCATATTCCATCTTGAACGTGCGGGCAAATTTCACTCCTCATCAAGAAATGTTGGCAAAGGTCTCAGTCTGGGTTTAGGAGGATAAGTGCCAAGCGGTGTTTGCTGTTTGATACTGGATTAAGCATTTCAGAGCTGAGTCGGGGAAACCGAACGAGGCTCCACAACCCAAACCACAGCACTGATATTTTGATTTGAATAAAACTTTCAAAGCACAGCATCATCACCCACTCATTATTTTGTATATTTTCTCCTTCACACTTTTTTTTCCCTTTTTAAAAACAAAACAAAAAACCCCATACCCATTCCCACTGTCTTCCCCACATACTTTCAGAGGCAAATATCATCAGTCGGCAATTATAAGATTTTTTGCCCTGCATACAAGGATTTTGTTAGTGTGATGTTTTTCATCTGGTATGTCTTTGTCTGTTACTTTCCTCGTGGGCTGTTCTGCTGAATAAAGGCAGACATTACTCAGAATGAGAATGGAGACTGTCTCTGTTACTCTTCACTGAGGCTTTATTTAAAATGCATGCTTTGCCAGTGAAGTTTGCATGGGCCTTTTATTCCTGCATCAACTCTAGCCCTTCAGATGTATATTTGTTACACGGCAGTAATGCTTGTTAAAAAAAAAATCCATTGGTTTGCCACAGGCATTAACATTGCATTTTCAATCAACTATGAAACAGAAGGAAGGCATCCAGGATACATAATGCATAATAAATCTGCTTTTTGCTTGAACTGACCTGGTTGTTCTACAGATTTAAAGGCAGAATTATAACAATTATAGAAGGTTTCTTCTTCTAAATGTCAACTAATTAAGTTAGATATTGAAATAACATAAAAACTTATGTTATGATCCAAAGAACAAGCACTTCTCATTAAATCTGGTTTTAGAGGAACGGTGCTCTCTCCTCCCACGGGCCCTTGTCTTGATTAGTTAGTTAGTGATGTGTTTTGTTACATTTAGAGCCCAACCTTCCTCCCACAAGATAGTTCAGAGGGACTAACAATGTAAAATAAAATAACAATAACAATAACAACAACAACAATTTATTCCCCGCCCATCTGGGCGGCTTCCAGCAAAATATTAAAATACAGTAATTCATCAAATATTACAAGCTTCCCTAACCAGGGCTGCCTTCTGATGTCTTCTGAAAGTCAGATAGCTGTTTATTTCTTTGACATCTGAAGGGAGGGTGTTCCACAGGGAAGGTGCCACTACCTAGAAGGCCCTCTGTCTAGTTCTCTATAACCCCATTTCTCACAGTGAGGGAACCACCAGAAAGCCCTCGGAGCTGAACCTCAGTGCCTGGGCTGAACGATGGAGGTGGAGATGCTCCTTCAATAAAGTATAGCCAATCAAACCCACATTCAAATTGCAGCAGTAAAATATGCAGGGATCTATAGTATGTAAAATGAACCATGGAAAGAGAAGAAGGGTAAGTCACTTATTTTAAGGATATAAAAATGAGTACTTTAAATTGTAAAATAGAAAATTTAATAAAAAATAGATACATAGATACATAGATAGACAGAGATAATAGCAACCATTAGAATAGTTTCATTTAAGCTAAGCATAATGATGCATCCAGAAAAAACCCTTTGTCTCACTGGATAAATCAGATCAAAATACTATAATGAAAAATCTAAAGTAGCTATTGTATATCAAGAGCCATCATTTCTTAGAGGGTTTTCTTAATGATGAAAGCAGGCTATCACATGATAATCGTAGTCATCACATGAGAAACATTCACAAAGTTTGTGCCCAAGCAATCTGTGGCTCCGTTGCACAAACATTTGTGTGGTACTTCTGTCTGCCGCCAAGTGCAACTCATGCTGGGTCCCAGAGGTGCCTCCATTTCCATGGCAATCGCTATTAATAGTGTGCCTTTCAATTTGTTAAGCATGAGGGATCTATAAAAGGGAAAGCTATTAATACAGCAGGGAATTTTCCCACAGTAAAAAGAAATCAAAGTTGAGCTTCATTCGTAAGACTGCTGTAAACGAAGGACTTGTTTCCGCCTTACCTCTATTGAGCTGTTTAATATAAGGCTGTGGTTTGTATATTTGCTGCGGGGAATTAGAGTACATCGCTACGTCATAGGATCGCAATGCCCTTTACCCTACAACAACAGCCCACTTACATCTTGGCATGCCTTAATAAACACCTTGGGCTGGAGTGGAGCAGGTTATCATCCTTCTCTCTCTTTCTCTCTCTCTCTTTCTCTCTCTCTTTTAATGATACAGCAAGAAAAAGAAAAGAGAAAACACAGATACAGAATTACACACAGGAATAACAATAAACACAAAATTTTCTTAACAAACAATAAAACATAAGTTGGTCTTAACATTATAGACCTGACCTCCCGTCTATTCCTTATTTCAATTTCTTATTACTTATTGCCAATACACACTTTTATCATCATGTAACTTTTTCTTAATATATCTTAACTCTTATGGCTAACTTGCAACTATTACTGAAGTTCCTCGAATGCTGCAACAGAGTTTAAACTACTATATTTATGTTTCAAATATCCTTTGAAAACCTCCCATTTTGAAACACATTCAGGTTATCATCGTTCTCATGGTGTAGAATGATTGAGTCACATTTATTTACACATACAGCTTCGTGAATGGGATTGTTGTATTTGGGGAGGGGCCACCCTGCCTTAGCTTTGCCAATACTTAGCAAGCATATCAAATGTAGCAATTTGGATCTTTGCAATCAATTGCATGTGCCTTTTCATGCAAGGTCATCATGGAGGCTGAGGTTTTCCTCTAGTATTGACCCTCTATTGAATTCAACACAACTTACTCCCAAGTGGAAATATCAAAAGCTGACCAGAAACTGTTTATGTATGCTACTACGGCAGCTAGAACTTTATTAGATCAAAAGTGGAAACAGCAAGAATTACCGACAGTAGAGGAATGGCAGACGAAGATGATGGACTATGCAGAATTGACAAAGCTGACGGGGGAAATCCGAAAACAGAGTGACCAAGTGTTCCAGGGAGAATGGAGTAAATTTATTGAATATATAGATAATCATTGTAAACATATAAAGACACTAGTCGGACTGTGGTAAAGTTCACAACGTTTAAAAGAAGAAACTTTCTGCTTGTGCTTTAAGCTTTAAATCATTCAAGTTAAATGTAGAAGTTAGACGATATAAATGTGTGGTTATAAGATGTGTTTTATAAAAACCAGATGGCGGAACGGAGGGAAGTCAAAAGCTTGGCAGAGCTAAAAATTTGTGAAAGGTGATACAATGTTATAATATTGTCAAAAAAATTGAAAATTAATTTTAAAATATTATTTAAAAAATGACTTACTCCCAAGTAAATGGGGTTAGGATTTCTGTCCAAATACTGATGGGGGAGAAATTCAGTTCAGTTCACATTTAAAGGCAAACCTACCAGAACACACTTCATGAACCAATATGCAAAACAAAATGCAGCCAGTGTTCGAAATCCGCATTTCTTTGAATTTTGCAGTGCAGTTCTCTGGCCAGGTAATGGGAGCGAAAATGCATATATTAGGGTAGAGTGTGCATAAAAATGCATGTGCTCATGAAAACAACATACAAAATGCTTTGTATTTGAGAAAAATGCTTGCAATCAATGCACGTAGTAGAATACATTTCATGAGGACTTTCGAAAATGCCTTTTCGCAAACTGACGGGTGAAACGGAATACTTCATTGAAGACTGGGGTAAGGGGAAACTGAGATGCCAAAACTGAAGGTTTCCCCATCCCTCATCTCCAGTTAAGTGGTTCTTGGGTAATATGACAAGGAAAAAGCTTTCCCTGAGATCTTGTAGTTCTGCTGCCAGTTGGAATTAGAATAACTGGTCGTGTAAGGAGTCAACAGCACGACTTAACAGAAGGCTGCTATGTATGTTTTTGTTAGGATGCTAAGATACAATTATCAGGGCTTTCATGTTTTTATCCAGCTCAGAAAAATCTTTATTTGCATTAGCCTCTAGCCATCATAATAAAATGAAATGAAATGTACTGAAGATAGGGTTAAAAACTTAACTATACAAAATACATTGGGAGGTTTACAACAATAATCAAATAACAGATCTTATTCTAATTGCCCCCGCTAAAAACCTTGCAATTTTTCCTGTCACCTGGTCATCTTGATCTGCTCACAGCCTTTCTCAACCTGTGGGTCCCCAGATGTTGTTGAACTACAACTCCCATCACCCCTAGCTAGCAATGTCAGAGCTCAGGGATGATGGGAGTTGTAGTCCAACAACATCTGGGGACCCACAGCTTGAGAACCACTGTGCTAGAAGAAAGGACACAGTAGCAAGGGTTGAGCAACCCGGCATGGACAATAACAGAGGGGTAATGTCATCACCTTGCCAACAAAGGTTCGTATAGTTAAAGCTATGGTTTTCCCAGTAGTGATGTATGGAAGTGAGAGCTGGACCATAAAGAAGGCTGATTGCCGAAGAATTAATGCTTTTGAATTATGGTGCTGGAGGAGACTCTTGAGAGTCCCATGGATTGCAAGAAGATCAAACCTATCCATTCTTAAGGACAGATCCTGAAGCTGAGGCTCCAATACTTTGGCCACCTCATGAGAAGAGAAGACTCCCTGGAAAAGACCCTGATGTTGGGAAAGATGGAGGGCACAAAGAGAAGGGGACGACAGAGGACGAGATGGTTGGATAGTGTTCTCGAAGCTACCAGCATGAGTTTGACCAAACTGCGGGACGCAGTGGAAGACAGGAGTGCCTGGCGTGCTCTGGTCCAGGGGGTCACAAAGAGTCGGACAGGACTAAATGACTAAACAACAACAACAAAATGACCTCACTCCTCAAATCTTTATAAAGAGTGCAAGCCAGAAGCACATGAGCCACTGACTCAATATTGCCATCTCCACATGGACATAACTTTTCAGTGGAAAAGTTTTTCCAGTGGAATTTTTTGAAATTGACCCTCAAGAACAGCCGAAGGCAGTATATTCAATCTCGTGAAAGTGAAAGCGTGTCTGTATTTTGAGATGTTTTTATCCACTATACATGCCTTTCTGGAGACTAACTTTGCTCTTTTGTTCAGATGAAGGTTTGATTTAGAGAACCAAAATCCTGTTGACTTGCAAAAGATTAGCAGCCAGAGAGTTGGACTAGGGCCTGAGAGACCCCGGTTGACATCTTTACTCAGCCATGAAGCTTGCTGGCTGACCTTGGGCCAGTCAAATCCTAACCTGCTTCAATGGTTTGTTGTAAGAATAAAATGGGGAGGGGGAGAACCATGGACAACATGTTGAACTCCTTGGGGAGAAATAAACACCTATCCCTCTGTTCACTCCTTGCAAAAAGCCACCCACCTCCTCCCTTTACAAATTGCTAAACCTCCTATAGGGACACAGGTGGCGCTGTGGGTTAAACCACAGAGCCTAGGACTTACCGATCAGAAGGTCGGCGGTTTGAATCCCCGCAATGGGGTGAGCTCCTGTTGCTTGGTCCCAGCTCCTGCCACCCTAGCAGTTTGAAAGCACATCAAAGTGCAAGTGGATAAATAGGTACCGCTCCAGCGGGAAGGTAAATGGCATTTCTGGGTGCTGCTCTGGTTCGCCAGAAGCAGCTTAGTCATGCTGGCCACATGACCTGGAAGCTGTACGCCGGCTCCCTCGGCCAATAAAGCGAGATGAGTGCCGCAACCCCAAAGTCAGGTACGACTGGACCTAATGGTCAGGGGTCCCTTTACCTTTACCTTAACCCTCCTATAATTTGTCTAAACTATGCATACCCTTACTCCTAATGAAAGCCACCCTCCCCGTCCTTTTACACCTTACCAAACCTCCATAGGTCTCGCCCACCCTGGTACCTTTTTTCTCACCTTTGATGTTGCTGCAATGATCCAGCAACTCTGAAAGCCCAGATTGCTGTTACACTGTGGTTCATCTGTTGGCAGCCATAGAAATTGCAGCATGACAACACTCTTACATAGTTATTCTATGTACAGCGTTTCCGTGTGATCTGGCACTCATCATGGTGTCCCGTCAAACCAGAAGCGGTTCAGTCATGCTGCCCACATGACCCGGAAAGCTGTCTGTGGACAAACACCAACTCCCTTGGTCTGAAAGCGAGATGAGCGCCCATAGTCTCCTTTGACTGGACTCCAGGGGTCCTTTACCTTTACTTTATTCTATGTAAGGGAGGAGATTTATTTAGGCAAATTCACCAGCATGTTATTTGCGTGGACAGGCGGAGTCCCCAGATCCCGAGTGGTCCCCCCGTCATGTGGAATAACGACTCTAGACAACGTGCTATGGGATTAAATTGGCCACAACTTTATTAAATTTCAAATGTGGGTAGACCTTGGCTCAGGCATTGGGCGTTCTCCCTCCCTAGTCCCCAGCCGGGGACCTAGGGAGCATCAGGGTTATCCAGTGTGTGTGGGGGGGATGGGCCGGCTCTGGAGAACATATGTTCAAGCAGAGATAGCCGCCCCCGTTACGCCGCCGCAGGGGAGAGCAATGACGACCTTTCGGCGTACGGCCAAAGCCTCCCTTCAAAAACCCCTTTAACGGGGAACCCTGGTATCGCCGCCGCAAAGAGGAAGATGGACTAAAGGATTCCGCCCAAGGCCTGATACCGCCAAAGTTGTGACGTTTTGCTACGGGAAAGGCGAAACCTGCCAATGCAGGGAAATTCCTTTCCGGCCCTTTAACAGCGACCTTATCGTAGCAGCGCCCGCATACCTGTGGAGACAGGTTAACCTGCAAAACCTATGAAAAAAAAAAAAAAGTTAACCTGCAAAAGAAGACATTAACTGAGGGTGGGTAGGGTGGGAGAAGCTCTGGAGCCAAGTGAGGATTAACAATTAAGATCCACCCTCTATTGTGTGGGCAGGTAATCCCTCCCCTTACCTGGCCTGGTTTCCCTGGCAACACTTCCCCCAGGTGGGATTGGACAACTCGCTGGGGTAGGCGGGGACCTCCAGGTATCCCACCTGGGGGAAGGCAAAGCCTATGCTGATGGGGCCACTCCAGATCCAGGGCTGCACGCGTCCACGCAAAAGGCGCCCCCCGTTTTAAGTGGGGAGCGGTCATTATAGTAATACTATTAATTAAGCTTCGTGCCAAAGGGATCCTTACTATATCCTTATGCTTATTTTATGGGTTCTGTTCCCTTTGATGGGTTTCACTGTCCTGAGTGGAATCGTACTAAGGACTGGGGAAGCTCTTTCACAGAGAACTCCATCAGCAACTTCCCAGGAAAGGTGTGGGAATTAAAAGCAGGCGTGGACCCACTTCCCTATCGGAACAGCAAAACTAAACTGTTTGCCTACAAAATCAGTAAACTGATAAGGCAGCTTCACCCCAAGCAGGTGAACTCAATTATGGAGAGTATATAAATGTGTCATGTGATTATTAACTTGCTTGCAAAAAAATAAATAAATCAGTAGGAGCTAGTATAAATTTGCATATTCAAATAGGAGGAGCAACACTTATTTCCTTGTTTAGGGGTGTGTTGATTAAGGCAAGCTTTTATTTACATCAGAATACAAACTGATATTTTATGACCTTCAGGTATATCCACTTCATATTTAGTAACTACTCTTGCTGCTGTTTGCAGTCATACATTCAGTGGCCACTGCAACACACACACACACACACACACTTCAAACATTGCAGCGGTGGAACATCAGTTTTGTGTGTAAAATGCCTCAGATTCAATTCCTGGCATCTTCAGATAGGGCTGGGAAATACTTCTGCCTGAAACACTGGCATGCCTCTACCAGTCAGTGTAGTCAAAACCCTTGCATATTGTTGCTTGTGTTTTTGCTGCTGACTGTTTTGATTTCTGTTGACTTCACTGGTTCCTGTTCCTGTGCATGAACTGGAGATGCCAGAGACTCTGAGGCTGGGAACTTCAGCACACAAAGCATGTGAGCTATGGGTCCTGCCTACTGGATAACAACAACAACAACAACAACAACAACAACAACAACAACAACAACAACAACAACTTTTATTTATACCCCACCCTCCCCAGCCAAGACGGGGCTCAGGGCGGCTAACACCCGATATAAAAAAAATTGATTGAAATACAACTTTAAAAACAAGATTAAAATACAACATTAAACATTAAAATGCAGCCTCATTTCAGTGGAAACTCAAATCAAAAACTTTTGGGGGGATGAAAACGTCAAGTCTTCACCAAGGCTAACTATCCAGACTGGTCCTACATGGGCCAGAAAAAAGCCAGGGAAGTCCCCAAATAGGAGTTCCATCACAGAAGGAGAAAGGAAAAAAAGAAAGAGAGGGAGGGAATCAAATTGGTTCCAAGCCAAAGGCCATGTGGAACAATTCTGTCTTAGAGGCCCTGCGGAAAGAAATCAGTTCCCGCAGGGCCCTGGTCTCATGAGACAGAGCCACCAGGCCAGAGCCAGTGTTGAAAAGGCCCTGGCTCTGGTTGAGGTTAATCTGACTTCCTTAGGGCCCAGGACCTCTAGGGTGTTGCTATTTATGGACCTTAAGGTCCTCCGTGGGGCATACTGGGAGAGGCGGTCCCGTAGGTACAAGGGTCCTAGGCTGTGATATATAGTCCCCATGGCTCTTGGATGAGGAGCCAGGGCTTCAGTACTAGGTCTGAGTTCTAAAAGTTCTCATTCAGTGATGGCTGCTGTAATGGGTGGGAAACCACCCAGTCATTTGCACAAGGAAGAAGTGCTGGAGCTGCGTGGCTGCAATGGAGCAGCTGCAGCAAAGATCCATTGAGGGAGAAAGGCAAGAGGGAACAAAAACAAGGATGGGAACTTCTCCTCTGCCCCATTCCCTTGTGGGAACCACCATTCAGAGTATAATATTTCAAACATGGCTTGCCTGTGAAAAAAATGTGAGAAGATTTCATAGATTAACAACTATTTTAAAAATTGCCCACCAGGATTGGAATACAATTAAAACTCTTTCTGCTTTGAATTCCCGTGGTTTAAATTAGGAAACTATTGTATTCTTTCTTGCAGTTTTTGTGTCAAGTTCCATTTTACTAGATTTGGAGGTAGTAAATAAATGTCATAGTGGTTTTCAGAATAATAAATGCTTCATGAGAACACAATTATGATTATGATCCAAGAAGATATATTGCTTTATTCCGTGGAAACTAATCTTGATGCTTTTGATTATTGTTCTCAACCTGATTTTAAATTAAGTAGGAAATGCAGTTTTCCCACCGAGCTTGGAACAATGACAGGATTTGCTTGTATCACTTCACAGCACAAGTGTCTGCACAGCATTGCCTAGAGATTTACCATATTTAAATCAAAATTATAATCATGTTGACTTAGTTAAGTTTACTGTGCTTGAGAGCAGAAGTGCCAAACAGAGAAAGAAAGCATACAGAGTGGCAAAAGTTGTATGGCTTGACATAATTAGCCCTAAACCCCAAAGGTGAAACCTATTGCATTATTGTATAGGAGTGAGTAACTTGGTGTTTTTCGAGGGATTGCTGGAAAGGGTCACAAGGAGTGTTTGTTTTATGGCCTCTGGTTCTCTAGGATTGGCCATCTGAATTGTATTGGAAACACTGTCTTGGCTCCAAATAGTTTGAGCCCCACCTTGGCTCTAAGCCCAGGCATAGGAGTTCCTGCAAATGATCCCAGCTGCTTCACCATCACACATCCAAGGAAGTGTTAAAGGAGGCCTGCCCAGTCACACCCCAATTCCAACCCTATTAGCTTTGGTTGATGATCTAGGGATTTCTCTGAAGAAAGGATGGAGACCTGTGGTCCTCCAGGTTATGTTGGGCTCCAACCTTCACCAGCCACAGCCACCATGGCCAACAGTCATGAATGTTGGGAGTTGTAGCCCAGAGGTGAAAGAGGTGAAAGAGCCCTCATCCATATAGTTTATGCAGGTTGGGGTGTGTGGGAGAACCTTGTTGTTGTTTAGTCATGTCCAACTCTTCGTGACCCCATGGACCAGAGCACGCCAGGCACTCCTGTCTTCCCCTGCCTCCCGCAGTTTGGTCAAACTCATGCTGGTAGCTTTGAGAACACTGTCCAACTATCTTGTCCTCTGTCGTCCCTTCTCCTTGTGCCCTCCATCTTTCCCAACATCAGGGTCTTTTCCAGGGAGTCTTCTCTTTCATGAGGTGGCCAAAGTATTGGAGACTCAGCTTCAGGATCTGTCCTTCCAGTGAGCACTCAGGGCTGATTTCCTTCAGAATGGAGAGGTTTGATCTTCTTGCAGTCCATGGGACTCTCCAGAGTCTCCTCCAGCACCATAATTCAAAAGAACTTACGTGGCCCTATACTGAAATCAGGGAAAGAGGGTTGTGTTGCACTCAGTCAGATTGAGCTGTAGAGGCAGAGTACCATCTTAAATTCATGCACCAGAGCCACTCTCCCATTGGTCCAGATGCATGAAGCAGGCACATCTGCCTCTTGATGACCATTGTGCATGAACTCTCTCCTAGTGGCCATGTCTAAGGCACACAGCATAAGAACTGAGGAGCAAACATTACAGCTGATCTTGTACAGAATGGAATTACTGTGAATGCGTGTAAGGGGATGGAGGGTTGGAGTCAGCATATTGGAGGGATTTAAAAGTTCATTTGCTCAAAAGAAGGACTAAAAGGGTGATGTGCATAGGATGTTGAACACTTCTTTGAACCTTGTAATGAAGATCCAGTGTTTCTTTCATTCTTGACACTAAAGCTGACCACTCTGTGTCACACAAATGTTAAGTTTTTAAAAGGGGAAAAAAACCCCAGCTCAACAGCTGCTAATAATCAATGAGAATTAGCTGTCTGGAGTTTAATTTGTTGCCATTGCAGGAATTTCTCAGCCAATTAATGATCGGAGGGAGAGGAAGCCACAAGTATTAAAGTCTATCAAATTCAATGGCAAAATTTCTCACTGAATTGAATCTAATTATACAAATTGTTTTGGCATGTTTTCGATAAATACATTTGTATGCCATGTGCCGGTGGTGTTATTTTCCAGAATGAACAATGATTTATATAATGCAGGGATAAGATTCCTTAGGCAGTGACTCATTATTGCACTCTAAACAGTTTCCAGTGGGAACCTTTTCCCCAAATGGGAAAAAGACCATTCCTTAAATGGCTCTGCTTTGGCACCCTCTTTTTAAAAAGCTACTTTTATTTTAGATCACAATATTTTCTTATTGCCTTTTAAAATCACATGGTTATTTAGTTTTTGTTTTTTCCTAGCTTTTGTTTACACATAACCTAGACAAAGGGGTCATACACACAAAAATGAGCTGGTGTGTGTGTGTGTGTGTGTGTGTGTTATCTAAGTTGCAAAAATAAACCTTGTATAAAACCTTACATGTTAACAGTCACTTTGTTGAAGATATGCAAATGGCACATGTTGCTTCCACTTCTAATTAGGCCATGTGATCTATTGAAATATACTTTGTGGGATATAAGCACACGTGTTGATAGGACCCAGCAAGGAGAAACAAATGGGTTGCAGCTATTTAAGATCACGAAGTGCCCTTCTTTCCTTGCTTAAAGGTCAGGTAAGGTTGGGCCACAAAACACTAAAGCAGCCTTTGTCAACCTGATGCCCTCCAGATGTTTTGAATGACAACTCCCAGATGTAGACTAAAATATCTGGCGGACACTACAGTAGTGAAGGCTGCACTAAACCATGGTTTAGTGTTATGTCCAAAATGAGCCATTAGGGAGGCTACACATCTATTCAAGCACACTTAGAGTTGGGATAGCAGAAACTATGTGATTTATGCTCTGCTCTGATCCATCCCTGTGTGCAATGAATGTCCAGAGTCCGTCCCTTTTTGCCAGATTGTGCCCAGCACAGCAAGAGAAGAACTTCCCTTTCCCACTCACGTTTTTCGTAATTTGGTGTACACACACAGAATGACACAGGGATTTGCCATATCTGCAGCCTAACTCATGGACAAGGGCCAACCTGAGCACCCACTAATGTTGTTGAACCACAGTTCCCAACATTCCTGACCATTATTTTATTTATATATTTATTGAATTTAAATACTGCCCTTTACCCGGAGGTCTCAGGGTGGTTCACAGAAAAGATCAAAATATATAAAATAAAAATAAAAACAATAACCCAACAACACCCCCCCTCAAAAGAGCCACATTTTAAAAGGGTATAGGATGTTGATCAGGTCAGCAAAGGCCTGGTTAAAAAGGAACATTTTTGCCTGGTGCCTAAAGGTGTATACTGAAGGCGCCAGGCGAACTTCCCTGGGGAGAGCATTCCACAGATGGGGGCCACTGCAGAGAAGGCCCATTCTCGTCTTGGCACCCTCTGGACCTCTCGAGGAGGAGGCACAAGAACGAGGGCCTCAGAAGATGAACTCAGGGTCCAGGGAGGTTCATATGGAAAGAGGCTGTCCTTGAAGTATTGTGGTCCCGAGCCTTTTAAGGCTTTATAGATCAAAACCAGCACTTTCAATTGGGCCCAGAAACTAATTGGTAGCCAGTGCAGTTGGACCAGGATTGGTGTAATATGCTCAAACTTTCTTGCTCCAGTGAGCAACCTGGCTGCTGAATTTTGCACTAGCTGAAGTTTTTGAACCGTCTTCAGAGACAGCATTGCAGTAATCTAACCCCGAGGTTTCCAGAGCATAGACAACAGTAGTTAGGCTATCCCTGTCCAGATAGGGGTGTAGCCATGCTGGTTAAGGTTGATGAGAGTCGGAATCCAATGGCATCTGGAGGACACCAGGTTGGGGAAGGTTGCTCTGTAGAGTTTTACCAGGCCATTGTTACCAATCTGTAACTGAGGGGTAAGTGGAAAACTTTTTGCATTTACTGGGGAACACGGAACAATGGAGGGCAATGGGTGTGCTAACTTGAAAAGAAAACGGGAACCAGAGGAGCCATAACAACAAAGGGTTAAAACCAGGTTCCCAGGGTCTCTTTGGATCAGTAATCCCCTTCTTCATAATCTTCCAGTCTTCGATGCATAAGGCTTCCTGGGCTTCAGCAACATTATTGTATCTGCAATAAGAGGAGTAACAAGTATAGGATATAAGAAGCTGCCATATACCAGTCAGACCATTAGCCTATCTTGCCCAGTACAGTGGTACCTCAGGTTAAGTATTTAATTCATTCTGGAGGTCCGTTCTTAACCTGAAACTGTTCTTAACCTGAAGCACCACTTTAGCTAATGGGGCCTCCCACAGCCGCCGCACCACCAGAGTACAATTTCTGTTCTCATCCTGAAGCAAAGTTCTTAACCCAGGGTACTATTTCTGAGTTAGTGGAGTCTGTAACCTGAAGGATATGTAACCTGAAGCGTATGTAACCCGAGGTACCACTGTATTGTCTACACTAATTGGCAGTGGTTCTGCAGGATTTCAGGCTGAGGTGTCTCCTAGCCATACCTGGAGATGCTTGAACCTGGGAGCTTGTTTATGCAGAACAGATGATCTGCCACTATGCTATGATGAGCAATCAGAGGTTCTTTCAGTCAACAGTAGTCACTACTATGCTCAGATAATTGCATCTGTCTTAAATGTGAAGAGCAATTCCAAGATTTCTCCAGGAGCACCTTCTTTGGGGAGACCAACAGGCCCCTAACAATCGCACTTCAGAAGCTTTCCCCACAGTTGATGAATAACTTTTCCCTTGCTGAATTCTGTCCTGACAGACACAGGAGCCCTGTAGGGCTGGGGGTTGGGAGGGAGCAGCATCCCTACATGATTGCTAACTTCATAGTTTAATTACAACTGGCTCACTAGTCCTGATTTGTTTTATTTATATATAAATGGAGCCCATGCCTGAAGACTTTCCATCTGCTCCCATTAAAAGAAAACCACTGTAGGCAAAGTGATGGTGGTTTCCTTCCCACTTTTTTATACCTATTAATTATATTTGGCTTTGGTTTGAAAACAAGATGTAAAGTTGATACTAATCAGGTGAACTTGCCTTTATAATTATGGTCTATTGGTTAAATGCAAGTGTGTGTAATCCTGCTCAAACATCTGATGTGGCTTTGTTAGCAGCCCTTTTTTATTCTTCTAAATGGGCAAGTTGATCGGGCAGAGGGATCTCTGTGCCTTAGTGAGCAAACGAAAGTACAAGCTCCCTTCTTCATTCTTAACCCAAGAAATGACTTCAACCCTATTCACTGGAATGGAAGTGAACTGTTGTGTTTTTAAGCACCCATTTGTTGTTCTTTAGTCATTTAGTCGTGTCTGACTCTTTGTGACCCCATGGACCAGAGCATGCCAGGCACTCCTGTCTTCCACTGTCTCCTGCAGTTTGGTCAAACTCATGCTGGTAGCTTCGAGAACACTGTACAACCATCTCATCCTCTGTCATCCCCTTCTCCTTGTGCCCTCAATCTTTCCCAGCATCAGAGTCTTTTCCAGGGAGTCTTCTCTTTCATGAGGTGGCCAAAGTATTGGAGACTCAGCTTCAGGATCTGTCCTTCCAGTGAGCACTCAGGGCTGATTTCCTTCAGAATAGATAGATTTGATCTTCTTGCAGTCCATGGGACTCTCAAGAGTCTCCTCCAGCACCATAATTCAAAAGCATCAATTCTCCGGCGATCAGCCTTCTTTATGGTCCAGCTCTCACTTCCATACATCACTACTGGGAAAACCATAGCTTTAACTATATGGACCTTTGTCGGCAAGGTGATGTCTCTGCACCCATACACCTTCCTAACTCCGATCAAGGTCTCCATACAGTGTAAAGTTCCTACAAAGGATTTTGTGACTCTCCCAATGATGTTGTGGGATTCCAACTGCTGTTGAGGATAGGACGCAAACCAATGGATCCAAGTTACAAGAAAGGTGATTCCAACCAAACACCAGGAAGGACTTTCTGACAGTAAATGCTGTGTGACAGTGGAATAGACTACCTCGAGAGGTGGTGGACTCTCTTTCCTTGAAGGTTTCTTTTAGAAGAGGTTGAATGGCTATCTGCCATGTATGACCTAATTGAGATTCCTGCATTGCAGCAGGTTGGACTAGATAATTCTCAGGGTTCCTTCCAGCTCTACAGTTCTATGATTCTAGGTAGGCAATGCAACTATCGCAGGGATTTATTGATTGTGCAGTCATGGCCAACAGTGAACAATACTCAGCTTAATAAAAGCAACGTCTTCAAATTTTATTCATGCTTAATTCTTCTTTTCCACTGAGATCACATTTAGTAATCAGCACTCTTTTCCCCTCCTTTAAAAAGCCAATCATTAACATTTTCTTGCAATTAGTTTGCTATTATTGAAGTAGCAATAGGTATTAACATCTAAAATGAACAAACCTATATGAACCCAACTTTGCATGGGCATCTTATGTCCCTTAATAGTGTCCCCTAGCAGTGTTGCTTTATTACAATTTTTATGAATTTTCTTGCAACTTCTTAAGACATTTCTACGTGCAACAGGGAGATCCGATTTCTTTTGCTGATTTGAAACTTTGAGCCTTTGCAATGCTTATTTGCAGTACTTGTGATTCTCTGGGAGAAGTCTTCCGCTGCTTTTGTGGCAAGCAGCTAAAAATGACAAAGGGTGCTTCTAGACTGCCGCTATTTTCACTATATATGTTTTTATATGCGTTGGAAGCCGTCCAGAGTGGTTGGGGCAACCCAGCCAGGTGGGGTGAGGAATAAATAATCCAATTATTATTAGTAGTATTATCACACACCAGCCAATTCATGTAGTGCAATCAGGGCCGTCTTTACCATATGTGCCGCCGGGGGAGATGATCTATAATGAAATAAAAAAGGTACTTAAATACACTTTTCTGAAGAAACCAGAGGCCTTCCTCCTGGGCATAGTTGGCCAAACGGTGTCAAAGAAGGATAGAACTTTTTTTATGTATGCTACAGCAGCAGCAAGAATTCTCATCGCGAAGCATTGGAAGACACAAGACCTACCCACGGTGGAAGAATGGCAGACGCAATTGATGGACTATATGGAACTGGCGGAGATGACTGGCAGAATCCGAGATCTGGGAGAAGAGTTGGTGGAAGAAGACTGGATGAAATTTAAAATTTATTTACAGAAACATTGTAAAATTTTTGAATGTTGACGGCATTGATTTGAATTGAAGGGGTTCTAGTAACAAGGTTAAGATTGGACTCATAATAGATAAATAGACAAATTGAACAATTAAATTTAATTAATTTGCTGAACCAAATTTTAAAAGGGATACAAAAAAGGGAGATGTGAGGAAGTCGGGAAAATAAGTTAATCAAAGATGAGAATTTTTTTAAAAAAGGATTTTTGTCTTTTTCTTTTTTTTCTTTTTTCCTTGTGTCTTTTTTATTTCTATTTTTCCCTTTTTTATGCTTTAATGTTTGTATTTTTGTATTCTGTGATTTTGTACCTTTGTATTTTTGTCTTTTCTGCATCTTTTATCTTTAAAATCTAATAAAATATTATATAAAAAAAAATACCATATGTGCCGCCGGGGTGCAAAGATCCGCCCAGCGCCCCCAAATTTAGTGCTGCCCACGTCTACACCCAAGATATACTTCTCTGCAGTTGCAGGTGAGGCCATGGCGGCATCGGCAGCGTCATGCTCTTCCGAGTCTTGCTGCCATCGCCCCTCAAAAGCCAGGCGCCCAAGCTCCGCAAAGGTGCGCAGATTCACATCCGGGTTCTTTTAAAAGCTCCCCAGGAGGAGGAAGGAGAAGAAGAGGGATGCAGCAGCCGTGCCAATAGCAGGTGAGAGAGCAATGCCTCTCCATTCAGGGCGGGACTCCGGGGAGGAGAAAGCAGCCAGGGTGGAGGCAGCAGCGTCAGCCAGCTTTGAATGTCAGCTTGATCAAAATTATTTATTATTTCATAACAGGTAGATGGTTAAGAGCTTAGGCGATTTCAGCAGCGGGCACCTGGCGCCCCCCAGAATTCAGTGCCCCGGGTAAAGACGGCCCTGTGTGCTATTATAGGCCACCTTCACACCATATATTTTAAGCATCTTCATACTATTTTAAATAGTCATGGCTTCCCTGGGAGCTGTAGTTTGAGAGTTGTTAGGAGACCTTTCTTTCCCTCCCAGAGCTACAATTCCCAGAGTGGCTTAACAGCCAATCCCTCTTCTCATGGATCTCTGGGAATTGTAGCTCTGGGAGGGAAGAGGGGTTTCATAACATAGGAATCAAAGGCAAAGTGAAATCTTCTTTGAGAGGACAAGCAGGGAGAGAAGAGAGCACAGTGCTCCAGGCTCCTAACCATGTACTCAGCAAATGCAACATTAACATTCTTTAAAAATGAGGGAAAGATCGCTGTCATTAGGCAAGATGCAGTGGTGCTGTTAAAAACGAACATAGCATTTTATTTCTTAAGAGTAAATCTAATTTAAAATAGAAGAAGGTATCCAGTTGAGACCATTAAAAAGAATTAGTTACATGAGTCTTCCAGATGTCTTCCTTGCTAGTTATGTGATTTTAAAAATCTGGAAGTATTCATTTTTGTGTGGCATCTTCAAAAGATGGTGTGAGTACAAAAGTGTCTTTTATTTATATCCTTTAATTCGGGAGAATTAGTCAATATCTCTTGAGCCATCTCTGCTCTCTTGGCAGCAGCCATTAAACTGATTCTGTTTTATTTATCTATTTTAAATATTTATGAATCGATTACGTGCACGGATTGCTAAATGATATAGAATGGAAACAATTTCAGAACAGCATATATCCCAAGTAAAACAGAAGGGTCTTAAAGGCGATCAGATAAGATTAATATTCAACAAATGCTTGGCAAAATAAAAATGTGTTCATGACATGCCAAAATCCATAGTGCAAGCGGCTACTGTGTTGAATGTTCTCTTATGAGCATACAGGAATTTGATTTCTGGGTCATGAGGCAGCTCCAGAAGTTCTGCCCCTGGTGATATCTGCTGTCTAGCAGGCCTATAGGGAGTGAGGCAGTCTTTAAGGAACCCAGGACCCAGGTTGTTTAGGGCTTTGTAAACTGGTACCAAATCTTGGTTTTTTTTAAAAAAGGTAATGGACCACTGGACGATTAAGTCCAGTCAAAGGCGACTATGGAGTTGAGGCTCTCATCTCGCTTTCAGGCTGATGGAGCTGGCGTTTGTCCACAGACAGCTTTCTGGATCATGTGGCCAGCATGACTGAACTGCTTCTTGTGAACGGAACACCGTGACGGAAACCAGAGCACACGGAAATACCGGTTACCTTCCCGCTGCAGCAGTACCTATTTATCTACTTGCACTGGTGTGCTTTCCAACTGCTAGGTTGGCAGGGGCTGGGACAGAGCAATGGGAGCTCACTCCATTGTGGGGATTCGAACTGCCAACCTTCTGACTGGCAAGCCCAAGAGGCTCAGTGGTTTAGACCACAGTGCCACCCACGTCCCAAACCTTGATCCTAGGCTGGCCAGTGCAGGTGTTATTTGCTGTCAGAAAGTTGTTGTACAAGTAGTTGGGCTGCTTACATTCTATACCAGCTGAAGCTTCCAGGTCCGGAAAGGGTAGCACCACATAAAGCCGATGACAGTAATCAAGCCATACAACCACTGGATGGACAACTATGTGTAACCTCTCCTGGTCAAGGAAGTCTGTTTACCCTCTGGGGGGGGTGGCTTTGTGGGCAGACACCACATCTCCCCTATGAACCAGCCTATTGTCAGGCAGATAGTACTACCGCCGAATTGGCCAATGGCAGCAGGCATTCAGGGGGCATCACCTGGGCGTGGTACCAGTCCACTAATAGCAGTGCTTGCCACCGCACCCAGGGGAAGGATAAATAGCTGGCCAGCTCAGCCTTTCTGCCTCTCTCTCACTGCGCCAGTTCTCCCACCCACTATCCCTCAGATTAGGGTTCTTTACCAATGGTACGACCTTGTTATGGACAATGCTGGTTGCCGGATTCAGGAGCCGGTCAGGAATTTTTCCCATTTGGCAAAATGGCACCGCCATTTGGGTTTTCTCCTACCTCATAGCAATAGTCACAACTTTCTGAGGCATTGGGTTAGCCTAGTCTTGGTTACAGGGGTGGTTGTAGCCCCCGCTTGCCCCTCCATGGGTAAGGGTATCCTGTTAAAAGGATCCGGGAGGAGTGACTCCTGTCTGACGGGGGCTGTGACCATACCACTCCTCCAACGGTGACTGCTTGGGGGCTGCCCCGATTTGATGTAGGTCATAGGGCGTTCCCTCCCTCCACTGGCTTCACCCTTCGAAATACTCCTGGCAGACAGGTGGGAGTAACATGTGCCGTTGCTTACCTTAATGCCTATGGCCAAACCTTTCATATCTGTAACCAATAAAATTGTGGCTTTCTTTGATACCAAAATCCCAATAAGCTGTGCATTGTCTGGTTCTTTGTACCTTAGGTAATATGGTGGTAGCGGGACCTCGCCACACAATGATCATAGCTGTCTCACCAGCCAAGGCTATTAAAAGAACACCTGAGCCCCTGAAGCTATCTGAGCTTCCAGTGACAGTGCTGGAGTACCCCAGACCACTAACTTGCTCCTTTATAGGGAATGTAACCTCACCCAGACCCAGAAACCACTCGCCCACAGTGCTTCTTGTCTTGCCAAGATTCAAGCCAAACTTCTTGGCCCTCATCCAGCTCACCAATTAGTCCAGGCACTGATCAAGGGCTTGCACAGCCTCTCCTGAGAGCTAGGATTCTTTTGATATGTTCTTTGTGGTTTCAGCATGGAGACACGGAATCATCAGGTGCCAAATAGAAAGACACTGAGTGAGAATATCAAGAATGGGACTAGCCCATCCGTGAACTGCTTGGGACAGGGCTAGTTTCATGGTTCCACTCCTGGTGCAAGTGCTCTGCATGTGAACAGCGCGTGCAGAGGACTACAAGGTCATGCTCCATTCCAGATAATGAGTAGGGATGTGGGTGGCGCTGTGGTCTAAACCACTGAGCCTCTTGGGCTTCCAAATCAGAAGGTTGGCGGTTCAAATCCCCACAACGGGGTGAGCTCCCATTGCTCTGTCCCAGCTCCTGCCAACCTAGCAGTTTGAAAGCACACCAGTGCAAGTAGATAAATAGGTACTGCTGCAGCGGAAAGGTAAACAGCATTTCCATGCGCTCTGACTTCCGTCACAGTGTCCCATTGCGCCAGAAGCGGTTTAGTCATGCTGGCCACATGACCCAGAAAGCTGTCCGTGGACAAACGCTGACTTCCTTGGCCTGAAAGCGAGATGAGCACCACAACCCCATAGTCGTCTTTGACTGGCCTTAACCATCCAGGGGTCTTTACCTTTTTCTTTTTTACAGTTGTACTAGAGCCTTCATCTCATGATAGAGAAAATAATTTTGTTCTTACCTTCAGGAACATGATTCGTTATAAGACATTCCCTCCCCTCCCCAAATGTGTTCTAATTCAATCCTGTTTTGATTCAGGTGCATATATCTTTGGAAAGATTTATGGAGGAGAGAAGAATACAGGTGCCCTCCAGATATAAAGGCCCTTGTTAAGTTTTCCATAATACGTGGAAATGTCTTCTATAGCGAGACTCAGACTCCTTGGATGCCAAACAGTTCATGAAGTGCAAAAAGAAGTTATTCTGAAGTATTTTTAGACTTGACCTTAGTGGGGAAAATGTACAAACCAAGTCAACATCCTGCTTACAGTCAGAACTAGACAACTGGCAACAATTTGCATGTGTGTGTGCAAATGCTAGCAACCCATGCCTTGTTCATGGTTGAGAATATGTGCAGTAGGATTCTGATGATATTTCTATCAATTGCACATAGCTGTGGACATTTTGGGAACATTTTACCTGCGATGACAAAAAACCGAGCATGCCAAAGCCTGGCTAGTGCCTATAGCTTTCGAGTCTTGCTAACATTTAAATAAACTGCGCATGTTTTCTTGTCTGAACAATGACCTTATTGTTTAGGCTAAAATACAGTGCACAGCCAGCTATGTTAGGAAATGAGTGAATTGTGGGGCTGTCAACTACTATTTTGGTCCACACCTACCTTATCTAGGAATTCCTTCCAAGTGTTTGGCTTTAAAGAAAAAAAGATTGCAAGTGACAACTTTGTAAATGAAGGGGCTCTTCCATCAAAAGACAGCCAGGTTTGTTTGTTTTGCTTTTTTAAAGAAAAGTGGGCATCCAAATATAGCACATTTTTGAAAGTTATCAGCTACAATTTATCCTTTTATTTTACCATATGCTATTTCAATTTGTATGCTCCTTTCCCATGTACATCTGCCCCAAATGCTCACAACACAGGAACAAACACGACATGTAGGCTAATAGTTAGTAGATGGTGACAGCAGCAGCGAAATTAAAAGACGCCTGCTTCTTGGGAGAAAAGCAATGACAAACCTAGACAGCATCTTAAAAAGCAGAGACATCACCTTGCCAACAAAGGTCCATATAGTTAAAGCTATGGTTTTCCCAGAAGTGATGTATGGAAGTGAGAGCTGGACCATAAAGAAGGCTGATCGCCAAATAATTTATGCTTTTGAATTATGGTGCTGGAGGAGACTCTTGAGAGTCCCATGGACTGCAAGAAGATCAAACGCATCCATTCTGAAGGAAATCAGCCCTGAGTGCTCACTGGAAGGATAGATCCTGAAACTGAGGCTCCAATACTTTGGCCACCTCACGAGAAGAGAAGACTCCATGGGAAAGACCCTGATGTTGGGAAAGATGGAGGGCACAAGGAGAAGGGGACAACAGAGGACAAGATGGTTGGACAGTGTTCTTGAAGCTATGAACATAAGTTTGACCAAACTGCAGGAGGCAGTGGAAGACAGGAGTGCCTGGCGTGCTCTGGTCCATGGGGTTACGAAGAGTCGGACACGACTAAACAACTAAACAACAACAACATATAATAGAATAATGATATCATTCAAATTATGGGAGTAAGCCAATTAAAGTTCATATATACAATATAACAGAGTGGTAGCAAGGACCGTCAAGTCGTGTGTTCAAAACAGATGTCTAAGGACAGTCTCACATAAGGCGTTGGTGGCCCATCTAAGAGGAATTTTTGGGCCTGGACAGACAGAGGATGCCATGGTGATGGGGGGGGGGGGTTTTAAGTGGTCAGGAAACGAGAGACTTTAGAGCAAGATATGCTTTGAAGAAGAAGAAGAAGAAGAAGAGGGAGAAGACAGAGATCCATCTTGGGCAGGCTGGCTGGGAGAGATGTCTTTGACTCCAGGGCTGCACTGTTGTGGGGGCCAAACCCTTGTTGAAATGACCATGCTGTAAGATCAGGACTCCATCCATGCAGATTGAAGGTGTAAACAGGTGAATAAACCACATTTCTTAAAGCTATGCCAGTCTCCACCAATTTGCCCATCCTCACTCATAGCTAAATAGGGTTACAATTGTAGTCTAAATCAGTTAAATACAGATTAAAAAATATTGGTACAGATCCGCTGCAAGATTGGCAGAATCAGTCACTAAAACATGACACACTATGTTGATAATAATGTCAATCAATTGCTAGAATACAGAAGACAAGCCAGGTACAATAAAACTTGCCAGTAAACTTCACTACTAATAAATAGCAAATATACAGCCAAAGTTTCCTCAAAGGTGCGAAGTGCAGGAACTAGAAGCCAGATTTCTTACTGTCATTATAAAAAAAGTGCTAGATGCAGAGGTATTAAGACAACATTATTTAAGGATTAAATAGCAAAACGGTTTTGCAACACTAAAGAGGATAAATGGAATGGTGCTAAGATCGGTATAGTGAACATCTGATTTTGCTTCATAAACTCAATGACTGGCATGGAAAGTCCTGTAAAAACATGGTAGGTGACATGTTCTTTCACATCGGAAACTTTCCATTAACTTTTCAAGTAGTGCAACCCATCATGCTTCAAATGGGACCATATGGAAAAGTTTATGCACAAGGAGCACACTTTCCAGGAATAGCTTTTTTCTGGAGGACAAAAGTTTAAAGCTAAAAGGAACATTGAAAGAAGTGAGAGTTTAAATAGAGAGATTTGGGCTCTCTTAACCTGTGAGTGTTACGTGACAAAGCACATTCCAAACACTAAGTAGGTGAGGTGACATCCTTGATTAATTGGATCAATTCCTGTTGGTGTTGCTAGTTTTTGAGTTACACCATTTGAACTAAAGAAAGAAAACCAGGGCAAAACAGCAAGTATCAAAAGATGCTGTGAGCAAGACCTTCAATTTCCCTCTCCCTCCTTTTTATACCACAGCAAATCTGGCCCTGTACACACAACATGTTGGGCTTTATGCCAATAACCCATCTTCCTATGGAACAGAGTCTTGTACATAAATACTGCTTGACACCCTGATATATTTTTTTTAAGTGCTTTATAGCTCTGATATACTTGTCATGTAAAACAAATACTGGGTTTCCTGTCTTCAGTTCCTGTGTTTGGCTTCTTCCTTGGACATTAATAAGAGCAGTATTTTATTTCTCCAAATTCTAGTAGGCCAAAGGTGGTCCTCGCCTTGGAGGGCCTCATCAAAAGGCTTGCTCCAGAGTCCAGAAAGCAGTTTCATATTTCTGAAGGTTTGCCTAATCACATTCTATAACTCTCAAGTTATATAAGTCATACTTTGTTCCTCCTTTTATGCCAGTTCTGGGAAAGTAGTGGGATTCTTGGACAGCTGTGAGCCCTCTCAGATGTGTATAGCTTTTGTGACTCTATACTATTAGCAAGAGATGTATTGGACCAGATGTTCTGTATGTGATTTTTTTTTTTTTTTGGTCACTGTTTTCCTTCATTCTGGATGCCCCACACAAAGTGTTCTCAAACTGAAGGGAGTATAAGCTATCCCCTGATTTAAAAGCCAACTGAAAGAAAGATGTCTTCCTTTAGAGTTGTACAATGATAGAGTCCACTCTTTGTAAATGATGGAACTACTGAAATCCTTTGCACCTCCCCTTATGGGCAGGAACAATGACCAGTAGGAAATCTGAGAACAAAGGGACCCTTTCAATATCAGATTTGTTCCATTTCTCAGAAATGGTGGTCCTAGCATGGGAATGAGAACTTGGTGGGGAACCTTCCCAACACACCACAGACTTCCAATGTTGCTGAGTAATGGGGGAGGGGGCTGCTCCCTAGAGACTCCCATATTGATAAAGATTTTTTTTATATATAAAATATTTATTAGGGTTTTTTATAAAAGAAATACAAAGATAATAAACAGCATTGCTTTGTTTTAACAAAATTTCATAACTTCTTTGGACTTCCTCACGTCTCCCGCTCCCACTTACATCGTTAATAAATTTTTTCAAGCAAATTATCATCTTATTTGCAAATTTATAACCACTCAATTCAATATAGTGTAACAATTCTCCAACAAATTTTTGTTTCTCTTAGTCTCATTTATTGTCAATTTCCGATCCAATTTAGTGATGGCCAATTATTTATAACCAAGCATCCTTATTAACATTCCTCTAAATCACAATATTTTTGTAAATAAATCTTAAATTTCTTCCAATCTTCTTCAATCCTTTCTTCTCCCAGGTCTCGAATTCTGCCAGTCATCTCCGCCAGTTGCATATAGTCCATCAGCTGCATCTGCCATTCTTCCAGTGTGGGTAGATCTTGAGTTTTCCAGTTCTTAGCGATGAGTATCCTTGCTGCCGTTGTTGCATACATAAAGAATGTTCTATCCTTCTTTAACACCTTCTGGCCGACAATACCCAGAAGGAAGGCCTCTGGTTTCTTAGTGAAGGTATACTTAAATACCTTTTTCAGCTCATTATATATCATTTCCCAGAAGACCTTCACTTTAGGGCAGGTCCACCAGAGGTGAAAGAATGTTCCTTCATTTTCTTTACATTTCCAACATTTATTATCAGACAAATGGTATATTTTGGCAAGTTTAACTGGGGTCATGTACCATCTGTATATCATTTTCATTACATTTTCCTTTAAAGCATTACATGCAGTAAAGTTCAGCCCAGTGGTCCACAACCTTTCCCAGTCCTCAAACATAATGTTATGCCTGATAAAGATATTGTTGGAAGGGATAGGCTGGATCATAATCCTGGGCAGAGATGGGGAACTTGTGGCCCTCAGGAAATTGTTGGACTCCTATCAGCCCCAACTAGAATGGCCTGTAGTCAAGGAAGATGGGATTTGTACTCCAACAATATCTGAAAAGTCACAGAAACCTTATATCTGATCTAAGGCCTCATTCCTGATCTTCATAATCCACCATTGCACGAGATAAACTCATTTACTGTTGATGTAGGCCCAAGTATATGGACCAACTTCTTACATGAAATAAGATTTTTTTCAGGACCAAGATAGGACTAGAGCTATGCACAAATGATTCCTCAAAATTCTTCAACATCTTGTGAGCAGAGAAGTGTGTGTATGCATGTAGGAAGGAGGTTATTTCACTGAAATTCCCCAGAGGGATCAACCAGGGCTTTTGTTTTCTAGAAAAGAGGTCATGGAACTTGCTGAGTACCCATCCAGGTTGTTGAGCTTTTTTAAGGCGACACTGCTGCCCAACCTTCAGCATCCTAAAGAGCTGTTAAAGGTAAAGGTAAAGGTAAAGGTAAAGGTAAAGGGACCCCTGACCATTAGGTCCAGTCGTGGCCAGCTCTGGGGTTGCAGCGCTCATCTTGCTTTATTGGCCGAGGGAGCTGGCGTATAGCTTCCGGGTCATGTGGCCAGCATGACTAAGCCACTTCTGGCGAACCAGAGCAGCACACGGAAACACCGTTTACCTTCCTGCCAGAGCGGTACCTATTTATCTACTTGCACTTTGACGTGCTTTCGGACTGCTAGGTTGGCAGGAGCAGGGACTGAGCAACAGCAGATCACCCCGTCGCGGGGATTTGAACCGCCAACCTTCTGATCGGCAAGTCCTAGGCTCTGTGGTTTAACCCACAGCACCACCCACTGTTATAACACACCAAATAACTGCCAAAACGCACTGTCAGGGGCTCAGGAGCTGAGGCACAGGGAAGATGGGAGATGGAGAGCGAGGGGGAGGAATCCGAAGGGAGCGTAGGAGGGGACAGTGGTCCGAGGGATTCCATGAGCCTCTCCAGCGAATCGGAAGATTCACAGAAGGGAGCGCCAGTGGCCAGGGGCAGGGGGGTCCCAAGGGGAACGCCCCAGGAGCAAGGGGGCAGCAGGGACTCCCAGAGCAGTAGTTGGAAATCAGGACCAGCTTCCCCACCAGAGCAGAGTGGGGGGGAAGAGTCCCAGGCATCGGGGCCAGTGCTTTCCCCACCAGGGAGAGGAGATGAGGCAGAGCCTACCACGCCTCCCTCGGGGAGTCGGACAACGGAAGGGAGGTCAGATCCGGCCAGTGTCATGGAAGAGGGAAGCAGTGATAGAAGTAGTGTAACGGTTAGGAGAAAGGTCACTGGGTTGGCGCGAGAAGCAAGTTCAAATGTACAGGAGCGCGGGACAGCAGAGAGTGAGGATTGGGAACCGGGTCCTAAAGCACGCCGGAGGCAGGGGGAGGAGCTAAGCGACTCAGCGTCGGAAGAGTCCAGAAAGGGCAATGCCCCAGAGGGCAGGAGGACCCAGAGGAGAAGAGAGCAGCGCAGGAGGTGGAGCAGGGCTAGGATCTTAAACTGGTGTGGAAGGGGCGGAGACTCAGACGGGACTTCGCCGATCTAGAGTCTAGACGTAGGGCTGCACGCTCTGGCTTTGAAATGGAAATTAAACTTCAATAAAGACTTTTGTACATAACATCAGCCTGGCGTTGGTCCTCTGTGAGCTGGGACCTAGAGGCAGCTCTGACACGCACCTAAGAGGTGAGGAGGGGGGAAACACCCTGTGGGATCAGCTTTGTTGTCTTCTCCTAATTTTTTGTTGTTTTTGCTGCTACAAATGACACCAGCAGCTAGCTGTGTTGGTCTCCTAGCCACCATTTTGCAATTTGGCCCATTTTGCAATTTGGCCCAAGATCTCATGTCATTCCAGGGCATTCGGGGGTAGAATTCAGGAATGACTGCCACAGAAAAATGATGGAGAATATTTACAGTAGGGCAAAAACGTTGAATGTTGAAAATTTGTTATACTATTTCAGAAGTAAGTGACTCCTTTAGAGTCTATGTTACCTAAGTTTGTAATTGCCGATGACTGAAATCTCTTACTAACAGAAGCAGTTTACCTTTTGGTTAAAAAACATATTTCTGTTAGTATGGGCTGGGTATATGATAGTGGGGAGTAGAGAACCTTATACATTAGGCTCATATTTCTATGATGTTTTGTAATTATTATTATTATTTGCTTAGTGTTACCTGATGCTGGAGGCTGAACCGCTAAGTTACTAGGTGGTGAAACTATGTGTCATTTCCCCCGTTTTTGAGCGAGTTACAGGACTTCATGGCTTAATGTAATAACTTTTTGTTTTTCAAAACAGCAAAAGCGACCGTGGTTTGGGGGAGAAAGAGTTACAGGAATCCCTTTCTGACTGGTAATCAGGATAAAACTTAATGGCCTCCAGTTACTTTGGCTTGAGAGCCAGCGGATGTGGGCACACTTGGAGCAAACAAGACAGCAACACGATGACGATTCTTGACATTGGAATGTAGATGTTGGCACTGACCACCTAGTCCTTGGTTTGGTTTTTGGCTGGCCTCTGGTAACATCCTCGATTAGCCTGTGATGCTGGCTTGTGCTGAATTGCAAACTAGCCTGTAGGAGCAGCCTGAGGTCAACCCACTGCTGGGGCTCTATGGTCTTAGATTTGCACAGAATTCAGAGGGTAAAAACAAGCATCAGTAGTGTAGGTTTTGTGACATGCCTGCCTTATGATGGAGGCAGGGCCTGTATATTGCTTATTGCCTTCTCCCTTTCTGCCTACCCTTTTACAGGCTAAATGCTGCTTTCAAGGATATGAAGCAAAGGTGAGGCTGTTCCAGAAGGCATGCAAATGTCGTCTTGGTAGTCAGGATAACCCCAAGACTCAATGGGAGTTGCTGCAAGGATGAGCTCACATATGTTTATACCCGAGGTGGATTTAGGAGAGTTGCAACTGGCTTGGTTGCACTGGGTGTGGAGCGTCAGGGGCACCACAGGGGATGCCCAAGGTCTGTCACTGTTTTTATATTCATTTGCTTTGGTATATGCTAATTGGCTTGCTTCGGTGCTGTGCTTATCTGTGGGCCCTAGGGCGCTGGGCTCATGGCCCAGAGAGGGGAACTCTCTGTAAACCTTGGGTAGTTGCCACCTATGCCCACACTGGTCAGAGGGATTGATGGGAGGTTCTGTCCAAACTGGCATATGCTGTCTTTTGTATGTCACACTTAACGTATTGTTGTTGTTGTTTAGTCATTTAGTCGTGTCCGACTCTTCGTGACCCCATGGACCAGAGCACGCCAGGCACTTCTGTCTTCCACTGCCTCTCGCAGTTTGGTCAAATTCATGCTGGTAGCTGCGAGAACACTGTCCAACCATGTCATCCTCTGTCATCCCCTTCTCCTTGTGCCCTCAATCTTTCCCAGCATCAGAGTCTTTTCCAGGGAGTCTTCTCTTCTCATGAGGTGGCCAAAGTATTGGAGCCTCAGCTTCAGGATCTGTCCTTCCAGTGAGCACTCAGGGCTGATTTCCTTCAGAATAGATAGATTTGATCTTCTTGCAGTCCATGGGACTCTCAAGAGTCTCCTCCAGCACCATAATTCAAAAGCATCAATTCTTCGGCGATCAGCTTTCTTTATGGTCCAACTTCACGTATTAGCACTTTGCAAACAAGTCATGACAACCTCTCACTGCTGCAGTGTTCACCCCGCATCTGTAACAGCAGTGGGTCTTTGCAGGCTGTGTTGTAAGTTTACACCTTTCTTTAATAAAGCACCAGAACTGGCCAAACTGGAGTTTTTGGGCACCCCCCCTTTCTTTATGGTCCAACTTCACGTATTAGCACTTTGCAAACAAGTCATGACAACCTCTCACTGCTGCAGTGTTCACCCCGCATCTGTAACAGCAGTGGGTCTTTGCAGGCTGTGTTGTAAGTTTACACCTTTCTTTAATAAAGCACCAGAACTGGCCAAACTGGAGTTTTTGGGCACCCCCCCCCCTTTGGTATCCCTGCACCAAACTGCTTCCACAGGCCCATAATAGTGTAAGGCCTTCTTCCCACTCTTGGCAAAGTGCTCATTGGCTACAGATGAGGAGGGCGTATGTGCACAGTTTCTCCCCTGTCCTCATGGCAAGAAGAGGGACCCGTTCACACAGGGGTGAGCATCTCCATTGTAAGAGGGCCCTCATTTTGGCTCAGATCTAACTGAGTGCCATGGAGACACTGTGATGGAAATGAAATTGGCAACCATGTGTTAAAAATCGACACGGGGGGGAGGAGACCATGTGTGCCCCTGTGATGTCCTTGGCAAAGGAATTTTTTAATTTAAAAAAAATGTAATAAGCTAACTGCTTTGCTCCTTTTCCCTAGCCAGTCCCCTAGCCAGGGATACAGGTGGCACTGTGATATAAACCACAAAGCTTCTTGGGTTTGCCGATCAGAAGGTTGGCAGTTTGAATCCCCTGGTTTCCATCATGGCCAGAAGCGGTTGAGTTATGCTGGCCACATGACCCAGAAAGCTGTCTGTGGATAAACACTGATTCCCTCAGTCTGAGAAGTGAGATGAGTGCCGCAACCTCATAGTCACCTCTGACTGGACTTAACTGTCCAGGGGCCCTTTACCTTTACCTTTTTACCCATGTGCTACAAGGCAAGACTCCATGATCACTGCAGATGGTGACAGCAGTCACGAAATTAAAAGTTCCCGAAGCTTAGGCTCCAATACTTTGGCCACCTCATGAGAAGAGAAGACTCCCTGGGAAAGACCCTGATGTTGGGAAAGATTGAGGGCACAAGAAGAAGGGGACAACAGAGGATGAGATGGTTGGACAGTGTTCTCGAAGCTACTAACATGAGTTTGACCAAACTGCAGGAGGCTGTGGAAGACAGGTGTGCCTGGTATGCTCTGGTCTATGGGGTCACGAAGAGTCGGACATGACTAAACAACATCAACACAAGGCAAGAATGTTAAACACACACTCAGAGACACAACTTGAGTCTCTGTTTCCCCCTTTTCAGTGGCAAAGAGGCACCTTGAATGCTGCTGCTGCTGCTATGGTCATGATGGAAGTGATTGCTGAGCTGATGAAGAGGCGGGAAAGCACACCAGTCTCTGCCTTTCAAAAAAAGAAACTGATTTTAAAAAGATGGAAGCTTTATTATTCCTCTCTGACAGGTTAATTTTTCCTTTTAACTTCCTCTTAGAGGATGCATAAGCAACATCCTCTTGGGAGAGGAAAAGTGAGCCTGAAAGAAGAACTGGTAAACATTATATTTCTACAAGGAGAGACGTTTTCAAACAAGGAAACTGTGGGAGTCTGAGGGCATGTTAATAACCTGAGGTTTGCACTCAGGAAGTGTACTTGCAACTTCAACATCCTAAACAAGTATCCCAAACAAGTAATATGTAGAAAGAGCTAACACACACCACAGACCACCTAATTGGAGAAACCTCTGAGCCAGAGTTGGGGCCCACAACAAAGGCCATCTGCTCCCCATATAGGTTGCACAGAGCAAGCTGGCTCATATAAAGTCCTGGTTATTTGTCCTGTTAAGCATATGGGTCTATGCCTATTCAACTGCTATTGTTGCAGTCTGGAGATACTAGGTTAGCAAATTTCACTATTTCCCTGTTCAGTAATGCCACACCTGGTGAATGTCCCCCTGAAACGGAAAGGGCAATTCCCAAATTCCCGTTTGCTTCCCATGCACCAAATATAGTCCCCATGGTTGCAAAGATTAGATCTTCCTTTCGTTATGAAAGTTTCTGCACTAATTTTCATGGACCATGTCAATCCTGCCCTCAAGAGTTATCTATGAAAAGAGACGTGCGAGTCACCTTTAGCTGCTCGCCACAGGGTGACCACTTTGTGCATCGGGCAAAATGGGCTGATTAATAGGATACAACAAAGCTGTTTGTCTAAAATATACTACCAAACTGGTTGCTGTTTTATTTAGACAAAGTCAGAGTGAGTATAGCACCTGTTCAACCTAAGAACTGGCACATGTGACCTCCCTCTTTATAATGGGAGTTTTCTTTCCTTTTTCCTAGTGCAAATGGATCATCTCACCTGAACCTACCCTTTTGCGTGCGGTTACTCTCTTCTCCCTGAGGAGGTTTACAGTGGCACGCAGTCGGCTTCATTCATGGCAAATGGCCCATAAGAAGGGATCTTTTACAGGTAGATGACTGGCTAAGGTAAAAGGTAAAGGCGAAGGACAGTTAAGTCCAGTCAAAGGCAACTATGGGGTGTGGTGCTCATCTCACTTTAGACTGAGGGAGCCAGCGTTTGTCCACAGACAGCTTTCCGGGTCATGTGACCAGCATGACTAAAATGCTTCTGGCGTAACGGAACACTGTGATGGAAGCCAGAGCACACAGAAATACTGTTTACCTTCCCGCCGCAGAGGTACCTATTTATCTACTTGCACTTCATGCTTTCAAAATGCTAGGTTGGCAGGAGCTGGGACAGAGCAATGGGAGCTGACCCCGTTGCGAGGATTCGAACCGCTGACCTTCCAATCAGCAAGCCCAAGAGGCTCAGTGGTTTAGACCACAGTGCCACCCGCGTCCCATAGCCATAGAGTAAGCATGAGCAATAACGGTCCCCATATGGTAGGTATCCCTTGACACCACTTCAAACAGGCTACCCTCAAGCCTTCTAGGCATTCAAGGGTGCCTGCATTCCTTATTTATTTAAATAGTTATAGGCCACACTTTTCATAAAAACACATAAAGGTTGCATACAACTTACAAAATTGCAACAATATCAGTCAAAAACTGGTTGGGAAAAAGAAAAAGTTGAGGGATCTTTTTCTACTTGAGGATGCCCAAAATATTTTTCCTTGGCTTAGGAGGGGACATTAGTTTCTTACAAGGTTCCACATATTATATCATATATCAATGGTGGGGATTTATGGGTTGTATGGGGAGGGGTAGTACCTCTTGTGGGGAACACATTGTGCTTATTCTGGGTTTGTTTGTCCATCTTTGGTCCCCATCCTGCACTCAGCTCTCACCTGTGGCTCCTAGAAGCTGTCAGCATGTGACAGCAGTCACAACCATGGGAAACGACTTCAACTCACCGGCTAAACCAAATATGGATAGCTGAAGGGTCTCAAACCTTTGCTGAGTTAGGGACTTCCCCTGCAGGTGAAGACAGGCTCTGGCAGATTGAGCGGACGAGACTAATGGTGTGTCCAACACTCAGTAAGGTGGTTTCTGCATGTGCTATAGAGGGGAGAATACTCCCCTGATGCCTTGCAAAACGTCTTTGGGAGAAGAAAGAGCTAAGGACTAAACTCTGCAAACAAATCCAGAGTAGGGTCCCTAAGACAGTCGGACAGCACCTTGTATGCCTCCTTCTGGCAACTCTTGCAGCCAAGCTGGTGCCGAATGTCATCCTCTGCTTTCCTTTGGACCACATCATCAAGGGCGAGAGTTGGGTCTTGTCATCTGGGCTGCCCAGGACCTCCATACACACTGCCCACTGAGGTCCCTTTGGTGCTGCGTATGCAGCAAAAACAATGTGGGAGGCAGCCATTATGAGTTACAGGTCTCTGTCATCACAGCAGTCACTGTGATCAGTCCTGTATACTTGAAGGAGTGTCTCTACCCCCATCATCCAGCCCGGACCCTGAGGTCCAGTGATGAGGGCCTTCTGGCGGTTCCCTCCCTGCAAGAAGTGAGGTTACAAGGAACCCGGCAGAGGGCCTTCTTGGTAGTGGCGCCTGCCCTGTGGAACGCCCTCCCAGCAGATGTCAAGGCAATAAACAACTATTTTACTTTCAAAAGACAACTGAAGGTGGCTCTGTTTAGAGAAGGTTTTAATGTCTGACGCTGTATTGTTTTTAATATTCAGTTGGAAGCCGCCCAGAGTGGCTGGGGAAACCTAGCCAGATGGGTGGAGTATAAATAAATTATTATTATTATTATTATTATTATTATTATTATTATTATTATTATTATTCCACTCATGTATTATATGAACTTTAGTTGCAAAGATGGCAAATCTAAGGCAAGCGAGCTTCCCAATTGTTTCATGAACACATTTCACTTGTATCAGTGCTGTCACAGTGATATTTCAGAAGCGCAGAGACAGCTTCTTGACAAATGCCAAGCATTCTGTAATGCTAAAGAGTATCAAGCCTGTGGTTGTTATGCCTGCTCTATGCTCATTGTTCCTGCTTCCTTTCAGATGTAATTATTCTGACACTTATGACCTCTCTGTCTGCTCCACCCAGGGCAGATTTTACAGTGTCTGCTGCAGAAATATGGATGTGTCCAAAGCACTGCTTCATTCAGATTCCTCTCCTGCTTTTTTGGTGGGGGGGGGGTTGTTTTATTTGTTATTATGGATGAAGGATAGTACAGAAATGTAATTTTATATATATTTAGATTTCTCCTCCAAACTTCTCTTTCTCCACTTTGTCTACATCATGTATAATTTTACATACCTCTATCCTGTCCTCCCACTACTCATCTTTTTCCAAAACTTTCAATAGGACTTATTTATTCCCCGGTAAAAGTGTATAGGATTAAAGTCTAAATCTAGACTCTGCTAAAGAATCACTTCCATTGCAGAACTGTCTGCATCACAAACTTGGATAGAAGGCAAATGAGGAATCACAAGGAACCCAAGAGCTGTTTTTTTCTTCACCGGGAACCTGATTTTTAACCAAAGCAGTATGAGACACTGAATACACAAGCTTGAATTTGTTGGCCTAACTATGCCCAAGAGGCTTGCTGTCTGGTTAGTAGGATCAACAAAAGAAACAATAAAGCATTTTTTATTAGCCTTGAAGTCAGACCACTGGGAATTTTTCTTTCCAGGGAAGGGCCCACCCTACATATATTTCAAAAAAATATGTTTCCTCCTGCCCAAGCCATATAAACAACAAAAAGAGAGAGAGAGAGAGAGAGAGAGAGAGAGAGAGAGAGAGAGAGAATCAGCAGTACTGTGAGGTCCCCTCACCCGTTTAAGAATGTTGCATAAACTTGAATCATACTTTAACCACTGTGAACAGGAATTTTTGAAAGGTTGAATTTTACTTGGCACTGCTCCCTTCACATGCTTAATCCAGGAAAGGGGTTCTGGAGGGTTCAGGAATACAGCAGCAAATCTCACCCATCCCCAATGCATAGGTGCTCATTTCTATGTCTGCATCATGCATACAAACTCTTTACACATAGGCTTGGGCATGTGGTTGGGGACCATGGCTTATACATATCTCTGCACATGTGAAAAGTACTATATTGTCTCTGAGCATGGAGGTCACATTTTTATTACTGTGTCAAGGAAGCTTCAGCTAGCACAGAATTCAGTGGCCAGGTTGCTCAAACCAAGATGGTTTGAGCATATTACACTGATTCTGGTCCGACTGCGCTGGCTGCCAATTTGTTTCCGGGGCCAATTCAAAATGCTGGTTTTGATCTATAAAGCCTTAAATGGCTCAGGACCACAATACCTTAAGGACCGCCTCTTTCCATATGAACCCCCCTGGACCCTGAGATCATCTTCCTAAGCCCTTCTTCATGTGCCTCCTCCTTGAGAGATTCAGAGGGTAGAAACATGAGAACGGGCCTTCTCTGTAGTGGCTTCCCATCTGTGGAATGCTCTCCTCAGGGAAGTTCACCTGGCACATTCATTATACATCTTTAGGTGCCAGGCAAAAACGTTCTTTTTAACCAGGCCTTTGGTTGATCTGTTTGACATTCTGTACAGTGGTACCTCAGGTTAAGTACTTAATTCGCTCTGGAGATCCGTTCCTAACCTGAGACTGTTCTCATCCTGAAGCACCACTTTAGCTAATGGGGCCTCCCGTTGCTGCACGCTGCCAGAGCACGATTTCTGTTCTCATCCTGAAGCAAAGTTCTTAACCCGAGGTACTATTTCTGGGTTAGCGGAGTCTGTAACCTGAAGCGTATGTAACCCGAGGTACCACTGTACCCTTTCAAAATGTGGCTCTTTTCGGGGGGAGGGGTTGTCATTGGGTTGTTGTTTTTATTCTGATTATATATGTTGTGATATTTTCTGTGACCCGCCCTGAGACCTCCAGGTATAGGGCGGTATATAAACTCAATAATAATAATTTATGATAGATCCAAGGGATTCTCATGTGCAGCAGGGACTGTGTGGTTATCATGCCAACCAGACACATCTGAGAAGCCTGAGAGCATGATCCGAGTGCCCACTTGTGATTCCCAGCAGCTAGTATTTAGTGACAGATAACGATCCGACAAGGCTACATGTTTAGCTTCTAATAAAGTGCTAAGATTTCACAGCGAGCAGCAGGTTTTGCTAGGAAGCCCTCCCTCTCCTCGTTGCTCCCTGCATCCAAACACTTTGAATCCAGTCTCCCTGCATCCAAACACTTTGAATGTCAGGCTAAGTTCAATCAAATTTCCCCCCATTCCTTGACAATCTAGAGGAAACATATTAGTGAGTCCACCCTCAGCTGCATTATTTACTCAAGCCTGGCCTTGACAACAAGCAATCTCGATAAGGTGGCTGGATTCCTATAGAGAAAAATGAAACAATAAACACAGAAATATGAGGAAGAAATTACACCCATTAAATACGTGGGGACTGATGAATGATATGATGGCTGCCTATTCAACTTGGAAATTTAACACATGATTGAAGCTTTATTTAGTCTAATGAAATGTGCTTCCTGAATATTGCATCTGAGTGACTGCATGACCCAGAGGACAAAGGAAAGTATTATGTGATTAGACTGAGATCATTCTCATTTTAAAGTCATTGTGATATGATTTTAAGGTTTTTAATTAGCAGCCCATGCTTTCATGTCCATTGCTTCTTTTATTGCCAGGATTCCAATTCTGGCCCTTCTGCATATTCTTTTGAACAGAAAAGGCAGCAAAAATGATAATTTGAATTCCTTATTCATAAAAAAATAAAAAGGAGAGGAAATCTTGCTTGCACTGATGAGAACTCACAACTTTTGCGTACTGCTTGATTGTAACAAAACCCCTAAGTGGTGAAATTAGATGACTTAGGGAGGGTGAAACGAGATTCTGTTCACATTTAAAGCTGCTACCTAATTTGCAGCTTTCTAAATATAATGTGCACTCTGAGACACAACCGTCCTTTGAAATTCACACTTTTTCCAAATTTTGCAATGCAGTCAAGTAAATGTGTACAATAATTCATATATTCAACTCCTTGTGAATTTTCACAAGGCTATCAAAGTGATGTGGAGATGTGCATAAATGAGCTTAAGACTGAGGTGGGGGGAAACTGAGAAATGAAGAAAAACCCAAAGCGACAGATTCACCTGTCCCTAAGCAGAATCTGCCATCTTCTAATTTATGAGCTCAGGACATTTCCCCCCTACAACCTAAAGAGCTAAAAACTTGATGCGTGGGTTTAAGCCCACATTAGGCAAAAGATCCCTGCATTGCAGGGGGGTTGTACTAGATGACTTCGTGCTCCCTTCCATCGCTACGATTCTGGGATATGGTTATACACAGACATAGACACACACAGAGAGAGATTGAGAGAGAGAGAGAGAGAGAGAGAGAGAGAGAGAGAGAGAGAGAGAACTTAGAATTGACACTATAATTCTGTGCAAAAGCAGAATAGTTTACAACTGCTCAGTCCATTGTGTTTGTGGCCAAGATGGACCCAGAACCTGTGTGCTGTTTGGCAAGTCTCTGGTGTAGGCTTCTAACCAGGAAAGGTCTAGGTAAGATTCACATTGGACACAGACTGAGCACACGACAAGGCCAGTTGTGAAACCACAAGCCTGCGCCTTCTTGACTCGCTCCTTTCATTATTTATCCTGGGCTGGAGCCAAGCCTCTCACAGCAAGAGCACTCCACTAAGAGATGTGGGGAGGTGAATTTTCCCCCTCGCCGATTCCTCCTTTCACCGTGTCCCTGAAAATCTGCTTTGGATGCTTGGCGGACCCTCTAGAATAGCTTGGGAAGTGGACCAGAGGATGCAGTGAAGGGGGTGGGAATTAATAAAAATTGCCTTGTGTCCTCATCACCCTACATACATTAGTGGAGTCCTCCACTAGACTGGAGGCCCTTGTGTTGACAGAAACACTCTTTCCACAAATGGAAGAGTACCTCTGAATCAGACTCAATGTTCACATAATTTTCTTTGCAGAACATTAGTGCAGAATGGCTCTTACTCTTGTGTAATCCCATCTGACATCAGCTGAAGGTGCTGTGTAGTGCTTCTTTGGATCAGCTGCAAATATGTTCAGTAGAGTTGTCCAATTGATGCCAGATGCAGATCCGCATCTGCCTTTTAAATACCATTCATTCTTTGTATCTCACTTGGCCTTCATTAATTTAGTCCTATAGCAGTGAAACTGCTCTGTACGTACCAAGCTCTGTGGTTCTGGCCACAGAGAATAATCAAGAGTTTGGAGAGAGTCATTAAAAATCTTGCATTAATCATGCAAGACTTCTCTCTCTCCCAACACACACACACACACACACACACACACACCCTGACTCAACCCTAACATACTTTATAATGCATTTTTATGTGATACTGAGGTTTTGGCACTATAAAATGATTTGGTTAATGAGTTTCAGGTGATGCTTTAAAAGTAACAAGAGGGGAAAGGAAGTGCAAAATGGCAGCTTTGTCACTTGGGTCCGTGAAATTCTTCTGCCACCACTTTTGCTGCTGAATTGGGATGCCCACACTTTACAGAGCTTCCCTGAATGAATCAAAGTGAGCAGAGCAAGGCCAGCATTTGGGCCTGGCTATAAATATGTGAAGCCACATAGTGATGTCTTTGCCTATTACTTGGTGTAAGTAATGAACATTCATTAGCAGAACAGGCTGATTAGCCATCGACAAAAGCAAAGGGGCAGCCAAACCAAGACAGTATAAATATATATTTTTTTTTAAGGTATGTTTCAAGACTGTGCTGTACAGTTTCCAACTACCTAAATTCGTCTTGTTGATGCCTCCAGCAATCCCACCCAACCCTTGCACAAAACATCCTGCTTCTCTGTATGCACCTGTAAACTTTCGGATCGGTGCCCAGTTGGAAGAGTCAAGCGTCATAAATGTTGGCTGCTCCTTTATTGCTGTTTTTAACTAAAATTCAAGTGGACAAGCAGGAAAGGAATTGGGAACAGCCTGACAGTAAACAGGGATTTGCTTTATGTTAATGCTTTAAATGAAAGATATCAATGACTTCCCTTCTTCTCTTTCCATGGTTCATTTTACATATCATAAATCCCTGCATATTTTACAAAAAAACTATACCATTCAGTATTCCATTATTGCATCCAACAAAACACTGTTGAATTTATCTTAATGCTGCCAGTGTTTTCAACTGTACACAGTTATTTCCTATACATTCAATAAACGTTATCCAATCTTCTCTAAACATATGTTCTTCTTGTTCTCTTATTCTATATGTTAACTCTGCAAGCTGCACATATTCTGTCAACTTAAGTTGCCACTCTTCTTTGGTTAGGACCTTGCTCGTTTTCCATTTCTGGGCTAAAAAAACACAGGCCGCAGTAGTGGCATACGTAAATAACCTTTTCTGACACCTGGGAATTTCAGTCTGAATTATCCCCAACAGAAAGGACTCTGGTTTGTTTTGGGAAAGTACTTTTAAACATTTTTTTCAATTCATTATGGATCATTTCCCAATACACTCTTTTACCCTTTTACAAGTCCACCCCATATGAAAGAATGTTCTGTCTACCTCTTTGCATCTCCAGCACTTTAAATTGTAAAACAGAAAATTTAATAAAATTTATATAGAGTGGTACCTCGGGTTAAGTACTTAATTCGTTCTGGAGGTCCATACTTAACCTGAAACTGTTCTTAACCTGAAGCACCACTTTAGCTAATGGGGCCTCCTGCTGCTGCCACACCACCGGAGCACAATTTCTGTTCTCATCCTGAAGCAAAGTTCTTAACCTGAAGCACTATTTCTGGGGTAGCGGAGTCTGTAACCTGAAGCGTATGTAACCAGAAGCATATGTAATCCGAGGTACCACTGTACAAAGAAAGAAAGAAAGAAAGAAAGAAAGAAAGAAAGAAAGAAAGAAAGAAAGAAAGAAAAGAAATCCCATTATCAACAATGCATTCGTGGAGCACTGTTTTAAGGTTTTTCATGAAGGCCCAGGCAAAAATCCTGTCACTTTCTTCACTGAAAAAGTTCAGTAAACTTGCACTCAAACATGCAAAATAACAACCACTTGTTGGCAATGTCATATAATGTCCACATTAACAAATCAAGATGAATGTTCAATAAACAGCGGGAAGCAGGCACGGTGCAAATGCCCTTCAATTTGGCATTCCTGCTGGTGTGTTTGCAGCACACCAACTTGCCCAGCCCTCCTGGTAAGCAACAGCGACTCACCTGCTGGGAAACTAGAGTCCCACGTATTTAGCAAAGGAGCATTAATATGAAATATATTGTCATTTCTCTTTCTAAAATTGAATACAGGGACCTGCCCACATGCCCACGATCAGCATGTGTCACTGATATGCGCACCATGTTCAGTGCTGAAAGGGGGCGGGATGACTTGTGTGACAGCCAGGAACTGAAACCCCACCCCCCAGAAGGGGGAGGGTCATATGTGGGACAAATCTCACCCCTCCTCAGAAATTCACTTTGCATCCTTTCTTCCATCCTCAATAGTCTCCTGTTCCCGATGCTGCCAAATGGACACATTCCTTGCTCTTCCGGGCTGGTCCATTTCATCTCCCCTCTAATCCATTGTCTGCAGCTCCAGTGTTAATGCTGCTAAATTAAGTTTTTTGCTTGTTAGTTTTTGGGGCTTTTTTTAAAAAGGGGGGGGAATGCTGCCATAATCCCTTGGTTCAGTCCCATAAACTTTCAAAAATGCCCACCCCGCCCCCTGAAATCCATTTTGGGATCCCCCGCCACCTTAATTTCATCCCACCTTAATTTCAAGTTGAAAGTTCTCTATGGATAATTCTCAGTTCAACATTAGCAGTTTCTGACAAGAGAAGCTAAACCTTATGTAAAGTCCATAGGTGCCTTGTGAACAAGGAACAAATATGCACTTATTGTGCACAGATACCCATGCCGAGACTTTGGGATAAACATATATAAGTTCTTTTGCTCTGTGCTTCTGACAATACTTAGCATTTATCTACAATGGTGAACAGTTCTTCCCCAACCGGCCTTTTCCTTTACTGTTTTTGTAGCTCTCAAGAGACTGGGAAAGGCTTGCTTCATACAATACACATCTGAGCTTGGGGGGGGGGAATCACAGCTGCAATGAAAATTCCAGTCATGCGCTAGTGAGCCCATCATTTTGAATATTGATGGACAATTTATGCCAGCATTAATGTGATAAGATAAGAACTGTCAGCAGAACAGAAAAGATGTTGGCAGATATATTGTTTAAGCTGACCAGGAAAACAAAGGTTCAGGTTTGCTTTTCGCTTAACATGCATATCTTTTATAATAATGACTGTTAGCACAAGGAAAGCTTAAGCATCTTTCTTCTCGCCATGTAGGTGGTAAAGCCTTCAACTGGTGCAATTTGCTTTCATTTATTTTGCTTTGTTTACAAATACAAACCCCTCAACTGTCCTGGGAAAACTGGGACATCCCAATTTTTCACATGAGAGCACGGCGGCCATTTTGGACACTGCAATCACACACTGGGGGGGAATGCTTTTCCTGTGGGCATGAACTTTTGAAGGTCATGTGACTCGTACAGGAGCATGGCCCCAGAAGGCGGCATCCCAGTTTTTCTCCTTGACGTGTTAGAGGATATATGAATACCTTTCTGACAAAGTGAAAAAGAAGAGAAGTCTTACCCATGGGGCATATTAGTTAGCACAGTGGTGGAACTGAATCCCACGGTGCCGTACTAAGGTTGGCATGAATGTATTGTAGGATTTGGGCTGGATTCAGGGCTGGCTCCAGAGGGAAGCAAAGACTGGCGATTTCCCAGGGCTCCAAAGAAATGTCAACTTCCCTGCCACTGCTATCCTTTCCACTGTGCCCAGGAAATCTAAGACAATTAGATACTGCTTACAAGAATTCTTAGGTTGCATGGCATACCTCTTCTAGGCTAGGCCTCCCCACTGAAAGTGCTGTGCCTGAGGGGGACCCCAAATTCTTGAACCACTGGGATTTCTCAAACTGGTTCATAATGGTTGCCACAATGGCCATTGTTGCCAGTGTCTCCATTTGAGCCTTAAACTGCTCCCATGCTAGTAAAGCTGGTTGGAAGCAAAGAAGGATGGAAATAACATATATTTTCCAGAAGCCACAAGAATGAGATCTGGAGTAGAGATTTTAGACTGAGTCCTCAATTCTTCCTCTTAGTGAAATACCAAACCCTTTCATCAGAAACACAGGCAGAATACTGTCGCAAATAATTCAGCCTCTCCTTCTAATACAGGTTCATGTTGTATATAGCTCCAAAACTTTTGGGTTTGGACACTTGGCCTAGTTCAAGAATGCCCAGTAATTTTACCGAACTAATTCTGATCATGCCAACATCCATATTAGATGTGTGCATTTGGAATCATTTTCATTTTCTGGTTAGCTCAGCTCCTGCATTTCGAATAGTAATTCTTAAGAGCTTCATTTTCACTGAAGGGCAGAGTGAGAAAAGGGGCTCCATTTAAAAAAATTGTTAGCTCTTGTATTGTAAAAAGGGAGAGAGATGGAACCTTGGGAATTCCACGAAGACTGCTCTTATTCTGAGTCGCTCTGGGTGGCCAAATATAGAAGAAGAAGAAGAAGAAGAAGAAGAAGAAGAAGAAGAAGAAGAAGAAGAAGAAGAAGAAGCAGCAGCAGCAGCAGCCTGAGGAACTATCAGGATAAAATTCAACAAGGTATCACAGAACAAGGAGCTGAATGCAGACGGAAAGGCCTGCGTCAATGGCCCTGTGATGCTAAAAGCCCGAGAAACAGTGGTTGATGACTCAGATGACATGGTGCTAATCTCTCAATATTGCTGGCAGCAAAGATGCTAACACAGAAAAGCTTTGAGACACAAAATGAATTTTACCCCTGAAACAGTCCAGCTCCATGACTGGAGGGCCAAATAATGACTCAGCAGCAAATGTATCTCCCACTAACAGAACTTCTCAGTAAGTGTCCTTGGCTGGATATGATTGCCCTCGCCCCCCCCCCTCTCTTTCTGTGAGACAAGTTTGTTGTCTCAGGTACTTTCTCACAGTCAGAGTCCTAGGTCAACAAACTTTTTCATCAGGGGGGCGGTCCACAGTCCCTCAGACCTTGTGGGGGGCTGGACTATTTTTTTGGGGGGGGGGAATGAACAAATTTCTATGCCCCACAAATAACCCAGAGATGCAATTTAAATAAAATGACACATTCTACTCATGTAAAAACACACTGATTCCTGGACCATCTGTGGGCCAGATTTAGAAGGCGATTGGGCCGGATCCAGCCCCCGGGCCTTAGTTTGCCTACCCATGCAGCTAATTCCATCCCTAGGGCCTTTCCAGGGCCAAATTTGCACAGTGGGTTTCTATGATGCACATGACACAGCAGCAAAGAAACATAGGTAGGCAATCAGTTTGCAAAATCCTTAGACAAAGAGGTAGAAGGAACATCCAAGGCATGTTGCTCCCAGACTAGGCCAATATTTGGGGGTCACGGAAAATGTTTCAAGTAAATGGCCTTTGGGAACATACTTTGCCAGCTGTTTCAGCTTCACTCCTTCCATCCTCTCATTAGAGAATACTAAAGGAGCACACAGAAGTTCTCCTTTCTTGCCATTATTCTACCAGGCCATTGACCCTTCCCCCTCTCTCTGTTCCAAGGGACTTGCTGAAAGTCCACTTCACATCAAACAGAAAGACTGAAACAAGGGCAAATAAACATGGTTGACAGAGGATACTTGAGTCTTCCTTCTCAATCACTGGCGCTTGACTCCTGCTAATCAAGAGTGAAATTAGTTCCAAAGAGAGGGTGAATGGTAAGCCAGAAAATGGCAGCTACAAAAGTGAAGGCAAGTGCTTGGAGATGACAACAAGCCAGAGGACGCTGAAATGGGAGCCCTCTCTCTCTTTTAGTCTCTGAGGATGGAGAAAATATAAATAGAACTAAGTACAGTTGAGAGAGCTGGCACAGAAAGCAGTTAATAATGGGAGCTGTGAGCCAGGAGGTCCTGGTTCAAATCAAGTCACAAGTCCAAACAAAAGTTGGTAGTGTTAGCAAAATCTGGTATTCAAATTCAGGTTTTCTCCCATCATGTTTAAATTCAGAGTGTGTGGTTGGTGGGTGGAGTACTGACGTATGGATGGTTATCGCTTAAAATGTGGAATTTTAGTAGTAATAGCCGCCATATTGAATGCAGAATTTATATTTAATAATATATATTGTATTTGGAGTTTTTATTGGGATGTAAACTGCTTTCAGATCTTTGAATATAAAGCTAAGTTTATAGGCTTGCACTAAGGTAAATAGGCTTACACTAAGGTAAGCTAGGTTAGGGATGCAGCCTTGATATCTTGATTTTACAGTTCCGTATAAAAGTAACATTCTCATTTCCATTCAAACAGGGAGAGACAGTTCAGGCCCTTTTTTTACATTTTGCTTTTCATTTCCTGAATTGTAAGAATTCCCGTGTGCATATTAAACAATTTACAGGTACTCTGATGCCAGCATAATGCCCCTTATATGACTCCCCCCCTTTTTTGATCATACATTTTATTTCCTAAATGTGTACTTTATATAGAGAATGGTCACATGTGTGCTTCAGTGTGGATGTGACCCTGCACTCTCCTCTAATCATTGTTTTTCAAGCCTTTCTTCAGGGAAATTAATTGAACAGCAATTCAAGTTTCAGAAGGTCCTACCTCTTCTGTTTCTGGTTAATTGGCTGTGTATAGTATTGGAAATAAAAGAGGTTGCACACCTGAATTTTGAATTACTGGCCTCTGAATCTCCTTGAAGGAGGACCATTGGGGTCCAAGACACATAAGATCAATAAACTTTTCTTTCTTCTGTATGCCATTTTCCTTTCTTGGCTTTTGTTTCAGGTAAGTAACAAACTAAGGGACAGGGGTGGCACTGTGGGTTAAACCACAGAGCCTAGGACTTGCCGATCAGAAGGTCGGCGGTTCGAATCCCTGCGACAGGGTGAGCTCCCGTTGCTCGGTCCCTGCTCCTGCCAACCTAGCAGTTTGAAAGCATGTCAAAGTGCAAGTAGATAAATAGGTACTGCTCTGGCGGGAAGGTAAACAGCGTCTCCGTGTGTTGCTTTGGTTCGCCAGAAGCGGCTTAGTCATGCTGGCCACATGACCTGGAAGCTGTACACCAGCTCCCTCGGCCAATAAAGCGATATGAGCATCGCAATCCCAGAGTCGGCCATGACTGGACCTAATGGTCAGGGGTCCCTTTCCCTTTCCCTTTTAAGTGACAAACTGCCTACTCAAGAGTGAGCATTTCTGTGCCTGCTTACATGCCCGTACCTTTCTGTTCTCATCTCCTCCTATCCTGTCAGTCGCCATCACTTCTTCTTTCATCTTCCTGCCTCAATAGTCTACCGTTTCTGTCCCCATCCGTCCCCATCTCCTACCTCTCTCCTAAGCCCCCTGTTGGGAAGACACGGAAAGTTGAAGCCCTGCTGCATCTAACAGTGTATGCTTTCCTTCTGCCAGGTTGAAACCAACAGGTTTGCCTTCATCACAATGCCCAATCCTGATAGTCTCTGCAAACTGGTGCTAGCTTTCTAGAAAAAGAGGTGCCAGAACTCACCATGAATGTTTCCCTTGTTCTCTTATAATGGCAATTTCCAGTTGAAACAAAAAAGCCCCGGTTATAACCAGTCCTGAAAGACCTACATTGCCTCCCAGTACATTTCAGAGCACAATTCAAAGTGTTGGTGCTGACCTTGAAAGCCTCAGCCCAGTATACCTGCAGGAGCATCTCCACCCCCATCGTTCAGCCCAGACACGGAGGTCAAGCTCCGAGGGCCTTCTGGCAGTTCCCTCACTACGAGAAGTGAGGTTACAGGGAACCAGGCAGAGGGCCTTCTTGGTAGTGGTGCCTGTCCAATGGAACACCCTCCCATCAGATGTCAAGGAAATAAACTATCTGAATTTTAGAAGACATCTGAAGGCAACCCTGTTTAGGGAAGTTCTTAATGTTTGATGTTTTGCCGTGCTTTTAATATTCTGTTGGGAGCTGCCCAGAGTGCCTGGGGAAACCTAGCCAGATGGGTGGGGCATAAATTATTATTATTATTATTATTATTATTATTAAGCTTTGGCCCATGTGTCTTTGGCTGCCTCTACCCACTTCTGGTGCCTAGACACTTTAGGGAGCCCATTGAAAATAGAAACCCTTCAACAGACGGCGGGTTTGTCTGCCAGCTCTCCTCTTCTCCTCACCTGCTGCTTCTCTGCCTACACAACCTTGCACATTTGAGGCAGAGAGAGACTGGTTGCTGTCCACTGCTGGTGCCCACCTCAATAAGAAAGTTCCTGGTTCCTGGTTCACAAGTTCTGAACCAGCTCCTCATGGAAGCTCACAAGTTCCTGGTTTGGGCTACTTGGAGAGAGGGAGGGAGGGAGGGACGGAGACAGAGAGATGGAGGAGGCAGATTTGGTCCACGTGTGATGTTGCTCTGTGTCACTGAGATAGAGACTGGCATTGTGAGCTCATGCTGGTTGTCTCAAGCAAAGAGAAAGTAGCCATTGTGACCTCATGGTGACAGTGCCTGTCTGAAGAGATTGGCTATCGCAACCACAGGCTGCTACCGACCACTTGAAAGAGTGAGACTGGCCATTATGACCTCCTGCTGATGTGGACCACCTGAAGAAGGATGTCCAACTGAAAGAGAGGGCATGGGTGCCAGTTCCAAGTCCTTTCATGGGAATGGTGCCCTCTTGTACCCTGGACCAGGTAGGCGTTACTCCTCCTTACTCTCCCATCCCCTCAGATGCGAATCTTATTTCTCCTCACCCAGCCAACCAGCCCCCAATGATGTGTGGGCATTGTCAGACTGCCCTCTAACTTCTTCTCTTGGCTGTCATTGGGAGCGTGTCTCTCTGTTGTGTCTGCCTGTCGCCTGTCAGTCATTCCTGTGATGAATGGGAGCCATTGAAGACTGTCGCTGCTGAGAATGAGAGAAAGCATCAAAGTGCCAACTTGAGAAGTGTTGTCAATATTCTCACAAAGAGCCATGAAAAACTAAAACAAAAATGGAACATTCCTAAAACCAAAATCAAAACTAAAGGTAAACTAAAATGTTACCCCCTTCACATTCCAATATCATATTGATGGGAAACTGGATTTTTTTGCTTTCTTCTTACCCTCTCCCCAACGTATTTTGTCCAATGGTCACTTTCGCTTCCAAACCAATTTTTCAGTAAGCTTATACTGAATAAAGCCCTGATTCAACTGTCTTCACCCCAGAGGAAATAATCAATCCCAATGTCATATACTAGTAGACAGTGCTATTTTTCTAGGGGGGAAAGTGCCGGAATTCACAATGGCAATGGTGTCCACCTGAGAGGTGCTGGAACTGAGTTCTGGTGAGTTCCCGCTGACAAAAAGCCCTGCTAGTATACTATATACAAGTTGATGAGGCTGTAGGAAAGAAGCATTTTTAGTATGGTTTTAACAAAGTTTATCATTGCTATTACTATCTTTTTCATCAGTGAAAACAAATTCCCATGTATATTTTAGAAGTTATTCTCTATTTTCTTTATATTATACATGTTTAGATATGGATATTTTCAATGCTAACCTTTTGGATGCCAAAATCTGCTCCAATCCACACAGGAATTGGACTACCACTCTGTTGAGAATATGAATACATACACTGTGAAAAAACTATATATAATGAATTTTGATATTCATTTCTGTTGATTTGGGTTACATCATTCCAGCGTTGGGACTTTGACTGATAGCATGACTCAGGCCAGAATGATTTTCTTAACATAATAGATTTTATTCCTTCTTTATTCCCCAGGTGTTTGTTCTTGGAAGAGCCTGGGAGTGTTGTGGCCAAAACAAATCAGGGTTATTAAGAACGTGGTTTTTGGATTATCATGAGAAAAATCTATAGCTCAAGCAAGTAAGTGGGCAGATATGGTTAAATAAACTATAATTATTCCTATAGTTTATCATTCATGCATAGTTTTATGTACATGCACAACGTTTCACCCCCACAGAATAATTCTTTTAGTTAATTGCTAAAATTTCCATTTTACAATTGGGAAAATGGGGTTTCCGGACCACACAATAGGCCAGTGGCATGGTGGAGACTTCAGCTCAGCCAATCTAGACCAGTTATTTATTTTCTGGAGCATACTGGCTAATTATAGATTGGCCCATCTCAACATGCGTGTTTCACTGATGGCAAGAGGAGCTAGTCTAAAATATGTATGCCTAGGTTTGTGGCCCAAATCTGACAGCAAAGAGATTGTTGATAACAATACACCATCAATTATAAAGCACAATCTGGTTTATTAGATACTCAAGGGATTTTAAAGCAATAATTTGTTTTCATGGAACTACACTGAAGCCAAAGTAAATGTGGCCATAAGGTGCTTCCAAAAACCAAGAGCCAGCCTGGTAGCGCAGTTGACTCTGGCTGGCTTCAGGAGCTGCTAGCTGCCTGCTGCCGCCAATGCCAAGGGGAACCAAGGGCATCCAGGGGTACAGATCTTCTGCCCCCTTCTCCCTTTCTTTTGACAGATCAGGGGAGGCTCTGGAGTCACAGACGGGCGGCCATTGCCCAGGAGGGGCGCTAGGTGTGTGGTTTCTCTGCCAGGCAATGGGCAAAGCCCTTCTTTCGCACCCTGTGAAACATAAATGTGCAGAGTTTTTAAAAAACTGGGCAACGGCCACCCGTCCACGACTCACAAGCCCTCCCCCCCGATCAATCAAAACAAAGGGGAAAGGGGGCAGGAGATCGGGGGAGGCTCGGGAGTTATGGGCGGGCAGTGCGCCATTGCCCAGTTTTTAAAAAACTCAGAGCATTTATGTTTCACAGGGTGCGAGAGAAGGGCTTTGCACCTTTATACAATATGAATGTGTGCTTAGGCCCAATCGGAAGCCACGGAAGCACTGTTGGACGTTCGGCTTCCAAAATAATTTTTAAAAAACTCAGAGCATTTATGTTTCACAGGGTGCGAGAGAAGGGCTTTGCACCTTTATACAATATGAATGTGTGCTTAGGCCCAATCGGAAGCCACGGAAGCACTGTTGGACGTTTGGCTTCCAAAATAATTTGTAAACCAGAACAGTCACTTCTGGGTTTGCGGTGTTCGGGAGCCAAAACGTTCGAGAACTAAGCTTTTGAAAACCAAGGTATGACTGTACTCATAATTACTGTCGGGTCAATAACTTACAACTGAGTAGCCAGCTCTCCTTGCCTGTCTAGACTGTGTACCACACTAATAAATCCCAAGAAACTCAGTGCTACCTGGCATGGAAAAATCTCATCTCACAACAGCACAGAAGACGACCTGCCTCCTTGCAGCTCCTGGTATCTTCCATGGACAGAAAGATGCTTTTACACTGGCATTCAGTATGTTTTGAAGGCCCAAGACTGTGGTGGTTTCAGATGATCACGTAATAGAGAGAAATCTTGAGCAGGCGTTCATACTTTGCAGCACAGATAGGGATGTGAAAAATCTTCATTTAGGAAGGATCGCTTTTATTTAGCAAGAGACAGAAACCTCTGTCTCTGGTGCCACACAGCATTAAACATACTCCGGTGAGTATGCTTCCAAGCTGGACAGCCAAACATCAAGCAAAATGCTGTTGTATTATGGACATCCAATCCATAGCTTGTGGCTGACTGTCCTTAAAAGAGCTGTTTTAAGTCTTGCAAAATTTGCATGCATGGAAAAAATAGCAACACTCAAAGAACACACACATATCAGCAGCCACTGACCTCAACCTCCGTTTACTGGATTGGGCAACTGAGTAAAGGAAAACACAGAAGCCTTTCTGTGATTGGAGGAAAGCAGGGCAAAAAGTTATCTTACGACTGTGATATTCGGCTTCCAGTGGACACAGAAACTTGACACGAATCAAATGCCCAACTGGCTGATAATAGACAGGAAGGATTAGTGTTGACACAGCAGACCTGACCCCTTCCAGCCATGTAACTGTGCCTGAATACAGCTGTGTCTGCCTGAAATCACCCCCCAGGCATCTGAGCAGGGGAAGCAGTAGGTAAAGATATAGGGAACAGGGTGAGCTGGGACACTCTCACGCCTAATTGGACTGACAGCTCAGTCTGCAATGGCGGACAGTGTTTATTTACTCATTGTTGCGTGATGAGCAAATAGAAAGATATGCCGGCTTTAGTCCATGCTGATATTGGTCCAAATGCTGTCTGGCTCCAGACTCAGTAAACCAGGACAATGCAGCACAAAAAACTTCCTATTCGCCATCACTTTTAAGTCTGTCCTGGCACAGATATGCAATGACCTCAGATCACAGTTGAGTCTAATAAGGAATTTATCTTTATGGAAATGTGACCTCTTGCTACCATAAGGCTACACAAATACAAGTAACAATGGCCGAACGCTGATAAAAGTTTGCCCCGGCCAACTCCTGATGTATTTTCTAAAGAGTTCTATAATTCTATAATCCCTCTAGTGGAAAGAGTGGGACTTGATAAAGGGTGCCGGTTGAAGCTTTTCACAAGGTTGTCACTGTCGGCCGTCCTCCCTCCCGCCCCCCAACGACAACTAAAGAATGTGCAATGAGCACATTCTAGTTCCCTTGAAGGGAGCGAGAGTTTAGCCATTGACTCCAGGGGTCTAGTGAGCATTTCTTCTCCTCTGCGCCACTGTGGTTTGATTTCACTTTCCTTTTCTGAAACCAGAAGGTATACCACTTGACAATCTAAAATCGCCAAGGTCACATGCATGCACAGCAACATACTTTTAATGAATTTTAAGTTGTAAATGCCTTTCTCTCTCTTCCTTACCCAAAACAAGGGGGTCTGTGGGGTTGGGCTTTCTGTTCCGATATTAGAAGTTCATACCACTAATATACTCAAGGTATCCGCTCTTAATCTTTAACTTCTCTGAGTTTTATTGGAACTAGCTTTTAGTCCTGCTTTAATAACTTCAGCCTTCTTTTGCCCCCAGCCATATTTTAATGAATAAATAGTTTTTCTTGTGATTTAGTTGCATTTATACAGCTGCCCCTGAAACAGCTGCACTGACTTTTATTACAAGCGGAAAGGACTGCACCACAATCAGTAGTACGCGCATGCAGAATGGCCAGCAACGTTTTTGTGGAATATTTTCTAACAACAAAATTGGGTGCTGCTGAAGTGTTTTTCTTTAATCATCTAGTCCAAATATAACAGATTAAGCTACAGTCTTCATAGATATTGATCCAGAACCTCTCAGGACAGGATCCTGATTTTGACCTTGGAAGGGAGATGTCGTAATAATTAGTCACTCTAACGATTACAGCAGATATTGGCTGGGTGAATGCCTATGCAATCTTCTACCACGGGCTGAATCATTCAGAGGAAGAGACTGAATCTGATGTAGTGGTATATTATTAAGGAATCAGGTCATGTAGTTTCATGCTCAGTTTTGGATAGAAATGTGTTTAATTATTTCATTCATATCCCACATTTTCCCCCCACAGAGCTGAAGTGTTTCCAGGTAGTTTTCCATTGAGGCAGACCCTGAAAGTCTCTAGACGTGTTTAGTTTCAGCAATCCTGCTGCATCATGTGCCTTCACTTCATGCTTTTAAAAAAATGAAATTGAAGAGAACTTGTGAGAGATTGAATGCAAACCTAAACCAAAATACTAGGGCAGGCATAGGCAAACTCGGTCCTCCAGATGTTTTGGGACTACAATTCCCATCATCCCTGACCACTGGTCCTGTTAGCTAGGGATGATGGGAGTTGTAGTCCCAAAATATCTGGAGGGCCGAGTTCGCCTATGTTTGCCCTAGTATTTTGGTTTAGGCCTATGCCTGTACTAGGGAGTAAGTCCAATTCAACTTAGTGGAACTAACTTATCTGAGTAAAGGTTGTCCTGCATATGTCCATTGAAGCAGAAGTGAGAACCTGCCATTCTCCAGATGTGCTGCAGCACAGCTTCCATCATCTCTAACCACTGGCAACAACAACAGTAATAATAAATAAATTACTCACCCTTCACTCCTAAGGTCCCCGGGCGAGTTACATTAAGGCACATTATGAAAGAAATCACAAAATTACAATCACAAAAGTAAGGTGAGTCCTAAATGTATATCGTAATAACAACAGCATCCGTAAAACCACAGGTTTCCTATCTTAACATTAAAGAATTTCAAAGGTTATTTGACAAAGAGGAAAAGAGACTTATATGTTCAGCAGCATTTCAGGACTTATTTCCCAAAACATATTCGGCAGCCAAACGAACCAGGAAAGAAGTGATTCAAACTTCTGCAAAACTTGCAATTCCAAAAGGAAACAAAAGTTGTACTCTGGAAGATGTACAAAACCACTGTCCAGACTGGGAACTGGGCAATGAGTCTGCCTGAGGCAGATAATAAGATACAAGCCACTGAACTTCCACATATATGTCTAAGAGGCAACTCCGGGCACTAAACAAGGCTCTGGGGTTTCAATAAAATGCTATATATATATATATATATATATATATATATATATATGGATTCTGCTGACAAGTACAGTTCCCAAGGTTGAGTAATCAAGTTCACTGGGAAGACACAAGGTGAATCTCTTCTTCTGATTAGAGGCAAGTCAGGATGCTTTAATGTCAGGGATGGGGAAAGAGAGTCCAGTGCTTCTTCATACTGTGGGAGATTAGCAGCCAAACCTAACAAAGGCAGAATCTTGCTAGTTGACACAAGAAGGTGCTAATTCCACAGAGCTGTATTGCTGACAGGCAGGTACTTAGACCATAGAAATACAGTTGGTAGAGAGGGCCCTGTGTGATGTCATTTCCTCTCCTCTCCTCTCCTCTCCTCTCCTGGAAAGGAAGGAGCATGTAGTATTTTCTGCTTCTCCCTTCCTCTCTCCCTTTGATTAGTGTTAGATGCAGACATGTCTCTGCTTGTTTCAGCTTTAGGCACTTGTACTGTGAATATAAGTACTTTGCCTGCATAGTTTTTACTGCTACCTTTGCTGTGCACCAATGCATGATAATAAGTAAATAAATTATTTTTTTAAAAAAATAATATTGATCTTGTTGCCTTCAGAGACAAGATCACTGGCACAGGAGTATTGCTTTTTTTAAAAAAAACAACACACACACACCATAATTTTTATTAACAGGCCAATCATATCACATTATTTCATATCACATTAATTCCAAATTATACAGCCAAATTTTTCAATTTTGTTGGGGGTACCCATACATCAAGCTCCGGACGAGAATCCAAACATCACTTCTATTACTGCTTTAATTAAACAGTTCTATCCAGATAGTCTCTTTTTTACTTTCTTCATCTTCTTGTTGTTGTCATATATTCCTTTCTTTGCAATCTCTGATAATCTTCACAGGCAGGTTAAGAACAAACATCGTCTGCGTGGGTTTTACGCACTCCACAAGTCATATCTCATAGGGACAGCCACCATTCCACTCCTCCTTCGAAAATTTATCTTCAGTCTGCCCTTTAGTTTTCCCAGGCTTGTAAAATATCTCCTAGAGGGCTCTGCCAGGTTAAAGATCAAATTCCAAACATCGTTCACTTTCAAATAGTCCTGGTTCTCCTCCCCCCGTCTTTCTTAAACAAGCCTGTCTTGCGAGACGCCATTTTAAAACTGCGTCATGAAATTTTTCCATTCTCCGATCTTTACCAATCCTCTCTTCATTCATCATTAATTCATCCCACACAGTTTTTAGATCCTGCTTGTATAGTAAAATACGGCGGTTCTTTTTTCTTTGGGGTGGAGAGTTATTTATGCTCATATAAGACAAAGAAAGAAAAGTTTTTCCCTCCACCCCACCTTCTTAGCTCCAGACATACCCATCTCTTAATGGCGCTTCATCTCTTTGCCCGCCGCTCCAATCCCAGAGATCCATTAATCAGCAGTCTTATCTCCCGACCTTTGCTTGACGTATGTGCTTTAACATCTTCCAATTATATATTTCCAATTATATTTTCATGTTAAAGCAAACCAGCACGCACAGATTGGAGACGGCGTCCGGGAAGAGCCGACCACACCGAGGGCTGAGCCAAGTGACCGGCGCACCCCCTTCTCTCGAATCTGGGGGTGCATTGTGACCACCGCTGGCAAGGCAGTCCCCCCTCCATATCCTTGGGGGGGGGGGAGACTGCATACTTCCCATAGCAGCCTCTTAATTACCTCGTGTGGGTCGGAGAGATGTTATTGTCAGCCATCTTCCAATGCGCCACCTGGTGGCCCCGGCACAGGAGTATTGCTTCTGAGGGAGTGGGGGGTGGGGTGGGTGTTCCTATCTCCATTTTGTGATCATTGCAAGCAGTGACACAACTCCTCAAGACTTTGCAAGTTGTTACAAGGAACAGACATAAAACCCAGATGTTTTCTGAGGCAAGCAAGGGTTGTTCATCCATCCCTAATGGCTGGCTAGTGTTACATCTTATGAATAGCGACAGTTGACTAGCAAGGCACAGCTATTTCTTGAGGTATACAGTATTATTTCATATGCAGCATGTTTCATGTGCAGTTTTCAATTCCTTTGGTTCATGCATGTCTTCCAATGTGCATGTCTACACTGACAAAGCACTGCAAAAAAGGAAAAGGAAAAAGAAGTATTGGTGGAGGTTGCCATATTTCATAAAGCTAAAATCCAAACACACAAGATGTTGACCTTTTTTCAATGTTGCCCAAAGTTGTTGAGGAAATTCACCAAAAATCACTTCTGACATAGGTTTTCCCGGACATAGCAGAGATTTCCGCCCAGACACTGTTTTCAACAGCCAGATACCAGCTATGTCTGGGAAATTCCGGACATATGGCAAACCTAGGTGTGGTCATACATATTGCATTTCCAGGGGCTCCATCACGGTGTTCTGTTGCATCAGAAGCGGTTTAGTCCTGTTGGCCACATGACCTGGAAAGCTGTCTGTGGACAAACACTGTCTTCCTCGACCTGAAGCAAGATGAACGCCACACCCCATAGTAGCCTTTGACTGGACTTAACTGTCCAGGGGTCCTCTACCTTTTACCTTTACAGATTGTTATAGGATTGAAACTGAGCTGGAAGTTGTCTCCGGCTGCCACAAGGGTTCCTGGGGCAAGGTAGTAGGCTTTGTCACCATTTGGACACCAAGCACCATTTTTAATCAAGATGGCAGACCAAAATATCGATTTGGTGTGACTTTGCCCATTTTTTTTACGTGAGTATGGCTGCCTCTTGAGATATTGTCACCAAACATGACACAAAAGTTCCATTTATGTTTGTATGCGCCATTTTGAATTAAGCTGGTGGACCAAAACGTGACATTGGATTGACTTCACCTTATTTTGGCCATGACAGGTCCAAACTCACAACCCATTCAAAAATCTCAATAATTTTTGGTTTCTAAAAATATCCAGGCAGTACTAGACACTCCCTGCTAATGTATAAATAAACCTTATATCACAGAAAATGTAATCCATCTTTTTATTCCTTTATTCCAAAGAAACTAAATGCAAGGACTCCTGAGATCTTTCAGTGCTCCAAGACTGGAATAGATGTTAATATGATTGAATCAAGATTATTTTTTACTCTGTGTTTTATGAGTACACATATGTACTTGTGTGCATTGATGAAATCCCAGACGCCAAATAATCTTAACACAACCTTGTGACCATCTCATCAAAGTTGCTATTTGAGGTGTTTCATCAATGCATGCAAGGTGCTTCAGTAAAACACCTCAGAGTTTGGGTGGAATCAAATCAAGGCTGCGTTTCCCCCAATCACATCAAGACTGCTCTTTTTCTTTCCTTCTTTTCTTTTCCTGCATATTATCAATGTGCACGGCATGTGCCTTGGCAATCTGGAGTGGGGAGAGATACATATGAATGGAAAGGTGCAATCTAGTGTGCATGTGCTTTGCTTTGGGACATTCTCTTACTCATAGAGAAAGAGAAGCAGAATGCAGGGTGGATGGAACCCACAAAGGGGGGCAGGATGGAACAGAGGAAGTTCATTTATTTATCCCTTTTATAAAGCTACTTCCCATATTCTCTTTGAGCCACTTCAGCACCTTATAAGCTCATAGAGAGAAAAGACAGATACCATCTTCCTAGGGCAATCCATGTTAATGCTAGGTCCTACATTGCAGACTGTATACCCCACATTGGGTCTGCAATTGCTTCATTAAGTCATGCATGTGAATACAGTGGTACCTCGGGTTAAGAACTTAATTTATTCTGGATGTCCGTTCTTAACCTGAAACTGTTCTTAACCTGAGGTACCACTTTAGCTAATGGGGCCTCCCGCCACCACTGCACCGCTTCCACACCACCACCACGGCGCGATTTCTGTTCTCATCCTGAAGCACAGTTCTTAACCCAAGGTACTATTTCTGGGTTAGCGGAGTCTGTAACCTGAAGCATCTGTAACCCGAGGTAGCACTGTACATGAGTGCAGTTGAATGATTTAACATACATAAGTTTTGCATGAGAGCAGCTGATTCCTAAATTACTCAACAATCAGAGCTACCCAAAGCAGTATAACCACTGATAACAAGTGGATATAGTCTTTGTCCAATAAAACTACCTCCCTGTAAAGGCTTAGGGTGCAGTTTGACTTGAGAGAGAGAGGGTGAGGCATGTGGATCTTCCATGTGCAAAGAATCAATTTAATTTTCTGTGGAGGAGTTCTGTGGAACTGCCAAAGCACATATATCTAAGGTTCACTTACAGCATGTGTTCAAAATTCACAAGATCTTTTCCAGATGATGCCTACAATAAAGATCATTTAAAACAATTAGCCCCTTACATTTTGGAGAGGAGGTTTATAAAGGACCAGTTCAGTCTTTTCAAACCCAGAAAGAAAGGCAGGTTATAAGAGCAAAATGAATCTTCATTCCCAGCAGTGATTGAAATGGAACTATTTCAAGTTTTTACAGTGTTGATACAATGGAATTGCCCATTGAGGAACAGATTTCAGGACTGCCAATTAGAAGGTCGGTTCATGGTTTTCCACAGGCTTCCTGCCTGGTCTTTTTCACAGGCCAGTATTCTCAACAACGTTGATATCAATTGCTTCTAAACCGTATGGCCCAAGATAAGACATAAATTGTTCTTTCTCCCAAGTCTTATGGGCGTGCACCTGCTCTCTGTGGACAGCACTGCAGTTCTGAGGTTTTGGGGGAATCCTAAATAGTAGCTGTGCTTTGCCTATCTCTTTCACACTCTATGAAAACAAGTGTAGAAAAGGCAAGTGCTCAGTAGCAGAAATGCTTGCCCTTACCCACTCTTTCAGCTGGCACTATTTGGGCAAAGTCAGATGAGGAAAGCTTGATTGGGTGGCTTCATGGGGCGACTGCAACCACTTACTATGGCTCAAAAGCAACATTTGATTAGAACAAAACAAACATTTTTGTTGGACATGGGCATCTGCTGGGAGAGGGCGTTTCCCCAACCCCCAAAAAGGGCCATAACCCACCAATTCCCAGATTTCATGCAAAAACAGAAAATAAATGAATGGTACAGAAGGCCCTAAAATAATGTGGCAGCAAGAATTTGGGTTTGAAACTGGAGGAACGGGAATGCCAGACAAGGTGGAAGAAACCCCCATTTAGGTCCATCTCAGCTAGAGAAAAAGAGGCAACAGTTAAAATGCTACGTAAGTGCTATTAGCACCATGATGTTATCCTATATAAATTCTACACTATCACCATGCTGTTGCACGAGATACCAGCTGGTGGGTACTTGTAGACATCTCTGGTGGGATTGTGGAAAAGTACAAAGGTTCTGGCTCTCTGTGTTTAAAGAGATTAGAGCAAGTCCAAATTGCAGTGGCTCATCTGACTTTGCCCAAACTGGCTCATCTAAACATCTTTGAAAAGAGTGATAAAGGATTATGTTGTAAAGTCTCAATTATCCATATGCTTACTGCAGCCAGAGCCACAATAGCCCCATTTTGGAAGGTTCTAGCTAGAGCAGATATTTCTTACTGGTTCACAAATGTACAGGAATCAGCCCTACTAGGGGAAAAAAATGGCATATAACCTGAGAGCCTCTAGAAGTCAAATAAGTAAGGACAAAATTATTTCTGTTTGGTATGATTTTATTTTTTACATCAGTGGTTTCCAACCAGTGTGCCGTGGCATGCCGCAAGCAACAGTAGCTGTGATGGCCTGGGATTCGGACTTGGATGCTGAACCTGAGGGATCCCAGGCTGCACAGGATTCCCTGCCTCCAGAACCAGCTGAGCCGGGGCTGGGCATGAGCCTGAAGGGTCCTCACCTGTGCTGGATCCTCGGGTGCAGGCACCAGCTGAGTCTGCTCTGGCTCCTGAGGCAGTGGAGGACCCATTGCCTGCAGGTGCCCCACTCTCAGACCCGTCAGAGGAAGCTGAGGTTGCTTCTGGGTCCAGTAACCCTTTAGCCTCTCCTGACCTGCAGAGACTCAGGGCAGAGAGGCGGAGGGAGGAGTGCTCGCCTCCAGGCCAGGAGAGATGAGTCACCAGAGGATCGGGGCCGCCCAATGCCTCGGGGCAGATAAAAGCCAGCCAGCCCCAGCCCCAAGTTGCGGGAGCAACATTGTTGGTTGCTAGTTCCTGCCTGAACCCTGTCCAGCTTTCCTGCCTGAGCTCCTGAGCCACCCTGGCTCCCTGCTTGCAAGTCTGTTCCTGACTTCACCTGATTTCCTGTCCTGCACCCAGCTTCAGCTACTACAGACTGCCTCCATGTTGCACCTTTGATCACGGACCGGACTTCAACCTCACATCTTGGGTAGCCCACAGGACCAGCACAGTAGCCTCTGTCCCTCTTTCCTTCCCTCGCTCCTCTGATGCCCTCTTGCGTCTCTGCCTCCCAAAGGCTTGTGTGGCTGTTTGTTGCAGCAACCCTGGCTACAAGCTCCCCAGGTGAATAGTGCCTCTGGGGGCTGGCCAGGGGTGGTGGTTGCCAGGGGCTGAGGCAGCCTTATTTGTAAACATTGCCAATGGAGACCATGTCCACCATTATTACAGCCATATTATAAGAGAGGTAGTTGAGGCAGCATGGGTTACACACCTGCATTGCAAAGTAGCTCAATATTGTAACATCCCTTTTGATGGGGGAGTTAGAGAAAAGTGTGACAACCCTGAAGTATATCCCTGGCACAAGATCTGCAGGAGGTGAAGGGAGCTAGGGAAACAATTGAAGGTTTCAGGTATGGGTTGGAAAACACAATCTGAAAGTCAAGGCTACCTATAGTTGGCTATTCATTGAGAAAATACAAAAGGGTAGACCTGAAACACAACTTTCTCAGAGGCCAGGTCTATCCAGGCCTTGCTGCTTTCCAGTTGCCAGATCTGTTATTTGATGCTAGTTATGGTTGTTGATTTGGAATATTCACTCTCAGCCTTGGAAAAATCCCTGCAGATGCCCATTTCCTTGGGTTCCTCATTATTTAGCCCAGGATAGCTTAAGTACCACTTGTACATCCAAAACTGATCACTGAGGTCACCCGGAGGAGCACTATTAGTGGTCTCTCATGGACTGGAAGCACACCTCAGGTCAATGAGAAGTCATGCTTTGGTGTTGTGGACTCAGCTCTGTGGATCTCCTACAATAAGTCAGACAAGCATTGTCCCTGCTGAGTTTCAAATGCCTAATTAAAACCATTTTTGCCTCTGGCCCCACCCACCACTGACATGCAGTCCCTGGACTGAAAAGGGTTCCTATGTCCTGGTTTAAAGAAACCACTCACCTGGGAGTAAGCAACAAGGCACTCAGTGGGCCGTCCTTCTGAGCTGATGTGTAGGATTGCACTGTCCAGCTCCCACGGTGCTGATGCCAACCCACCATTTCTGTGCCATTCAGCAAACTGCCTTTGCTCTGTCATCCCTGCCCCTTCCCTGCCCCCCGCTGCTCTTTTCCTGACCCCTTTGCTGCCACAGTACAGTTCTTACGACTGTCTTTATTTTCCCTATCTCAGAGACACCGAACTGGAGTTGTGCCATTTTGGAAATCCCCAACTCAGCCATTCTCAGTGAGAACAAAATAGGCCAGAGGCTAGAGTTTCATTTGAATATAATATTTTTAATGCTCTTGGCGGACTTTGGGAAACCTCACTGAATCTCTTCCTGGCTCGGAACCCTTCCTACCATTTCCTGGTTCAGAAACCATTCCTTCCTACTCTTCCCACAATCAAGGAAGAATCTGCCACAGCTCATTTATGATGCTTTCCTAAATCTGATGTGACAAGATCAAGTTCCATTTGCAAGGGTCAGGGAGTGTAGTCATTAGCTATAGCTAAAGCAAAATCCCACTGTGCAATCACACAGTTTTGGCAGCAGCTTTGAGGAGTGAGTCTTAAGCCTCTGGAAATACGACGACATATACAGTAGGAAATTTCCAATTGCAAAGGAAATGGTAATGACTCGAGCAACGGTTAGTTCTCACACTTTTAAGGACAAGTAGCAGCAATGTGAATCATCAAAAATAAATTTGAAGTCTGTTTCATGGTTCTTGAGGGTCTGCAGGTGTGCCAAAGCATACATGTTCTTCATACTTTCCAGTATCGGCAAACCAGAGCCTCTCACTTGAGAAAAATATCCCCTATTCCAACAGCGTCTGAGGTCAATTCCCAGACTCCAAGTGATCTGCATTTGTAGGGGGCAGCTGTGCAACTCAATTTCAAAATTAGGGTAGAATAGAAGGATGTCACAAGGCATTTACATCTAACCAATCAGGGGCAGCCCAGATGTTGTTAGCCTACAACTACCATCATCCCTGACTATGGGCTATGCTGACAGGGCCTGATGGGTGGTGTAGTCCAAGCACATGGTCTCTGTCTGTCACAGACAGATATTGTGCTATCATTCATAAACAACCAAGGTAGTTCCCTGCCCTGAGGAGTTTATAATCTAAATGTCATGAGCCCAGCAGCACTGTTGTGACTGGGCTTGAGCTGGCAGGCTTGGATGGGGGGAGGAGGAGGAAGCAGATAGTGGACTGAATTGTGGGAACCTTGGTTGGGAGGTATCTTCTCATTCCATCCCTAGTCAGTTTAGAAGGGTGAGCAGGGATGCTGGCTCTCTCCTCCCACAACACTCCTGCAGAGTGGAGAGGCTCTTGGGAGGTCTTCAGCCAAGTGGGGAGGCTGAAGAGGAGGTGGCAGGAAATCAACAGGAGGGTGCAGTCTTGTTACCCAGATCTGTCAGTGGGAGCAAACCCACCTGCCTCGACCGAGTACGTGCTTGCAATCTTGAGATTCCTGCAAGACAAGAGAGTTTTAGCAAAGGAGTGCACCATGCATTTGGTGGGAGGGTTGGGGAAGCTTGTTGGGATATCTTTGTTGCTTCCTTCCAGTTCTGAACTTCTTGCCTTGCTCCTTAACTCATGAGTCCTGAGGACTGTGTCTGTTATGGAACATGTACTGTTTACTTGCCTAAATAAATATCTCTTTCCTATTTCCAAGTAAGAGCTTCTATCTGTGTGTATTGAGTGGGACACTAAAATTAAACTAAGAAGAAACCAGAAGCCTTCCTCCTGGGTATTGTCAGCCAGAAGGTGTTAAAGAAGGACCGAACATTTTTTATGTATGCAACAACGGCAGCAAGGATACTCATCGCTAAGAACTGGAAAACTCAAGATCTACCCACACTGGAAGAGTGGCAGATGCAGCTGATGGACTATATGCAATTGGATGAGATGACTGGCAGAATCCGAGACCTGGGAGAAGAAAGGATTGAAGAAGATTGGAAGAAATTTAAGATTTATTTACAAAAATATTGTAATTTGGTTGAATGTTAAGAAGGATGCTTGATCATAAAATAATTGACCACCACTAAATTAGACTGGAATTTGATGATAAGTGATATTAATGAAAACATAAACCTTTTGGAGAATTGTTAGATTATATTTAAATGAGTGGAAATAAGATTGTAAACAAGATGATAATTTGCTTGAAAAAAATTTTCAATGATGTAAGTGGGAGTAGGAGACGTGAGGAAGTCCAAAGAAGTTATGAGATTTTGTTATGACATAACTAATGTTGTTTATTATTTGTGCCCCCCCAAAAAACCTTAATAAACTAAGAGACAGCAATAGAGCGGTGGGTGGAATACAGAGGCAAGGGTAACACAGAAAGTATATGTGTTGAAGTTCAGCTACACATACTTACAAGTTAGTTTCAGGGGGGAATTGAGTCACTAAAAGACTGATCTATGAATGGCATGGAAAATGTGCTTTTCAAATAGTGATGTGCTGAGGTTTGTGCTTCTGGTTTTGGAAATAAGACCCTTAGGAATGCACACCTTGAATGTGAGGTGGGCATTATGACCCACACATTCTTCTCCAGCTGAAAGTTTTATCCAGACTGGAGAAGAATGTTCCTCCTCTCTTCCAATTTATCTGGTTGGTATTCTGATGGTGGTAAGTTCTTGGTTTATGCATAGCTGCTTTTAACACATTAAGGGTAGCCAGACTTTGAATTCAAATAAGGTGGAAGTGATGTAAGGGTCAATAATTACAGAAGAAGAATGTGATGCAGATTTCTCAGGTGAAGCAATGAAGCGTATGGTTTAAATTTAAGGGGAAACTATTGCAAGGTATTATACTGTTGGCATCTCAAACCAAACACAGTGAACAAGATCTACAAAGTGAAAATAAAACAAGCTTGCTGCCAGGGAAATTTGCCCACAGCAAACCTATGTGGTGGGCATGTCTTGCCATGCAGACATGAGGAAGGTTAAGAAGGTGGTCCTTAGAATAATCAAGGTATACCAGTACATACCAATGCAACAGTACTTTTTTGACCAAAAGTGCATGCCTCTTTCATATCAAACCGTCTAACTGCTGCCAAATTTAAAATAGCAAAAAAGGAGAAATTCATAAATACCTACATGTAAATTAATGGATTGGCAGAGTCCAACAATTGTCCAAATTAAGACAAAAGTTCAAGGGACGTAGCATAATGAAAACAGGTATTGTAGAACAATGTCCTTTATTCATTTTAGAAAGCAGAATCATAATATGGATGATAAATAAATAAATAAATAAACATAAACCTGAATTCCGCTCACCATATAAATAAATAAACATAAACCTGAATTCCGCTCACCATTTTTATATTCTATGATTTGGAATCTTTTAGATTGATGCTTTAAGATATGGTTTTTATACTGCAATGAACGGTGTGTGTTTGTGTGTGTGTGTATGTGTTTTACTAGATGTCAAAGAGAACAACTACCAGACGTTTAGAAGACATCTGAAGGCAGCCCTGTTTAGGGAGGCTTTTAATGTTTGATGTATTACAGTATTTTAATATTTTTTTGGAAGCCACCCAGAGTGGCTGGGGAAGCCCAGGCAGATGGGTGGGGTATAAATTATTATTATTATTATTATTATTATTATTATTATTATTATTATTACTATATTATGTTGTTTTTTTTGCTATTTTTGTTGGGTGTTGCTTCGGAAGCATTTCTTGGGAAGCAGTTTGTAAATCCTCAATTCATTAGTCAGTTTTGTAAAATGCTTTTCTAACTGTAATACCTCTCTCTCTCTCTCTCTCTCTCTCTCTCTCTCTCTCTCTCTCTCTGTGTGTGTGTGTGTTTATGCACAGAAGAAAAAGTTGGGTTGCATCTATCATAACATTTATTTTTGGCCTTTGAATGAGAAGGTCTAATAGGCACCAAAAATGCAACGTTTGTTTCTGACCTAAATCCGGAATGGTTTCTCATTCATGTATATGCTTCTTTATCACACACATTGATGCTGCACTAACCTGAAATTACCCAAAACAGCTTGTAGATGCTCAAAAGGCGTAGGTTTTCCCACCTGAATTCCTACCTGGGAGAGGGCGGGAGCTCGGGGTAGTTGGTTTTCATTTCAGCGTGTCTCAAAGAGATCAGTTCCTGTGCTGAAAGACAAGCCCAAGACAATGTTTTACAGAGCAGAAGATATTGTGAGGGACCAATTATCCCATAAGTGGTTCTCACGGCTTGGGTTGGCACTGTGTGCCAGGTTGCACATTAACCTCTTTCACTTCATTTTACCCAGTTTACTCAACATTCTCAAGTGGTTGCTTTGTCAATTGTTCCTCCTGCTGATGTTTCGACAGATGATAGCCCCTTGATGCCAGCTTAGCATTGCTAATAAGAAATAGGCCAGCACGAAACTTTAGACCGAGGAGGTGCTCTTGCAGAATGGAGCTGAGTTGGGTGGGGAGTGGGGGATTGATTCTGAATGATCATTACATTTTGCTAAACCAACCATCCCACTTTCGTTTCTTCCGCATACAAAGACAATATTCACTTTATCCTAGAAGAAAAGTATTACATGAGCAGATGTGTAGATGTGGGGGGGGGGGTTCTTTTCTGCTGCGCTGTATTCTCAGCACCTATTAATAAATACTGAATAATAATAATAATAATAATAATAATAATAATAATAATAATTTATTTATACCCCACCCATCTTGCTGAGTTTCCCCAGCCACTCTGGGCGGCTCCCAATCAAGTGTTAAAAACAATACAGCATTAAATAGTAAAAACTTCCCTAAACAGGGCTGCCTTCAGATGTCTTTTGAAAATAGGATAGCTGCTTATTTCCTTCACATCTGAAGGGAGGGTGTTCCACAGGGTGGGCGCCACTACCGAGAAGGCCCTCTGTCTGGTTCCCTGTAACCTCACTTCTCGCAATGTGGGAACCACCAGAAGGCCCTCGGAGCTGGATCTCAGTGTCCGGGCTGAATGATGGGGGTGGAGACGCTCCTTCAGGTATACAGGACTGAGGCCTTTTAGGGCTTTAAAGGTCAGCACCAACACTTTGAAGGGCAGCTGTGGCAGCGGCGGTGCCAGGGGGATGTTAGCAGGATAGCCACAAGTATAACCATGGATGCATAACAGAGGGAATATTTGTGGTGTACAGCGGAAACTTGGTTTTTGAATGTAATCCATTCTGGAAGTCCATTTGACTTCCAGAACATTCAAAAACCGAGGATCAAAAAGCTGTCAGCAAGTTTAAGGGGGGGGGGATGAAAAACACGTCTCATAAGCTGTTCAACTTCCGAGGCATGTTCAAAAATGGAAGCATTCACTTCCGGGTTTTCAACATTCAGCTTCCAAAACGTTCAGCAGCCAAGACATTTGAAAACCGAGGTTTGACTGTATTCCAAGACACAAGATACCAAGTAATTTCAGATAATGTTGGCAGTTCTGTAACCAAGGCAAACCAAGTTTGTATGCGTCTCTTTCAGCTAGGGATGAGGGGGAAAGTTTGATTCAGTTTGCGTTAAGTAGGTGAACCTACTTACTTCACACTTTCTAAAACAATGTATGAACTGAAACACAGCAATCTATCTAAAGTTGCACATTCCTGAATTTTGCAAGGCAGTTTCCCTGCCAAGTAATGTGTACAAAAATACATATACTAGGGTGAAGTACGCATCTTAGTGAAAATAACAAATGTACAATCCTGGGCAAAATTGCTTTGCGAATAAATATGCATATTAGGGAAAACAGCAAATAAACGTGTACATTAGGGTAAAGCAAGTCTAGAGTGGGAGACTAGGGCGATGTCTGCTGTTTCTAGGAGTTCTTCTCATTGTAAGGTTTTTCTGAGTGAGCTGTGAATTTGTCTGGACACTGGGTGAGAACCCAGAGGCTGTGAGGGAGGGTGTGTTAGAAGGAAAATAAACTGATCTTGATTTTTATATATTAGCAACTTTGCATTAATGTAACATGTTTATATGTAACTCTGTATTTTTGCAATAGTTTGTCTGTTGTTGCTTAAGTTTTTTTGTACATCTCCTAGAGATATTTTTAAAAATATATTCAGCGCTATAGAGATAAATCAATCAATTTACACTAAAATGCCAGTTTCTGAAAGACTTTAAAAAATGCAAATTGATGTGCAAGTTTGGAGAACTGAACTTAAAATTGGAAAAATGAGAACCTAAAAGTAGCCAAAATTGGCAGATTAACCCATCTCTCCTCTCCCTCTCCCTCTCCCTCTCTCTCTCTCTCTGTCATCACACAAACATCTTTACAGAGAAGTCCCTACAGAGTCAACCCCCACTTCAAATCTAGAACAAGATTATAGCCTAACAATTCTGATCTACCGATACACTGCAAAGCTACCTTAAGAAATGTGGTGAAACATACTGAAACTGTCTTAACTTCCCTCCAAGTCCCTTTTGATAATTCCACCTGTCCAGAAACCACCACGTCCCCCCCTTTTTTGGTAGTAATTTCTTCCTGATCCTTAATATTTCATTGACTGTCACTTTCATTGAAATAAAGTAGAACAGTAGACTATGACATAAGCATTCACGGACTAGAGACGGTGTCATCAGGTTTCAATGTTTGCGTCCTCTTAAAATAATAGGCCTCCTAGTTCTCAACAGATCCAGTGCATTGCTGGCAAGATTTCATTACATTTCCTTTCCTGGTGTTTCCACAAGGTGATCTTAGGGACTCAAATATCTCTTGTGGGTGAGCTCATGTCAAATCCATAGGAGGGAAGAAGGTGTACAATTCATACAGACTTTGGATTTCCCCACTTCTGTGTAGTGTTATATATAATCAGCCAATTGCACATTTAGTCTGCTTTTCTCTCATACTAGAGATTACTTAGCAATAACAAGCTTCACACAGGGCTTTTCCTGGGATTAATGACAGTCTGGGGGTCATCATCTCCTCCCAGTTAGTTATTAATCCTCAGGAAATACTTGGTGCCTTGATCATTATTGCTTAATTAGCATTGAGAATGTGTGTGTGCTGGAGGGGAGCTGTGTTAGGTTTCTTTTCATGTGCCCTGTGAACGGCGGTGGAAGGGCTTTCTCTCATTAATTTGTTTTTGGGGGGTCGAGGTGGGAGAAGCAAGCCTTGTGGGCCTTGAAATTCAGTACAAGGTTAAACCTATTTAAACAGTCTGAATTCCCTGTGAAAGCCCAGCTAAAGCCCAGCATCTGCAGTGTATCAGGAAATGCATTTCCCCAGCTTTAACGGGGCAAATTTTTTTTTTACAAAAATCAAACGTTGTTGTCAACAGGTCAGGGCAAGCAAGAGACAGTGATTGGGAGCAGAAACTGGTCCCCAAAGGGGGCCTTAGGGAGCAAGGGAAACCTTCAGGGGCAAACAGAATAACAAGGCCTTCCCCTCCAAGAGCCGAGTTTACAAGCCACGTCAAAAATAATTGTACATCAGGAAAGTTGGTGTGTCTTTGTGTGTGATTCTCCCCCCGCCCCGACTTCCTCGGTGTTCCAGGAAATGCAGAGGATTTGAAAATAATAAGGCAGAAATCCCCCTCCCCCAAAGGGAAAAAAAACACATTTAGAAATGAATTGGTTCAATTAAATTCATGCATTAATCGCAGATGTTGAGCGTGAAATGGTAACTGGATTTTAATTGGTGTTGCCGCTGCCTTGGGAAGTGCTAAGTGCCCTGTAATTCAAGCAATGGACTTAAAATGTATTTCCAGACAAGGAAGAAGGCACTTTTTGGGTTTTGAGTTGTGGTGAAACATAAACACCTTCAAAATAACATCTCTAGTAGGGAACGAAGATATATTAAATTGATATTTTATTAGCTTTCATGATCTCCCCCTTTCTCCCAAACAGAAGAAACCCAGAGCTGCACCCTTCTCCGTCACTAGTGAAGCCAAAACATAACAATCAGGGAACCATGGTAGGCATTCTCATCAATGAATTAAACTGCAAAAAGCAAAAGAAGCCTATCAAAATTGTTGTGCTTGTTAAATGGAGAGCAAAAGTGTCCTTCAAAAAGAAACCATTTGCATGTTCCCTTGGGATATGCCTTCAGCAAAGTTGGTGCAAAGCCTGTAGCTATTGCAGGCAGAGCCCTGCTCCTTAGCTCATCTCTCAGCAACAATTGTGAAGTGGGGGGAGCCATCTCTCTTACAGCCCTACAAAGGAAGCTGAATCAGATCATTGGTTCATCCAGCTCAGCATCACCTACAGCAATTGACAGTGCATTTCTGAAATTTCAGAGAGGAAGTCCTTCCCAGTCCTACCTGAAGATTACAAGGATTAAACTAGGTGCCTACTACTGAGCCTCAGCCCTTTCACATTGTAGCTTTGCGATTATAGCATACTATGCATTATGCACAATATGGACACGGGTGGCGCTGTGGGTTAAACCACAGAGCCTAGGGCTTGCCGATCAGAAGGTCGGCGGTTCGAATCCCTGTGACGGGGTGAGCTCCCATTGCTCGGTTCCTGCTCCTGCCAACCTAGCAGCTTGAAAGCACGTCAAAGTGCAAGTAGATAAATAGGTACCGCTCCAGTGGGAAGGTAAATGGTGATTCCGTGCGCTGCTCTGGTATCGCCAGAAGCAGCTTAGTCATGCTGGCCACATGACCTGGAAGCTGTATGCAGGCTCCCTCGGCCAATAAAGCGAGATGAGCGCCGCAACCCCAGAGTCGGCCACGACTGGACCTAATGGTCAGGGGTCCCTTTACCTTTACCTTTTTATGAACAATATACAGCAGCTTTCCCCAACATGGTGCCTTCCAAACATTTTAGAGTCTAAATCTCATGAGTCCCAGGCAGCATGGCCAGTGATGACTAATGATGGGAGTTTTAATCCAAAACATCTGCAGCACGCCATTTTTGGGGTAGCTTGTATGCAGCATCTACAGAATCCGACTACGGAATATATTATGCATGTTGTTGTTTAGTCATTTAGTCGTGTTCGACTCTTTGTGACCCCATGGACCAGAGCACGCCAGGCACTCCTGTCTTCCACTGCCTCCCGCAGTTTGGTCAAACTCATGCTGGTAGCTTTGAGAACACTATCCAACCATCTCATCCTCTGTCGTCCCCTTCTCCTTGTGCCCTCCATCTTTCCCAACATCAGGGTCTTTTCCAGGGAGTCTTCTCTTCTCATGAGGTGGCCAAAGTATTGGAGCCTCAGCTTCAGGATCTGTCCTTCCAGTGAGCACTCAGGGCTGATTTCCTTAAGAATGGATAGGTTTGATCTTCTTGCAGTCCATGGGATTCTCAAGAGTCTCCTCCAGCACCATAATTTAAAAGCATCAATTCTTCGGCGGTCAGCCTTCTTCATGGTCCAGCTCTCACTTCCATACATCACTACTGGGAAAACCATAGCTTTAACTATACGGACCTTTGTTGGCAAGGTGATCCCCTCCATGGATCACTGCCTTGCCATGGGAAAGGGGCTTGAATAACTCAGAGAAGCTATGAGCTACGCCGTGCAGGGCCACCCAAGATGGACAGGTCATAGTGGAGAGTTTTGACCAAACGTGATCCACCTGGAGCAGGAACCGGCAAGCCACTCCATTATCCCTGCCAAGAAAACTCCATGGACAAAGACAACAGGCATATTATGCTTAGAAAACAGAATATATTATACCTAGAGAACAGATATAAATCAATGCCTTTGATCTGCGTAACTGACAGAGGCCACCATGTGCAGCTTTTCTTGGCATGGAATTTAAATTTCTTTGATGCAAACATTTGTGGTATGCATGTGTGCACATGTGTAGGTATTATTGACTTCTTCTTTCCCACTACTTACTGTCATCTGACCTTTCTGTCCTACATTCTTCTTCTTAGGACAAAAAGGAGCTATGTGCCGAATCAGACTTGCCACCAAATCCCTACAAAGAAGCAAAGTGAGAAAATTTGGAGCATAGGGTGTGACTTGCATTCCTCCCAAAGGTTCCTTCTTAAAATCACTTCTATCCCATTCTCTAAATCTGGCAACAATAACAAAACCCTTCCCCAAAAAAGAATAACCACAGTTAAAAAATGGCTACAAGATTTCGGGGGGGGGGAGTGTGAGTGAGTTATGAGCAATTGAGCTCCCCTATGATGTACTTTACAATGCACTGCTACTCTATAGAGAACTGCTGACATTACTACTCAGTTCCAAATATGTTCTCTAACTAAGAAGGGACAGGGAGTGAAGGACTAAGTGAGTGGCTTAAGGTAGTGATTGTGTTGTCCGAGAGGGAAGACTTCCAGATCTACTTTGGTTTTTGATAGAACTCCAAGAACCATGAACTGGAGCAAGATGCAGAAGAAATACACTTAAGAATTAAGAATTCTGACACCAGAAATCTTTATTTTATGTGTACACCAGAACTGAATGGAACTCGCAATCTTTCAACTCAGTAATCTACTCCTGGTAACCCACACAACTTTCTTCATTTCTGCTATTGGCAAAGGGAGTTATTTTGTTGATGAGAACCAGTAGATCCCAATCTGTTCCTGTGGACCTGTAGCTCAGTGGTACAACACTGCTTCACAACCATATGCTGACATCTCCGTCACTGAAGAATTGGAGAGCTACTTCCTTCTTGAGGAAATGATGCTCAAGATGATGGAGCAATCAGAATGGAGGAGAAATTTGAATTGATTTGCATTTAAAGGCAAACTTATCTAACTTATACTTTCCAAAACAAGACAAAAACAGATGCTGGTCTATGATCGTAATAAACGGATTGATTGAACAGATGCACAGCTAACCTTTAAAAATTGTATCTTTCTGAATTTTGCAATGAAGTTTTCCAGCCAAATAATGTGTAGCAGAATACATATAGTAGGATAAAAATTGATAAAGAAAAGCATATATTAGAAAAGCATCCATTTGTGTTAAGGGGAATGGCTTTGCAATTGCTTTTGCAAAAATGTGAATGTTAGGAATACAAAAAATTAGGAGAAATTTGCACCAAAATGAATTTTCATGAGGATAGCTATAGATATAGCTGTATAGATATATTACAAACTTATATGGAAATTTGAAGAACGGAACTTAAGAGTGGAGAAACGAGAAACAGAGATAAACAAAAATTGACATATTCACTCATCCCTATGGGCCAAAGTTCCTACTTGGTGTTAGGCAGCTCAACATGTTGTAACTGGCAAAAGGTTACAGATAGGTAGCCGTGTTGGTCTGCCATGGTCAAAACAAAATAAAAAAATTCCTTCCAGTAGCACCTTAAAGACCAACTGAGTTAGTTCTAGGTATGAGCTTTCGTGTGCATGCACACTTCTTCAGATACACGTGTGCATCTTCAGCTTTCGTGTGCATGCACACTTCTTCAGATACACCTGGCAAAAGGTGTTAGTGGCTGCAGGAGTATTTAATATCAATGGTAAGAAATAGAAATAGCAGAAGCAGTAGGAACCTGAGAGCTCAATGCCCCAGGGAGATCAGTAAGATCCCAAGCGTCACAATCAGAATTGTGTTCTGCATTTCTTAACTTCTTGAAAACTTACTGCAGATGTTGCTTGGAAAAGCTTTTGTTTTGTTTTGAGGCCGGGGGTAGGAGCTCTGTATCATGGCTGCTGCAGTTTTAAAGTCAACATAAACTCTGGCCCAAATAGCCTAACCATCATTTCCTCAAAGCTAGCTGCACTTAAACCAAAATATAGTTTTATTTGGCTAACCCCAGTATAGGATGTGGCTGCCAGCCTTTGGAACCACACAATCAGGTTTCAAGCAGACGCCATCAGAACTGTACTGTTGTTTTGAATGGGCAAGTCATAAATATATCATTATCTATACCATCAGTATGTTCAACAAACAATTTTCACCATAACAACAGGTATGGTTTGGCTTGCAGCCAGCCTTCGTTGCAAGAGTGGTCAGCATATTTCCAGGTGGAGTTTCAAAGAAATGAATGAACCATCAGTGATTTCTTGGTAGCCAGCAGAAATTTAGTGCCTGAATTTTAGTGCATATGAGCTCATGCTCTGGGATAGCTCAGCCGGTAGAGTATGAGACTCTTAATCTCAGGGTCGTGGGTTTGAACCCCACGTTGGGCAAAGATTTCTTCGTTGCAGGGGGTTGGACTATATGACTCTACAATTCTATTATTCCATTGGTGTTTGTTCTATTCAAACATAGAAGTTGAAAGAGATTAGAGTTCATTTTCCTTCACTTTATCAAATTTGCTTCTTTTTAAGTTCAAAGCCTCAACTACTTTCAATGAATAGCTTTTTAAAATGAAATAATAACTACTTCTCCTTACTTCCGTAAGCACCATGCCTTGCTCATAGTTATAGTAGTCAAAGGGAGAAGCCGCCAGCTGCCCAATGACTTGAGAATCATAATGATATTTTAAAAACACTCTGAATCAGGGGGAATCTAGGATAGGCAGAACTGAGTATGTCAGATGAGTGTAATCTATAACTCAACTATTGCTTTTGGTCGGTGGTAGCCATCATTCTTTCAACCATATTTTTTTCCTATTCTAAAAATCCCATTCTTCTAAAGGAAAGCAAGGAAAGCCTTGTGAAACAAGTTAAAAGGACTGTTTTCAAAAGCTGCAGAGAATCCATGCTCCAGGTGGTGCGGTTCCCCCATATTTCCATTCTGGCTTTGGTTTTGGACCCAGTGAAACTGGAATTAGAAATTATTCCATTTCTAACTTTAGGGCTATGAATATAGCTGGGCATTGCATCATAGGAGTCACGAGGTGAATTGATCAGTTATAAAGTGATAGCATATAACTTTACCTTTGGCTGTGAGATAACAGCACAACACAGGACAAAATTGATAAGGTACTTGTCCTGATGGGCATTTCTCATCAGTTCAGCTGAAAATGGTATAAAAGAAAAGAAAAGAAAAGAAAAGAAAAGAAAAGAAAAGAAAAGAAAAGAAAAGAAAAGAAAAGAAAAGAAAAGAAAAGGTGAGGGAAGGATGATACAAATGTGAAAATGGGGTGCCATATGGGCACAATGTGGGAATCTTTGCTTTAACAGATTGTTTCTGGCTTCCAAAAGAAATGCATAAGTGCAAACACCAATTGGGAATACACCAAAGGCTGAAGTAACAAAATGTTTAGAATATACTCCAAATGGGAATAACTTTGGCGGATGGGCGCAAACTGGTCTTAAGCTTCACAGAACGCTTCGGACAAAATGGGATAAGCGGGAGGCCCCAGGTCACAAGCATGGCAGAAGTTCACAGCTTGTACTTTGTGGACAGGATCTGTATAGAAGGATTTACTCCCATTCATATATTTTTTTATTTAAAAAAACCTGCTGCTCATTTCCCCCAGTTGAAACTCTGTCCTCCTTGTGGATATCAATGAGCATTTTCCCTTTTCGTTGGATGGTGAGGTCTTCGCAAGTCCCAAGGGGGACAAGAAGAACAAAAAAACATGATGGAGTTGGGTGCCTCCGCTTAATGACCAGCACTATATTCACGAGCTTATTTGGTTTTGTTCCCACTGTGTGCTTGAATGCTGCTGATGAGAAGGAATTAATTTTTATTGAGGACAACTCAATGAATTAAATGAGGGGAAGGAACCTTGCTCAGCTGGGTGGAAACGTCTTGGCAGACGGCACAGCAGCCGGTCAGATTAGAAACACTTTACATCTCCCACATTGTGGAGGGGGATTCCAGATAAGCTGTGAGGCCACTTACTCCAAGGCCCCTTCGAAACAACAGAGGCGTGCTGCAATCTCTTCTTTTGATTCGTCGCCCTGCCTTCCCTTTTTTTGTCCCTAGATGCACTAAATCTGTTCATGAAGCCCAAACCTTCCCCTCCCTTGCCCCCGCTTCTTCATTTCAACAAAACACCCAATAAGGAACTAATTGTTGTATGGTGAACTGGAGAAGAAGAAAAAGTGTTCGGAGTAATGTTATGGTCATGGAAAGCTCTTTTGCATTGTAACCATCTGGTGCTCCACAGTCACAATGAATGGGATAATTGAGTCCCAAATAACTCCTTTTGGGTGATGCAGAATAGTTTTCTCACCCGGGTTTGTCTCCCTCACAGCAGCGATGCCCCATCATTTGACACCCGCATCTGCACCTCTCTTTGATCGGGTGCTGTGCTACCAATAAGTTACTACACTTAATTAAGCCCACATAATTCTCCTCAAACGAGCAGAAAAGACTGCACGCTGGCCAAGAAACAGAAAGGGCTTGCAAATGAGACTTTAGTGACTCTGCTTTGTACAAAATGATTGAGATGGATGGCCATCCCATGCCGCCATAGTTTCCAGCTATGCGGGGGGAAGCTGTGAAAGAATTAGGTAGCTCAACAGCTGTTTATAATCCTAGGAAGGCCTGCTTTCAGGCAGGCCTGCTTCTAGAGTTGACTGAGACCCTATTGTAGCCTAATCTTGCTTTTCAGAGAGTGTTACAATTCATTCAGTTAGATTTCTAAGGTGTTCGGGTTTTCAAGGCATCATTAAAAGCCCTTTAAGAAACTAGAGAATTGACTCAATGGTCTTTGTTCATGTCTTTAAGCATGTTCAAGTCACTTCAGCTGCGCGCGAGGCAAAGGAGCTGGAGACGTTAATAGCAGACCTTCCAAAATTTGCCAGATAAAGATAGGTACATTTATTTTTCCTTGTAACAAAACAATAGATCCTTATGGAAAGATAGACAGACATCGTGAGCTTGTCACTTCTGGGGGGTCCGGTGGCCTGGGGCAGTTCCCAAGACAAGTTTAGGAATCTATAACTTCAAAATCCATTTTTCTCTAACACCCAAAGGGCAATTTGCTCTGCCCCCCTCCTCTTCTTTACATTTTCCAAATCTAGCTCCCCAGTGCTACCGTTGTCTGAATTTCAGATTAGCACATGTTTAGGTCTAATATCAAAATAGTACCAGTCAAATCCATACATATAAAACATATTATTGTTGTTATTGGTAATATCATTTTAAAGTATTTTTTGCACAATTGAGGAAACCTTGCTTACAAGTAGGATACAGTCAGTGGCCTGACACACCAAACACTGCAGAATTATTGGTGCTTAAGTCAGTATAGAACTGTTTGGAAATCTGGATGGAAGATCACTGAGATGCTAAGCCATAGACCATTAATTTCAGTAGGACTTAGCTAAGACCTTTTTCTACTGGTGAATGCAGAAGATATATACCAATTCATACAAATAGCACAAGTAATGGAATAAATACATAATGTGTCAGTTAGACAATACAGTTGGAGGGTATGTTAAAGAGATCAGGTGAATGTAACCCATAAAACAAAAATTACTGGAAAAATAGCTTTGAGAAGGAGATGACAACCAGCACCACCACAACAACATGGAGGTATTGGGAGGCAGAAAAAGGAATACAGTGCTTATGGTGCTATGAAATTTGCTCGACCAAGAATCAAGATTCTGAAATCAGACTTCTTCTCAGAACCTACAAAGGTCTGGAATATGGGATAAGTATCGGAGGGAGGGGCCGCATAAGAACCTGGAGAGAGGAACTTCTCCTCATATGAAGCTCAATTACAACAAAATAATGGAGAGAGAAAGTGAGAGCTGCCGCCATCTTGTTTGAGGGAGGTGGCACCCAGATTCTCCCACACACAAGTGGAAAGCAGGAGGGGCAATATTCATTTCCTGTGATAGACTCTCACATCTTGTGGGATGAAGTTCTAAATGGCTCCAACTATGTATAGGATCTGGGAAGCTTTAGGGGGTTGCCACCGGAAGGGATAATTGAAAAATTCAAATGCACAGGCAATACATCACCAGTAGTGCTCTGGATCCCACCCACGAACATAATTTAAAATGCAAGTTTAGGAGTTTGGTGTTTTTCTTTTAAGGAGAAAGGTGTTCCTGTTGTTGTTTTACTTGCCCGAACAAAAACATCCCTAAGAAGCCGGAAGCCCTGAAGATATTTTGGTGAACAAGTGGAAAGAAAATATTCCACAAGTGCTCCATGGGTCATTTCACAGACACAGCTTGCCCCTCATTTGTTTATCTAAATGCTGACAAATTGCAGCATTTTAACAACATATCTATGGTCCTGAACTTCATTTGCATGGTCTGCCCTCTATCATTGAGCTGATAATGAGGCTAAATATAAAGCCCTCATTCAGGTCCCACAATGGCTCCTGACAGTGATGAATACCAAATAGGAGAATTAGGTGGTTTTATAGGAGAATATGTCATTGTGCAATCTCATTCTCTTGCCGTCCCTTTTATCTCCCCTTCTGCTCAGTTTCAGTTCTTTCGCGTAAGCTGTCACTTGCCGCTTTCTCTTGTGAATTTCCCTTCTCTTGCTTCTGCTTACGTGGGGGGCAACTTCTTCCAAAAGAAAGGGTTGAATGAGCAAGCGAGCGAGGGGAAGTCACCGAAGATTTTTATGGCCGCTATTGTTTCCACTGGCCCCTGAAATGCTGGGGATATATCTTTTAGTTTTGTGGACTGATGGAAATCCACTGCGCAAATAAATCACTGTGCGCAAGAAGTTGCCCTCCTAGATTCCTGGTAATTCATATCTATTCTCCTGTGCATTGCAGGACACAACAAACCTACTATCGCTCTGAGCCCTTTGAAAGGAGAAAAACAGGCCCTTTTCAGTGTCGGACTGTAACAGAAACATCTAATGTTCCTCTGAGATTAGCATGGCTTTCAGGAGAGGTGCATTTTTAGGGCTGCTAACTGTGATGGATCAGATTAACACTTCCTTTCTGCATCTGTAGCGTGAAGCAATAGCTGGAGGCAGGCTGGGGATCGGGGATACCGACATGTTATATATGTTTCCAAGCACAATTCAAAGTGTTGGTGCTGACCTTTAGAGCCCTAAACAGCCTCAGCCTTGCATACCTGAAGGAGTGTCTCCACCCCTGCTGTTCAGCCTGGACACTGAGATCCGGCTCTGAGGGCCTCAGGCAGTTTCCACATCGCAAGTAGTGAGGTTACAGGGCTTTCTTGGTAGTGGTGCCCACCCTGTGGAATACCTTCCCATCAGATGTCATAGAGATAAGCAAATATAAAACAACTATACAAGACATCTGAAGGCAGCCCTGTATAGGGAAAGTTTTAATGTGTGGTGTTTTATTATGTTTTTATATCTGTTGCAATCCACCCAGAGTAGCTGGGGCAACCCAGTCAGATAGGCAGGGTACAAATACAACAACAACAACACCAAACCCTTCAAGTGTCCCTACTTTCCAGGGACAGTCCAAGATTTACAGAAGCCGTCCCAGTTTCTGATTTTATCCCAGAATGCCCCACTTTTCCTTAGGACGTCCCTATTTTCATCAGAGAGGGTATGGAGTTATGCAACTCCCAAGCCAAGGAGATTTGTAACTATACAACCTTTAGAAGACATCTGAAGGCAACCTTTTTTAGGGAAGTTTTAAAAAAAAATTAAAGAAATATTTATTGTGGGGTTTTCTTCATTCCATTCCCATTACTCTGTGGGCTTGGACTTCCAGATGTCTCTGCCTTGAATTTTGGAATTGGCACATGTGAGTGTGCCACAGTTTTCAGCAGGTCTGGCCTGCCCATGAGGTTAGGTAAGGCGACCACCTCAAGCATCTCGCCCACCCTGCTGCATCTGGAGAAGCCGTGGTGGCAACAGCACCAGTTTTCATCAATATTTTGCAGGCTCTCACTGGAAGATGGTACCACTGCCCATGTTTCATGGGCACTGCCATGCAATGCAATGCAAGGGGGCTGGGGTGTTGCCAGTAGCAGGGTGGCACATTCCCATTTTGCTCAAGCAACAAAACGGATGCTCCACCCCTGGTTTTCAGTTTGCTTCTTGATCTTTGAATGGGCTGCCAGTGCATGTCCAGCACATGTGCATTTTGAATAAGGCTGTAGTCCTCTAGCCACTTATCTGGGAGTAAGGTCTGAGGCCTTATGTCTGGAGTAGTTCTATGTAGAGTGGCTGGGGGAACCCAGCCAGATGGGCAGGGTATAAAAAATGAAATTATTTTATTATTAGTTCTGCACCAAAGGAATATTTGTGCCATCATGCAACCACATTAAGATTCCTTTCCTTTCCTTTGGGCCAAAGTTGTTAAGTTGTTTGTTTTTTCAACAAACGAATCCTGGCTATGTCTAGACAAATGGCAGCCCTACTTTATAACAACAACAACAACAACAACAACAACAACAACAACAACAATTTATTATACCCCACCCATCTGACAGAGTTTCCTCAGCTACTCTGGGTGGCTTCCAACAGGAGATTAAAAATACATCAAAACATCAGTCATTAAAAACTTCCCTAAGCAGGGCTGCCTTCAGATGTCTTCCAAAAGACAGATTGTTGTTTATTTCCTTGACATCTGGTTGGAGGGCATTCCACAGGGTGGGCGCCACTACCCAGAAGGCCCTCTGCCTGGTTCCCTGCAACCTCACTTCTTGCAGTGAGAGAACCGCCAGAAGGCCCTTGAAGCTGGACCTAAGTGTCTGGGCTAAATGATGGGGGTGGAGATGCTCCTTCAGGTATACTGGACCAAGGCCGTTTAGGGCTTTAAGGTCAGCACCAACACTTTAAATTGTGCTTAGAAACATACTTTATTGTCAAAAGTAGTACATTTACAAGTTACGAAGAGGCATGTATTTCAGTCTCCAACCCGGCCTTCTCTTCAGTGTCCAGCCAGTCCCTGATCTCCTGTGCTGGCATACATTTGGCATCCTATAAGAAACAAAAGGGTGCAAAGCAATCTGTTTCATGCTGAATGAGCATGGTAGTTTGAATGAAGTCTAGGAAATTAAACTGAGTGCCTAATGACTCAGTATTGCAGCACTGTGGTTCTGGAAACAAGGCTTCCATACTTCAAAATCCTGGAAGGAATTAGGGTGGGAGGAATTCAATAGGCATTCCATTTATTTATTTATTTATTTATTTATTTATTTATTTATTTAGTATTTATTAGATTTGTATTATCTGTAGTTGACAGATGGTTCTTTCTGAAGTTTGGAATTTTAGGGTAAATCTAGAGTCCCACTTCCGCAGGCTTCTGCTATTCTGATTACTCATTTTCCTCCAACTGGGTACACTCTGGGTCTTGTTAGAGGTTCCCATCAGCCCCAGCCAGTATGGCCAATGGTCAGGAATAAAGGGAATTGTTATCCAACATCATCTGCAGGGCACCAGGTTGGGGAAGGGTTAGTGAATTGGATCAGGAAATTGGATTAACTGCAAAGTGCAATAAAAGCTATTATCATAAGCCTAGTTATCAACATGAATCAGTGGGATGCATCACATAAGAGAAGGTGGTAAAGTGGTAAGTGTGTTTAAAAAACACCCACACACAACTTGGGTAAGACTGAAGTAAGTGTGTTTAAAAAACACCCACACACAACTTGGGTGATGAGTATCATTGCCAAAAGAAATTAGTCTAGTTTAACAAATACAAATCCATCAATCCAAGATACTGAAACTCCTGCTCTCAATATGAAGAAAAGAGGGTTGTTTCAAGATCAGGATGAAACTTGAAACCAGCTGTTTCACTGCAAACGGTCTTCACAGCTGTGTTAACATGTGAGAATACTTTTGATTCTCAATTCAAGCCTAATTGCATTTTCGACAGGCCTCCATCTGAAGTGCCAGGACTCATAATTTATAAATCTTTCTGCATTTTGTTATTGTGGGTCTTCTTGGATCATCTCCTTACTGCAATTTGATCGCAAAAGAATTAATAAGACAGTATCAAAATGTTCATTAGAATCAGGACATAGGAGAAGAGGCAATTTAGTAATACTGCTCGTATCTCTTCCATTCTCTCTCTCTCACACACAGTTCTATACAATTTCTCACACATGCCCCCTGGCATAATAATAATTTAAAAAATAACTTCCTTTTAATGGAATCTTTCAATTACATTTCACTTTTCAAATAAGGGGGAAGAGTATTGCGCTCACTTTGAAATATTCATTTGAAATATTCATTTCAAGTCTTCGTTAATCTACCAATCTTCCGAAAGATTGATTGATACTTTCCTAGAATGTAAGATGTGCAGCACATGCATTATTCAACTTGGGAATCCCTTAAAAGTGTATCCTTGAGTGAGCTGGTTTTGCTGTCCCTAAAGAATAGCAAAAATGGGCAAAAATGAGACAGACAGAACAATCCTGTTTAGGTCTACACAGAAACATGTCCCACTAACTTCAGTGGGAGGGCTCATTTTTTTCCCTACCTGGAAACGCAGCGTTTCCACCACCAAACATTGCAGGGAGCAATTTGCAGGTCTTTTGCGCTGTTTTTGAGAGACTTGGCCATCTTGGATGTGCACTCAGGTTCTTAGGAAATATTATTTAACCCTCATCCTTCTGTGAAAAGGGTGTTTCATACTTGGCCACTCCCATCACAGCAGCCATTTTGTGAATGAGCACACCTGCACATGGCAACCAAAAAGGGGGCTCTATGTTTGGAGCTGCAGGGACTTCTCTGTGGTAGCACTGGTGCTCTGAAGACAATCAGGCTGGGAAAAGGACAGGAACTAATAATCTGACAGAAGGCAAACGCCTGTACTACTCACACGAGCAAGCAGAGTTAAATGGCAGGAGGCGGCCTTATTATTATTAATTATTGCATTTATATACCTGGAGGTCTCAGGGCAGTTCACAGAAAAGATCAACATAAAAACCACAATATATATAATCAAAATAAAAACAACAACCCAATAACGCCCCCCTCAAAGAGCCATATTTTAAAAGGGCATAGGATGTCAATGAGATGAACCACAGGCCTGGTTAAAAAGGAACATTTTTGCTTGGTGCCTAAAGGTATATAATGAAGGTGCCAGGCGAACTTACCTGGGGAGAGCATTCCACAGATGGGGGCCACTGCAGAGAAGGCCTGTTCTCATGTTTCCACCCACTGGACCTCTTGAGGAGGAGGCACATGAAGAAGGGCCTCAGAAGATGATCTCAGGGTCCTGGTAGGTTCATATGGCCTTATTACAAAAGAGAATGGGGTGTCTTGACAGTTTCCTGAGAGGTTGTGGCTACTCATGAGCAAGGAAAGGGGTGCAGAAAGTGGGTGCAGCATGGGACTGCAGACCTTCCAAGTGTCCCTATTTTCCAGGGACGTCCCTGATTTAGAGAAGCTGTCCGGGTTTCTGATTTGATCCCAGAATGTACCGCTATTCCTTAGGACATCCCTATTTTCATTGAAGGTTGGAGGGAATGGGGTTATTCAGTTTCCAAACTATCCGAAGGCAATCCTGTATAGGGAAGGTTTTTTTTTAATGTTTAATATTTTATTTTGTTTTTATATATGTTGGAAGCTGCTGGGGCAACCCAGTAAGATGCGCGGGGTATAAATAGTAAAATTATCATTATGGAATAGGATTTCCCTATTTTCTTCAGAGAAATGTTGGAGGGTATGAGATTACAGTGGTACCTCGGGTTACAGACGCTTCAGGTTACAGACCCCGCTAACCCAGAAATAGTACCTCAGGTTAAGAACTTTGCTTCAGGATGAGAACAGAAATCGTGTGGCGACGGTGCAGCGACACCAGGAGGCCCCATTAGCTAAAGTGGTACCTCAGGTTAAGAACAGTTTCAGGTTAAGAACGGACCTCCAGAATGAATTAGGTTCTTAACCCGAGGTACCACTGTACTGCTGAGAAGTTGATTAGCTGTTAAGGAGAAGGCCATGCCCCAGTTGTTCTAATAAACCAGCCTACACTGGTCGGTAGCTTGCTGAAGAAGAAACCAACTTTTCCATAACTGGGAAAAACCCCTCAGGAGCCCTTTTGAAAAATGTTTGGTAAACATTCTGAATGCAACACCATCAAAGTGATTTTTGATGGAGGATAATTTCATTGCATGAGCAGGGGAGACATTCTATTCCCTACACGATAGACTTCCTTGCCCCACCTCCATCCCAAGGATATAATTTTCTTTTCTGTGGGTCACAGTGGGAAGACTGTATGGAAACTAATCTTTCTCTCTCCCCCCCCCCCTTTGCCTCCTGCTAGTAAAAATGCCCTCAAAATACAAACAGAATGTCCAGGCATGTGATGTATAGATCTTATCCATTTCCGTTACTCGTTGTGTAAATGGGTCAAAACTCTATTGTCACTGCAGGCTGTTTTATGGTCCCACTGATGCAGGAACTGTGGTCACCTTTTTTCATTAATCAGGTTTACGAGCAAAAAATGAACTCTGGGCATTTGCTAAAGGAAAAGTTGTTGCCCTACACTAATTTTGAGTCCTAGTCCTAGAAATACAGTTTGCTTCCAGGCGGGGATTGAATTTGCCAAAGGGTCACTGAGATACTGCAAGCAGGTTGTCGGCAACAGGTTTTTGTATTGTTATTTTTTAACAACGCAAATACCCCCCCCCCCCCGGTGATCATTTCATGTGTGTGGTGGGTATGACAGCCAAGTATGGATGTTGCCTCCAGACCAACAAGGTTTAGCTGCCCCTGTTACAGAGAAAACCGCCCTTCTGTGCACATGTGTTAGGAAGAGCTAGGCTAAAATGCCACTGGTTGGCACAGAATAATACGTTGCATGTGCCCAGCCTTTAAAACTTCTCTTGTTTCCTATAGTTCGCCTTCTGGAAACTTGCCCACGATATGCTCCTTGTGTTCTGGCCCACATCTGAATTTCATAGGCCTTGTCTACATTACAAGTTGAGGTAATCCAGGACTGACTCCAGATTTCACTTGATCCTAGCAGTGGGAATTTAGGCTTTCCTCAGCTCCTACTTCTGAGAGCAGCATGGGAGAGAACAGCATGAATATGCTGGAGGGGGGTGGGTGGGTAGCACCGCAGATAATTACGCAGCTTACAACACAGCAAAGTTTTAAAAATTATTCTGTCAGGCTGGGTGCCGCCAACAGAAACGAACTGGAGGGACTTTTACTGCAATGGGTAAGCTGTTTAATTGAAGGGGGTGTACACTGAAGCCAGCCGCTTCAGATTTCACTACTAGTGTAAGGGAATAAACTTTGGCACCCGGCAGCGAGTGACTTCACGATTCAGCACTGAGTTTTAATGGATATTAGAATTCCGGCAGGTAATTGTCCTTGGAAAAGTTTATTAAGAAGGAGAAAACATGGCTTTATTACTCAGGTTTGGTCGTCAGAAATCCACAGATGGGTCCTCGTACCTCTGTTGTGGGGTGCGGGGGAGGAAAGGGAAACGTTGCCATAAGCTGATTTTAAAAAGAAAAGAAAGTTTTATATTTTGTAAACAAATCCATCTGGAACTACTAAACTTTTCCGAGCCAAACCAGGCCCTTGCCACCTCTGCACGCCTGTCTGAAAGGGTTCCAGTTGCAACCATTGCTTTCCATTGCTGTGCTGTGCCGGGATGTGATCACACCACCTCTGGGCCAACAGAGAACACAATCACTCACTCTGAGTCATTACATAAGCAGAAGTATGTGATTTATTAAACCACAAAAAATAGGTTACATTAACACTAAGAGGCTGACTCGAAGCCACAGGAGGAGCAACTTCCACAGTTAAGAGTGGGACTCCCTGATTCTTGGAATTTCACTTTCCGGTGCTTTCTTATGTAAACTGTGATATCATCCTGTATTAGGAGATTCCCATAGTGCACCAGGCTGAGATAAAGACAAGAGATACAGTATACTTTAAAAAAGCACCATGGGATAATATGCTTGCTTTCTAGTCCCTTTCAGTCAAAACTAACTAAAATGTTTAATGATGTCATGTCCTGGTGTCATGACACGAGAGCGGCTGTAATCTGCTCAGATTCTAATATCTTGCCTATTCCCATGGAATCCTAAAATAAATATAGGCATAGGTCTTTGCTGTTGCTTATGCTTGATGCTCAGTTAAATATTATCTCCCCCTACCTTCTCCTTCTCCTTCTCCTTCTCCTTCTTTCTCCTTCTCCTTCTCCTTCTCCTTCTCCTTCTCCTTCTCCTTCTCCTTCTCCTTCTCCTTCTCCTTCCCCCACCCCCACCCCACATATATTTGGGGGTCATGTGGATTTAAAGCAACAGGATGGAATCTGGTGCCCTCTAGACATTGCTGGACTACAGCTCCCATCAGTCTCAGCCAGCATGGCCAATTAAGAAGGATAGTGGGATCATGGCTGACTGGCAAGGGAGAGAGGCTACCACGCACCTGGTCTCCCATCAGTTGTGTTGCTGTGCTTTCTGGGAAAGAGAGAGCAAGGCAGCTGGGAGGTCAGCACAGTGCAAGTGCTGCAGCAGAGCAAATCCAGCAATCCTGCCACTGTGATTGCACCGCAGCAGTCTGCTCACTGCCTTGCTCCTCTTGCTCCTCTTGGTAAGCACGGTGACGTGGCTGACGAGAGGCCAGAGACAGAGGAGCATCCCTCCCCACTGGCTGTCCTGGATGGGAGGTGTAGTCCAATAACATCTAGAAGGTCACAGATTAGGCAACCCTGATATATACCAACTCTGTGGTACAGAGTTCCTTTGCTGATGATCTGGTAAAAGAGGCCAGCTCACTCAATGGATCTTCACCTTATCGTTGTGAGTGGTCTTGCACGTTCCTATGACCCTTGTGAGCGAATGCCAGTGTACTGGAAGAAGAAAAGATCACCAGTGTGAAAGCAATGATTCTTCAACATCAATTTCGTTGGACTGGTCATGTTGTGCAGATGCCTGATTATCGTCTGCCAAATCAAATACTCTATTCTGTACTTAAGAATTAGAAATTGACGATAAATGAGAGTAAGAGAAACAAAAATTTGTTGGAGAATTGTTACACTATATTGAATTGAGTGGTTATAAATTTGCAAATAAGATGATAATTTGCTTGAAAAAATTTATTAACGATGTAAGTGGGAGCGGGAGACGTGAGGAAGTCCAAAGAAGTTATGAAATTTTGTTAAAACAAAGCAATGCTGTTTATTATCTTTGTATTTCTTTTATAAAAAACCCTAATAAATATTTTATAAAAAAAAAAAAGAATGGTAAGCATAACGCTGGCGGTCAACAAAAGAGATTTAAAGACTCTCTCATGGCAAATATAAAAAATGTAGCATAAACACTGACAACTGGGAAAAACTGGCCTGTGAGTGCTCCAATTGGAGAACAGCCTTTGCAAAGATTTCATGGGTTTTGAAGACCCTCGAACTCAGGGTGAAAGGGATAAATGTGCTAAGAGGAAGGCACGCTTGGCAAACCATCACCATGATCAACTCCCACCCAGAAACTTATGTCCCCACTGTGGAAGGACACGTGGATCCAGAACTGGCCACCACAATCACTTACAGATTCACTGTTAAAACCATGTTTATGGAAGACAATCTTACTCGGCTACGAGTTATCGCCAAAGAAGAAAAGAGGCCAGAAGAGCTCAGCTCTCTTTGATTGTACAACAATGTGTTGCCCCCTCTGTTGCATGGCCTCTGTTTCACTAACTCACAGGTTGCTTCCTATTTCTGCTTTTTTACAAAAAGAAGGTTTATTCACTGTTTAGATTGTTGCCGTGGGAATATACATGAGGAAAGATGCATGAGGAAACTGTTGGACGTTTGCAGTTTTCTCCTCCTGCTGCCATGCCTTGTTAAGTCGATGTGATGGTATGCAGTCAAGGATGAGCTAATTTTTCCTGCAGATTCTTGCTGGGTTGGACAAGTTCAGGGCACCATGCCCCACACGCAATATCTTGATGTGTGAAGTGAAGAGGCTGCATCATGTTTAAAGCCCACAGTTTTGCCAACCCCGAACAGAAACTGAGCAAGGAGTAGTAAAGAAATATTGCAGAGGCTGATGTTATTGCCCCCAGTCCATCCTTCTTAATGCAACATTGCTGAAACTTTTTGACTTCAGCCTGCCTAAGTAAATCTACACTATTTTAATGCTTTTCTTCCTGGACAAAATCACGTGTTCCACAGGTGAGTATGCAGAAACAGGAGCATAAGAGCTGCTTTATATTGGATCATCTTGCCCAATATCTCTGAGAGGCAGTGATTTTCTGGGATCTCCAATCAGATATGTTTCATATCACCTTCATCCTGTTCCTTTTTTAACTGGAGATGCCAGGGATTAACCCTGGGACCATTACACATGAAGTTCCTCCCCAACGGGGCTTGCATGGAGTCATGAGCAGAAAGTCCTTGGCATACAAATATCTGTGCTATGGAGAAACTAATATCAGTTCTCTTTGGCAAGCACTCGTAGCTGAGTACAATTGCCTTCCATGAACACGGTTTTAACAGTGGGTCCACAAGTGACTGTTGAGGCCAATTCCGGATCCACACGTCCTTCCACAGTGGGGACATCAGTTTGTCTGTCTTCCCAAGTGATGCATAAAATTTTTCAGAGACACCGTTGATGGAATCTTTTGAGGAGTTTGTGGCGATCACACATGGTCCCCGGACGTTTGACGGTCTATTGATCCCTGTGCCACCACTGTGATTGCTTCCCCGCTGCCACCAACCCGTTTCTCTCGGGTACACATGGAGTCCAGACAGTTGTTAACATTAATCCAAATAAACAAGTTTATTTTATAAGCATGAACAAGTTTATGGTTTCAGATAATTTTTCTTGTCAGTTTCTTAATCTTCGTTTCTTTACCGGCCTATACCTTCCTAATAACTTCTAACTGATTATACCAACTGTCTATCTGACTCCTCTTAACAGATTCTCTCACTCTCTCACATCAAACTATCCCAACCCACAGACTTATCCTCCCTCTCTCTTCTCTAACACCCAACTGACACCTTAACAACACTAACTCTAACTCTAACTCCTCCCCTTGGGTTCCCACTGGCCAATCACTTCACACTCATTTAACCCTTTCCTTATGACCCAGCATGATGTCACCTAGGAGGGCAAATGCCACATAGTTGGAGATGGTGTTTATAAGTACTGCCTTAAGAGGAACAGGACAGGATTAATTCATCCTGAACTCATGCTCAAGAGAGCATCATCAAAACACAGCAGCAGTTTATTAGGAATATAGGAAGCTTCTGTATAACAAATAAGACCATTCGTTCATCTAGCCTGGTATTGTCTGCACTGCCTTATATATTCTCCAGGATTTCAGATGTGATTTTCTCCAGCCCTACCTGGAGACATCAGGGGTTGAACATAGGACCATCTGTCTGCAAAGTGTGTGCTCTATCAGTAAGCCATGGTCCTTCCTTTCTAGCACCCTGTCCGTCAAGATGAGAGCCCCACAGATTCAACTGTGCACCCATCAAGACTCTGCAAAGAGAGCCTTGCAATGCTATGTGCAAGAGCAAAAAGGTTTCTTAAAAAATCAAGAAAATATGGGAAACTCATTACAACACCGTGTAATGCAAGTATTAATCCCTTCTTGAAAAACTCAAAGAAATTCCTTTTCTTCCAGGATTTTTTCAGGAGGCTTTCATTTCATACCCAGCCAACAAATAATCAAAGGAGAAGTTTTTAGCTCAGATAAGATGTATTCAGGTGGTGTTTTGTTTTTGTTGACCTAAATCGATATGGTGTAAATGAAAGGGACATTACCAGAAGCAAACTGTGATTTTATTACAAGTGAGGATATGCAACTGTTATATTAAGTACTGTAGATTGTGACTAAAAAATATCCACCCTGCGTAACGTCATTTCACTGGTGGAAACATCTTTGAGAATAGGCTGTAGTGGCTGGAGGACATGACAGCCCTGCAAGCTGTAATGGCAGATTCCTTGAAGCACAGAAGGGGTTGAGAATGCATCTATTCAAAAGTCAGAGAGAGAGGGGGGGGCTGGTAACAGGACTTTAAAAGTGATGCCTTTTGGGATTTCAGCAAGTGAAAAGACTTAGCAATCCTCCAAGGGCAGCCTTTTCAAAGCCAGGTGGTCAGTTTGCTCCTTCATCCTGGACTCTATTTATCAGAAGGTTTTTGGGTGTTACCTGAGCTCTTTGGATAAACAAGGTTGCTTTGTGCGCTTATTGTTCTCAGGAAAGAATACGGCAGCCCTTTGAAGTCCTTGTGGCTTATTGTGTGAAGGCTCCAACAGAGCTCTTCAGTGTATTTACAGGCCCGGGAAATGCTCTCAGCAACAGTGGGTCACCCCCTCCCTTACGTAACTGCGGTAGAGTTCCCGTTTAACACCAGAAGAAATCAAACTGTTGGAGCGTTCACCTTTCTTTTCTTTTTGCTCCATTTTTCTCCTTCTGTTAAGTTGTATCACTGGCGCTTCGACAGTTATTCTCATGTACTAAAACACAGCCTGTGCCATTGCATATTGAGGAAGCGTCTAAGCAAAATCAGCACGGTTGCTTTATCCATGATGGAGTGTTAAGGATGCAGAACTTTGGTGTGGCTTTGGGGGCATTGTCGACACCCCCATTGCAGAGAAGGGGGCTGTGGACTTAACTACCTGTGGACCAATCTAGTGAATGTGCTTTGCTGCCCACAACCAGCCCAGAACAACCTATGTCTGCTCTGTATATGGAGAAAAAAAATCAGCACATCTGTGTGGTGCTTCCATGTGCCTTGCAAAGTTCAATAATGCTGTGAAGCCTATTGTCCATATGAACATCTTCTGGGCATCTCTTTTCCAGATCCGAAGTTGTATTCAACATAGTGCTAAGGTTCCATTAGCGCATGGATTTCTTCTTGCACAATGGAATAATCCCCCTCTCTCATTCCCTCTTTGCACTGCCTAAATCTGTTATGGAAGTGGTTCAACAATGTCTAAAACTTCCCACAAGAGTCAGGGGAGAGGTTCTCTATATAGCAGCACAAATGAGAATGTAGGTGACATGATCCAAAGAGATAAAAAGGTAAAAAAAAGGTAAAGGACCCCCGTCAAAGGCAACTATGGGATTGCCGCGCTCATCTCGCTTTCAGGCCGAGGGAGCTGGCGTTTGTCCACAAACAGCTTTCCAGGTCATATGGCCAGCATGACTAGATCGCTTCTGGTGCAACGGGACACCATGACGAAAGCAGAGTGCATGGAAACACTGTTTACCTTCCCGCCGCAGTGGTACCTATTTATCTACTTGCACTGGCGTGCTTTCAAACTGCTAGGCTAGCAGCAGCTGGGACAGAGCAACAGGAGCTCACCCCATTGTGCAGATTTGAACCGCTGACCTTCTGATCAGCAAGCCCAAGAGGCTCAGTGGTTTAGACCACAGTGCTAGTCGCGTCCCATATTCCACAGAGATATGTGTTTGCTGGAGCATGATTTGGGATGGGACCTCATGATCTTTAACCTGACTCATCTATTCTACTGGCTAGTGATGGGGGAGAAATTTATTCAGGAATCTACCTCATTACAAATATGTGAACCAAAACAGTTATTCTCTGAATTTGTACTTCGTTGAAGTTTGTAATGAAGTTATCCAGTACCTCCCTGCTCACACAAAGCATTTTATATAATTGTAGGTTTTAAATTGGTTTTTAATGTTGTATTTTAAATTGCTGTAACCTGCCCTTGGGTATTAGGGTGAAAGGCAACTAATAATTTTTTAATATTAGCTACAATAATAATTTGTATATTAGAATATACAATGGTACCTCCAGTTGCGGACAGGATCCGTTCTGGAGCTCCAGTTGGATCCCAAGGTTTCCACAACTGGAGGTGCCTGTTCTGTGCACACACGCAATAGAGGGCTTCTGCGCATGCGCGTGCGGCGAAACCCAGAAAAATACTTCTGGGTTTGCTGCGTGCGTATCCTGAAGGATACGTAACAAGAGGTGCATGTAAGTAGAGGTACCACTGTATTAGGATAACGAGAAAATGTGTGCACAATGCACACATTAGTTATAAGGGTATACTAAATGCATTCTATTAGGATAAATTGCTTCCAAAAAGTGCTTATTTGAGACAAAAGTGAGGGCACAAATGTGCATTAGGAGAAGCGCGCTTGAAAATGCAGGCAGTTTTTCATGCTGACTTTTACAAATAAAATTACAATTGGATTAGGAACACAGCAGACTGGCAGGTTTGGGTGTGATAAATTGTCAGATTAATCCATCCCAAGCACCAACTTTGGTCTTCCATCACCATTTCCCCCCAAGGAATTAAATGTGCCTCAAACAAATGTTGTTTATGTGCTCTTAATTACATCAATGGCATCTGCTGTCCTGTGTCAAATATATAGGTTTGCACCAATACAGCTGGTGATGTCCTCACCAAATGCACACAAGAGTAACGTACAGGTCTGCCATCCTATTTGCCTTCTATTCCAACCATTTATTGAACTCACAGGATTTGGCCACTACAGAATGCATATATGCAGCCAATTAGGGTGAGATGAACCTGCAAGCCTCTAAATATTGCCTATCTACAACTCCCATTGTCCCTTACAATCGGCCATGCTAGCTGGGGCTGATGGCTCCCAGTACGTTTCCAAGCACAATTCAAAGTGTTGGTGCTGACCTTTAAAGCCCTAAACGGCCTCGGTCCAGTATATCTGAAGGAGTGTCTCCACCCCCATCGTTCTACCCAGACACTGAGGTTCAGCACCGGGGGCCTTCTGGCGGTTCCCTCACTGCGAGAGGCCAAGTTACAGGGAACCAGGCAGAAGGCCTTCTTGGTAGTGGCGCCCTCCCTGTGGAACGCCCTCCCACCAGATGTCGAAGAGAACAACAGCTACCAGACTTTTAGAAGGCATCTGAAGGCAGCCCTGTTTAGGGAAGCTTTTAATGTTTGATGTATTACAGTATTTTAATATTTTTTGGAAGCCCCTCAGAGTGGCTGGGGAAGCCCAGCCAGATGGGCGGGGTATAAATAATAAATTATTATTATTATTATTATGGGAGTAGGAGTTCAACAACATCTAGAGGAACCAGGACTTCCCCACCCCTGAGTCAGGACAGAAGTTACTGACTAGGTTTAATAATCAGAATTATTTAAAAAATAAGAAGATGCGCAGGAAAAGAAAAGAACTATTTTTGTTTGACTCGCATGAAGTCATGCCACTTCCAGGCTGAGCTTGCTCTGTGCTTCATCCGGTAGGGGAAAATGAGTTATACTAAAGTTCTGAAAATAGGTGTGAGTGTGTTTTAAAGTCAACATGTTTGTAACTCCACTGCATAAGGATTTATGCTGCTGCGACAGAGAAATGACTTCATCAGGAAATCCCCTTTCAAATTTCCAGACATAAAAACACATATCCATAAATTTTACATTTAATAGAGTCTTTGGATTAAAAGCCTTGCAGTGCAATCCTATACATGCCTTTGGCTGCAAGTCTAATCGCATCCCATTGAACTCCATGGAGCTTACTTCTGAGTAGACTTACTTGGATCACTCTGTTACTGACCACACCGAGAGACATATTCACCGGTTAACTTCCACCATGGTTCAAGTCATCTCCAGTAATGCCATCACCTGCCTCAGCAGCCCTTTGAAAGCTTATCTCATTGTTGATTCTGGAGTGACAGAATCACATTTATTCTTTTCCTGAAGGCTGACATTCTACAACCTGCTGTTGGCTAGGGGCATTCAGAAAGGAAACTGTTAAAAGATGTTGTATAGAAAATGCAGAATTAATAAACGGAGACAAGTGAAGAAATGTTTGACTGCACTACGTATGTTCTATGGTTGAACAAATAATTGGGACAAACCTCAAACAGTGGGAATTTCACCTCCGACTTTGGTTTCACAAATTGGTGAAGAGACCATTTTATATTTTGCTGGGCATTACAATCACATTATTCCTATGCTTTACCTACTGCACTGGCTCTCAGGTTGCCTCTGAGCTCAATTCAGAATGCTGGTTTGGGTCTTAAAAACCATTCATGGACTGGGGAGTCAACTACATTAGTAAAGAAAAAGCGTTTTAAATGCGTTATAACACTGTGACACCAGATAGCACTGTGGAGTTCCATCTTTTAGCAACGTGATTTTCCATTATGAGATTTATAACACATTTTCCTGAAACTTTTTTTGATATGTCTAGAACCAGCCTGGAACTAGAGTTGCACTAAACAACCCCATCACCACCACCTTTGTCTTGGATTCTTGTTGTGAAACTTGCCCTCCAATAATAAAGATTTCTCTGGATTTTGCTGAGGGTAGCATGCATACACAGCTTTTTCCAGTTCTTCAGTTTGTCATACTTGCCCCATTCTCTGTCTTATCTTTGAACATCTGAGCATAGCCCCCCCCAAAGGATTATTGGTGTGGCCATACGTATAACTGCATCAATATTATTCTTTGTGTAGTGTTTTATCAGTGCACATTGCTGAAATCTTAATGCATATACAGTTTCATCAAGAATGTTTCTATGTGGCATGTTCCCATGCACAGGAGTGCAATAAAATACCATCCATTCTTGGTGCCAAAGAAGGATAGAACTTTCTTTTTGTATGCTACAGCAGCAGCAAGAATTCTTATCACAAAGCACTGGAAGACACAAGATCTACCCACCTTGGAAGAATGGCAGATGCAAGTAATGGACTATATGGAAATGGCAGAAATGACCGGCAGAATACGAGATCAAGGAGAAGAGCAGGTGGAAGAGGATTGGAAGAAGTTTAAAAATTATCTACAAAAACATTGTAAAATTTTTGAATGTTGAGGACATTGAAATGAAACGAAGGGGTTCTAGTGAATAAGATAAATAAGAGTATGAAAGAAGGGATAGATATTGGATGAAAATCAGAACAATCTAATATGTGAAGGAATGTTTAAAGGATAAAATTAATAAGAATGAACTTGCTAAATTAATTTTAAAGTGGAATACAAGAAAGGAAGGCGGGTGGAAGTCAGGAAAATAAGGTTATCAAGGATATGTATTTGAAAAGAGCTCTTTTTTATTTCTTTTTATGTTAAATGTTTTTTTAACTTTTCTTAGGTCTGTAACATTTTTTCTATCTTTCTTCTGTTGTTTTGGTTCTTTTTTGATCGCCTGTTTTTGTTGTTTTGTCGATGTTTGTTGCTGTTTTGATGTTTGTTGTCTTTTCTTCTTTTGTAAAATTGAATAAAATATCATTTAAAAATAAAAAATAAAATACCATCCACAAAAAGGAATCTAGATACAATCATAAGATGTTCACATCAATATTCTTAATACAGATGTCAGTGAAGTTAATAATTATCTGGCTCTGAATTTCTCCAGCTCATGTACTCTTCTGTATTATGAATCACATGTCTTGTCCCCAAAGAAGTTCTTCTTCAGCTCAGAATGTAAAATGAGATTCTTTACATGGGCAAAAAACCCCCAGATCCTGACCATTGTGAGCTCATGAGGATGCTGCCTCCCTGAAGGAGAGAGAGAGACTGGCCATTGTGACCTCATGTTGATAGTGGCCAATGAAGGAGAGAGACTGGTCACTGTGTCCTTGTGCTGATGTTGTCCATTTGAAGGAGAGAGATTGCCCATTATGATCTCATTCTGGTGCTGATGACAATGTGAATGATGAATAATTATACAGGGTATTATTATTATTTTTAAATAATATTTATTAGCAGTTTAAAGATTACAAAAGAAAAGAAAAAGAATTAAACAAGACAATACAATACAAAACAAAAACAAAAACACCACACAACCCAAACCCTAAAACATTGAATCAACCAAACAAAACAAAAACAATTAAAAACACATCCATTAATTTCAATATCATAACTTTCGTTCACTTGTTTCAGCGACCTCCTCGCACCTCCCTTTTTTGTATTCCACTTCAATTAACTGTTTCAGCAATTCCTTTTCTGTCCTGTAATTTATCTTAACATATTCTAACCTTGTTTTTTCCCCCTTTAATACATTTACAATCTGTCTGTACCTAATTCCTTATAACATTTCTGCTAAAGCCATATAACTTCATTCCATCATTTTTCTAACATTCATTAATTTTACAATATTTCTGTAAATAATCTTTCAACTTTTTCCAATTTTCTTCCACCGACTCTTCAATACAGGGTATTATTATAGGGGCATTATTTGGGAATTTTAGGGACAGAACTACCCAAACTGTTCAGAAACTTATTCATATATGCAACTACAGTGGCAAGAATGTTACTTGCCCCCAAAAAGAAAGAAGCAGAAGTCCCAGCAAAGGAAGAATGCAAAAACTTGTGGAATATGCACAATTTTGGCAAGATCTCACCTGAATTGGGTGCTGATGCTGCTTTTCCACTGATGGTGGAGTTGGCAGGGCAGGTAAAGCATCCCTGGGGGTACGACTGCATGGCTGTGCTGGCATCTGGTTCAGGTGAACCAAAAAGCTTTGTACCAGGTACAGATGCAGAAGTTTTCTCTTTTTTTAATGGTAGCCTCTTACACTTAATGAAAATCCAATTGCCTGATCAGGCCATCCAGCCAAAAAGTATTTGTGGGCAACTTCCCCCCTATTGGGACCAGGTGGCACTGTGGTCTAAACTGTGGCTTGCCGATCAAAAGGTTGGCGGTTCGAATCCCCACGATGGGGTGAGCTCCCGTTGTTCAGTCCCAGCTCCTGCCAACCTAGCAGTTCAAAAGCATGTCACAGTGCAAGTAGATAAATAGGTACCACTCCGGCAGGAAGGTAAATGGCATTTCCGTGCGCTGCTCTGGTTCGCCAGAAGCGGCTTATTCATGCTGGCCACTTGACCCAGAAGCTGTATGCCAGCTCCCTCGGCCAATAAAGCGAGGTGAGTGCCGCAACCCCAGAGTCGTCTGCAACTGGACCTAACGGTCAGGGGTCCCTTTACCTTTACCTCCCTCTTCCCTCTAATTCGTTCAATTTCCTTGATTGCTTCTTACAAATATTGTGTGTATTTGCTCATCCCATCTAAATGAAACCCTCTCCTGTTCCCAGCTATGTTTGTTCTGGTATGTGTTTGTGTGTAGTGGGGTTGAATTTTCAAGTGGCTGCTCTCCACCATGGCTGGGGCCTACAATTTCAAGGGCAATTTTGCACCCATTCTTCCTTTGCTGGGACTTCTGCTTCTTTCTTTTTGGGGGCAAGTAACATTGTGGCCACTTTAGTCACATATATGAATAAGTTTCTGAACAGTTTGGGTAGTTCTGTCCCTAAAATTTCCAAATAATGCCCCTATAATACCCTGTATTACTGTTCATCATTCATATTGTTATCAGCACCAGAATGAGATCATAATGGCCAATCTCTCTCCTTCAAATGGACAACATCAGCAAGAGGACACAATGACCAGTCTCTCTCCTTCATTGGCCACTATCAACATGAGGTCACAATGGCCAGTCTCTCTCTCTCTCTCCTTCAGGGAGGCAGCATCCTCATGAGGTCACAGTGGCCAGGAGAGGAGAGGAAAAAACCAGACCACAGCAAGCTGTGTGTGCAGATGGTAGGTGCAAGTATAGCCTGGCACCCCAAATTCAATGGTGAGCCTTCAAAGTGCAGTAACCGTCACAGGTTGAGGGCAGAGTACAGAGAAGAGATGGACTAGGCAGCAACTGATGGGCAAAGCAGCAGTAGAACAGCTGAGAGGAGACTCCAGAAGAAGAGAGGAAGGATAGGAGGAAGCACCCAGTACTTGGAGAGGAAGAGAGAAGGTAATTTGGACAGGAGTAGCAATGCTCACCTGTACTTGTCCCTGTGACAGTCACCCAGACTTTTTTTTTTTTACAAACGTTATTTTAATCATCCTTTTCATTTCATTGTATATCATTTACCTGTACTGGGAAATGATCCACACCATCCTCCTAAAGCACCCTTCCGCTTTAACAGTCACGGCTTCCCCCAAAGAAACCCGGGTTCCTTGAAGCACCCTAAAAAAGGACAGTTCCCAGAATTCTTTGGGATGACTGTTAGAGTGGTAAAATAGTGCTTCGTATGTATGGTCTGAATGTGACCCAGTAATATCCTTTGATCCCAGTCTGAATGGAGAACGATCAGAGATGATGGGAGCTATGGTCCAACAACATCTAGAAGGCCGTAAATTAGTAATCCCTGTTCTAAAATGACATCCAGGGTATTTGTTTAGATGAGCATTTTGCTGCCAATCAAAATCTTTAAAATAGCTAGTCTTTAAAGTACCAAGGCACTCTTTGTCATTTTTGATAACATCAGACTAACAGGACCACTCTTCTGGAATACTGTCAAATGATCACCCAACTTTTTTCTTTCTTTTTCTGCAGGTTTCAGCAACACACTTGTGCGTGCAGTGACATCTAGTGACAAAGAACACAAATGGGACTCAGGGAAATTTTGGTGGAGAATTATCATCTATGATTTTTTTAAAAGCCAAAATTCAACTATAATCTCTCTCTCTCTCTCTCTCTCTCTCTCTCTCTCTCTCTCTCTCTCTCTCTCTCACACACACACACACACACACACACACACACACATGGTATCTCCAGCAACATTTTGGAAAGCCTGCATATAAATTTTCAAGGTTTACTTCTGTTTTAAACAGAGGCTGACTGGCCACCTATTCAGGCATGTTCTCTGGTCCTGGGTTTCCTGCATTGGCAGGAATAGATGGCCTTTGGAAACCTCTACAACTCTTCAATTCTGTGCTTGGTCATAACATAGAATGAACGAAATGTTCTTTGCAATAATGCACTTTTTTGCGTCAACTTTATTTCCTAGAGGAGAAACCAAGGCCCTAAACCCCCACAACTTGCCCAAGATTTCCCCCAGTGATTTCTGTGGTCAGGGAAGGCTTTGGCCTTCATCAACTCCAGAGGAGCACATTGACAAAATATGCCCTCTTTCTTGGTGATTAGGAGGGCTATTAAATAATGCTGGATTTTTCTTGGGATGAAATACAAAGCTCTTTTCACACGCCGGGTCTCTGAGATGATCAACAAGTTCCCTGAGATTCACAATGAAGAGTTGCTGACGCTGCAAAGATTTGGGGCCGTGATAAAATCTCTCCTCTGGGGCTTTTCCCATTCTTCTATCTTTGATGGAGTCTCTGGAACGAAGACAAGATGTTTCCTCCTTAAAGGCAAAATCTACTTTTGCTTCTCAGTGTCTTTACTAGTAGCAACTCTCTGCAGGTAGTCAAAGGCTGGAACCCAAGTGCTTACTTTACCCATGAAACGCCTGACATTTCAAAACAATGTTTGTGCTTCTTGACACACAAATTAAATCACACATCTGTTTTCCAGGGCAACCAGTTCCTGGGCTGCAAAGGGTCTTACGGAGCTTGGTGGGTCCTGACTGGCTTGTAAAGTCAGCTGATTCTCTTGCAGCTGGAAGTGCACCCACCCCAAGACCTAGTCTTTCTGACTTCCTGTACTGGAGACTAGTTACTGGTGGGCCTGGTCAGTTGAGACACATGTGCACACATCCAAAGTGCCTTGCAAAAAGTTTTCAAAGGATCTAGGAGGGCTTTTGAGGAAGTTGAACCAAGGCATTGGTGGGAGAATTACAGCCCCCTGTCTGTCTAAGGCAGGCATGGCCAAACTTGGCCATCCAGCTGTTTTGGGACTACAATTCCCATCACCCCTGACCACTGGTCCTGTTAGCTAGGGGTGATGGGAGTTGTAGTCCCAAAACAGCTGGAGGGTCTAGTCTAAGGCAATCCTGTGTTAGACAAGGACAGCTGGGATGGGAGACATGGAAACCCACTGTTGAAGAGGGGAATCTCTGGTGCTCTTTCTGAGGGAATTAGACTCCATATCCCATTTGCAGAATATGTGAAAGACAGCCCTAGGTTATTTTACCCTTTCATTGGTTCATTGTTTGTTGTTTTTCCTCCTATAAAAACTACACTCTTTTAAAGATTAAATTAGGGTTGCCATATTTCAAAAAGTGAAAATCTAGACACAAAAGTTTTGGGGACTAAGTTGTTGCAAAAACTCAAAAAAGAGAGAAGTTTTGGAGCTATTTTTAAGGAAATTCACCAAAATCTACACTTCCGACATGGGTTGCCATACGTCCAGATTTTCCCGGACATTTAAGCAATTTTTGCCTGGGCACTGTTTCTGACAGCTGAATCCCAACTATGTCCAGGAATTTCTGGAAGTGTGGCAGCCCTGGTTTAAATAACACATAACTTTAACTTAGTGTACAGTAAAGTGGTTTTGAATGTTTCCGTTGACAAACGTTTTGGAACCAGAATGCCAAAAACCCGGAAGTAAATGGTTCTGTTTTCAAACGCGCCTTGGAAGTCGAATGGCTTCCGCTGAGGTTTTCGCAATTCTCTCTATCAAATTTACAGGTTGCCCTTCGCACCTTGGTTTTCTAAGATTTCAGAACTCGAACGGTCTTCCAGAATGGATTATGTTCAAAAACCAAGGTATCACTGTACTTGCACTTGCAGATTAAAATATACAATACAGATACTTAGGTTGCTAAAACTACTTACCTTGGTTAAACTGCTACAGGCTGAGGAGGACAGCAGCACAACATAACATTCCTGCTGCTCTACCTGTTAAGACAATTCACCTGCCATAACTGTACCAACTGCCAGAACTGCCACAGAGTGCATGATAGCATTGTGTTCTACAGCCCTTGCAATTAACCCCTTTACCTATGCATTTTGGATGCTTACATCCCACACTGCCACCATGAGGAGGAGACCGGGACTTTGGTGCCCAAGGGTGGAATAAGCAGCCTATGAGGCTGTGGCAGAAGGGTGGGGTGAATCAGAACCCTTGCTGTACATGACTCAAATTGCAAAAATGTGCAAATCCGCTGGATGAGGATGCTTTTGTTGCCCACTAGGCAGCATTTCAAAGGGATGCGGGTGGCGCTGTGGTCTAAACCACCGAGCCTCTTGGGCTTGCCGATCAGAAGATTGGCGGTTCGAATCCCCGCAACGGGGTGAGCTCCCATTGCTCAGTCCCAGCTCCTGCCAACCTAGCAGTTTGAAAGCATACCAGTGCAAGTAGATAAATAGGTACCGCTCAGGCGGGAAGGTAAATGGCATTTCTGTGTGCTACTCTGGTTCGCCAGAAGCGGTTTAGTCTTGCTGGCCACATGACCCGGAAGCTGTATGCCGGCTCCTTCGGCCTGCAAAGCGAGATGAGCGCCGCAACCCCAGAGTCATCTGCAACTGGACTTAACTGTCAGGGGTACCTTTACCTTTACCTTTTAGACAGCATTGCTTAATGTGCACTTTACCTACTTCACTGTGAATAAGTGCACATATTTGATTAAACATTCCTCCCTGAAGGCATAACCGAAGTGGGAAGTGCCCTTCCTCTGTGGATGCAGTACGAGCGCCGCCTAAATTCTTGGCTCCACATAAATGCTTTTTTATTCACTACAATAATAGGATCACTTAATGAAATTGTTTCTTAATTATTCAGGAGATTAGGTGAATCTGGAGGAGATTGTATTCCCACCAGGCAAAACTTGCAAAGAAGTTTTTCTTTTTCTTTTTTTATTCTGCATATTTACTTACAGTCTATCGGCACTGGTCACTTAAGCTCAGAATAATTATGCCAGTGGAAACATTGAGATCACTAAAGTTGTACAGTGGTACCTGTACCTTAGGAACAGCCCTGTTTTACGAACTATTCGGTATAAGAACGCCGCAAAACCGGAAGTAGTGTTCCAGTTAGAGAACTTTACCTCAGTCTATGAACGGAAGTTGATCTGTGGAAGGGCACTGGCGGCAGGAGGCCTCATTAGGGAAAGCGCTCCTTGGTTTAAGAACGGCTTTGGTTTAAGAACGGACTTGGATTTGGTTCATAAACTGAGGTACCACTGTATATCAAAACAACTTGCTTGCAATCAACTGGAAGGCTGTGGCAGGCAACCAGTCCAAATGCATTTCTTTCTTCCTTTTTCATCTCTGAGTGTCAGTGTAAGATTTTGACCAGGCTTCCTCAGACTCGGCCCTCCAGATGTTTTTGGCCTACAACTCCCATGATCCCTAGCTAGCAGGACCAGTGGTCAGGGATTATGGGAATTGTAGTCTCAAAACTTCTGGAGGGCCGAGTTTGAGGAAGCCTGATTTAGACCAAATTAATAACTTTTGTGGGCTGATTTTCACATGGTGTTGCCATCTCTGCCTCTTCTCACTTTCTTCATGGTGAGTTTCAACTTTGGCACTAGAACACGCACATACTAATCACCATGTGATGTAACATCATAACAGTGATGTGCCAAGGGCATGGGGTAAAGGGTGAAAAACTCATGTCACATCCATAAGTACAGACCAGCTGTAAGCCTTTTGATCCCAAGGACTAAACTACACATTACACACACTCCCATTATTGCTTTTCTTTATAACAAGCCGTTGGAGGCGGTTTCAGTTTGAGGAGCGGACTGGTTCTTTAGGAGGGTGGAGAAGCTGCTTAAACCTTCCCTTTCTTTTGTTCCCTTCAAAGTCACTTTGCCAACCTGCTTTCATTCCCAGTTCAGGGACACCAACACCTGTGTGTTGGAAAACATCTAAGAGATGGGTTTTTGAGAAGATCTAGGAAAGGTGTTTTTTTTAAAAAAAACCCCACTGTTGGCCCACCTTATAATGGATTCAGGCCCTATAGCTCAGTATTGTCTATGATGACTGATAGCATACATTCCAAGATTCTGGAAGGATCTTTCAGTTACACTTTTCTCAGTTTCTTGTTTGTTGTTGTTTAGTCGTTTAGTCGTGTCTGAATCTTCGTGACCCCATGGACCAGAGCACGCTAGGCACTCCTGTCTTCCACTGCCTCCTGCAGTTTGGTCAGACTCATGCTGGTAGCTTCGAGAACACTGTCCAACCATCTCGTCCTCTGTCGTCCCCTTCTCCTTGTGCCCTCCATCTTTCCCAACATCAGGGTCTTTTCCAGGGAGTCTTCTCTTCTCATGTTTTCTTGTTTTAGCAATCTTAAATTCAGTTCTCCCCTTTTCTGCAGCAATATGCACTTTCTCTTCTTCTTTTTTCATCCTCTCACAAATTTAACAGACTTTGGTATGATTTTCTCCTAATAAACACATTTTTGCATTCAGTTTTGACCAATGTACACAGTTTTGCAAGCAATTTCTCTAAAGTAATGCATTTTTGTATATCAACTCACAGGTTGATAATTTTTTTCTGCACACTTTCCCCAAATATACACGCAAGTCCCACTTACTGAACACAAAGCGCTCCTTGGAAATCATTCTCTAGGTGAGCATTTGCACAATGAGTCCGCAATGTCCACTGATTGCTACTATGGGAACATTTCTAATTAGGGATTTGTCTGATCTCTCCCCGCCCCTCCCCAGGGTTTCTTCTTGAAATTGATGCAGACAACCAGCAAAAGAGAGACAAAGGGAAAACTGGTTTGTCCTATCCTGCTTGCTCCCTCCATACCTGCTGCCAGCCACCACCAAAGCACAAACAAGCAAGGAAGTAAAGAAATTGGCAAACTCTGGATGTCTCGATACCTGGGTCTGAGGCATTTATAGTGAGGTTTGGGCCAGGGGCATAGCCAGGATTTTTGTTAGAGGGGTAGAAAAGTTGTTTTAGGAGATTTCTGGAGGGGTGCAGGACCTCAGTTAACTGAGTACTGTCTCCTCTGCCCCCCCCCCCCCATAATTTGGGCATACAGTCATAACTTGGATCTCAAACGCCTTGGCTCTTGAACAAATCGGCTCCCAAACAATCGAAACCCAGATTTGAGTGTTCCGGTTTTCAAACAAGTTTCAGAAGCCGAACATCCAGTGCCACTTCTGAGGCTTCCAATTGGCTGCAGGACAGCCGCACCTTGGTTTTTGAATGGTTTTGGGAGTCGAACGGACTCCCAGAACGCATTCTGTTTGAAAACCAAGGTACGACTGTAATTCTTTGCATTCAGAGAAGTGAATTTTTGCATAGTGAGCAGGTAGATAGCAAAAGCTGTGTGTATACATTTCCGTAAACATTATTTGGCTGGAGAACTGCACCCCAAAATCTGAATAAGTGCGAAGGGCGGCTGTATTTTGGTTCTTATGTTATATGAGAAAAAGAGAATTTGATAGGTTGGTTCCCCATTAAATGTGAACTGAATTCCTTATCCATCCCTAATGTGCCATGGCTCATCTTAAGAATAAAACTGTGTAAGCCTACGCACAAGAAACTGGCATGAAGCAAGCCACCGTGAGTTAAGCTGGCATAAAGTTAACCAGCTCTAAACCCCATTTGGCAGCAGGGCTACTGTTGCTGCTCTGCCTAAGCCTGACAGAGAGAAAAACAAGCCTCTAAAATAGTGTCCTGTCTCAGGTTGCCAGGTCAAATGACCAAGGTAAATGGACTTTGGATTCAGTTCCTGCTTCTATTGTTTTATGTCCACCACAACCTCAGAATGCCCCGTTTGGGGGATTTGCTGTGGGATGAGAGGTTACGCCAGCAAATGTTCAGTTGAGCTGGGGTTGGGGATCTGGCTGAACCTGGCTGATACCAGAATCAGCCAATTGAGCCAGCGATCCACTGCTCATCTCATTGGATCTTGTCATGGGATTGGCCACTTCACTCTTTGTTTACAACTGCTGTCACCTCTTTGCCATAACTTGCAGGTTATCAGACACATATTCATCTTGCAGTGTGCTTTTGGAGCAAATGAAAACAATGAGAATGATCGCCTTTGTTCCCCCTCTTGTTCCTTCTTGAAAGCGCAAAAATCACACTGGATGTACTGCCATCTCAGCCAGCTATTGGCCAGGAAGCAAAATTTGGTTCCCACAAGCACAAGAAGGCAGATTGGGACCTGCAAACCTAGCTTTCTTGTTTCTTAATTTCCCACTCTGCCATCCCTGTAGCAATATTATGATTTATTGTTTCATCTTCAGGGAAAAGAATGAATATGTGGTTCCTTCATTTTAATCCTGGCAAAATCTGCCCATTAGCTTGAAGGTTTATTATTTAACTCTTGGGTGCCTGTTCTCTTAAGTCTCGGGTCGTTTTTGCAAGGAACTACTTATTAGCAGCAGGTGGATGTGGCATACATAATGTGGCTCTTCAGGTCCGTGTCCAACAAAAAACAAATTAAATTAGGATTGGGGAGAAATGCTGCTATCCTAGCTGGATGCTAGTTAGTTGCAGAAAGAAGCTGTTGTGTATTGAGTCAAAGGATTTTATATCTGTATTATTATTGTCTGTATTTGCATTAGGGTAAAGTAACTGCCTTTTGGTTCCAGAGGGTACAGCTACTATTGGTTCATTTAAGCTGCTGTATTTGGATCCTCTGACTTATTGGTTTCCTCCAAAAGGCAGGACTGTGATTGCCTGATATTGTTCCCTCCAAAATGAATCCTTTCTAGCTAGTTCCCTGTCCCTATAAATGTAGCTCTCCCCTCCTCAGGTCTCAGTCTTGTTGCTTTAATAAAGAAGTGTTACTAGAGAACTGTCTCCAGCATATTATGTCAAGAGAGCTGAAATCACAAACCCCACGTCACAACAGAAGCTATCGCAGGCAAAGCTTTACCAAGCATACACCTCTCATATATTTCGTAAAGAATACATTATCAAAGGCAATGTATGTAGAATCATAGAATTATAGAACTGTAGAGCTGGAAGGGACCCTGAGGATCATCTAGTCCAACCTCCTGCAATGGAGGAATATTCAGCTGTCCCATACAGAGATCAAACCTGCAACCTTGGCATCCCCATGTTCTAACCAACTGAGCTATCCATTCTAAAAGCAATGTATGAACCGGGTTATTGAGGTGATGAATGGGTTGTTTTATACATGCAGGCTTTCAAGCTGAAGTTTTTTTTTTTTTTGTATTTTTTATGAGGTAGTATTGTCCAAAACAAATGACAAAGAAATCTTAGCATTTAAGGAGGTGTAAGAAGAAAGTTGTGAGCCATCATATAAAGGGCCAAGAATTCCTTTGAGGTGATTCATTGACCTCATTCATTCTTACTGGCATCAGTGGAACTAATAGGGACACTCTCATTTGGATGAGAAAGCTTTACATTCCATGGCACTGTTGGCTCAAGACCAAAAATAAAAATTAAAAAATGTTTTTTTTTGTAGTTACAGATACAAACTTTTCTTCTCCCACTCTCCTCCCTGCCACCACAAACATGAACACATTCTATAACAGTGCGCACCTTGTGTTGTTTTGGAAGTATAACTGCATAGGCCTCAATTCCTTGGGGACATCGGCTTCTGCAATTTATTCCATAAACATTTCCCAACATTAACACGGACTATGGTCTTGATGCTGTAATGCACAGAGAAGCAACATTAAATTCCAGCTGCTGCAGATTTGAAGCACACACAAAAACCCCAAATGTAGATTCAAGAATCTCAAAAGCACAGCGTAGTTTGGACTTCTGAGTTTTGGTGATGATGTGAGTGTGGTCCATTTGTTGTTTTCAAGCGCTTACCTGATATCGAGTTTGATCACATTATTCGTCCTTACTGGGAGGTAGAGGACCAAAGCCAAAGGAAGTTTTGTGTGGTAGAAACACAGCAGCTGAGCCAACACATTGCATCAACACTGTGCCAAACTTCCCACTTTCCCTTCTATATTTACCACCCAGGACGCGGGTAGCGCTGTGGGTTAAACCACAGAGCCTAGGACTTGCCAATCAGAAGGTCGGCAGTTCGAATCCCCGCAATGGGGTGAGCTCCCGTGGCTCACTCCCTGCTCCTGCCAACCTAGCAGTTCGAAAGCACGTCAAAGTGCAAGTAGATAAATAGGTACTGCTCCAGCGGGAAAGTAAACAGCGTTTCCATGTGCTGCTCTGGTTCGCCAGAAGCGGCTTAGTCATGCTAGCCACATGACCTGGAAGCTATATGCCGGTTCCTTCGGCCAATAAAGCGAGATGAGCACCGCAACCCCAGAGTCGGCCACGACTGAACCTAATGTTCAGGGGTCCCTTTACCTTTACCTTTAAGCAGCAGCAATGCAACTAACTGGAGGTCAAGGCAACATTGCCATCCCAACATGCCACCTGCTATGGATAGAACCACCCTGCAAAATAATAGAAATAAAAATCTCTGCCACTGCATTTCAGTATTGTGAATTGTGTGGTTTTAAAATGGGGGGGGGGGGTTTGGTGGTATTCCAGATAAATGTTACTTCGTAATTTTGAAGAACCTCATAATGCTATAAACAAATTCCATCACCCATTTTGTGCAAAATTTTATTGAAGTGAAAAAGAATGTAGGCCTCCAACTCTTCTAACATACATCAAATAGAAATGTTAGAGAGGCAATGAGGAAAGTAGTAAACTGAGAATATTAACAGGATCCCCTCTAAAATGCAAGAATTCTGTGTGCCTTGATTCCTAAAATGTGAAAAGTTGGAAACCCTTTAGAGTAAAGCAGTGTTTTCATCCTCCTGCATTCCCTAACCAAAGTGTGATGTCTTTTGGCTGTTATGAATGTAACCAGCTTGGTTACTGAATATGATATTCAGTGACCACAAATTCTGGGGATGCAATTCACTCTGCTTCTTCCTAACGAGACTAGTTGTCCCTTTCATGAGACTCCCTTCTTTTCCCAGATGAGGGGAGAAAAGAAAATCACTGCAAGCTCCAGCAGTTGGGAGGGTCGGCATGCTACAGTTTGTGGATGTGACTTCACATATGTCCCTCATGATTTAATTCCGAGTGACATTTGGCAAGAGCTTCTTCATACTCCTCACCACTGTTCTTCACCAGTTCTCTGGCCAACTTCTGATTATTCAGAGGAAGACCATTCCCATAGATCTGCTGCATTTCCTTTGGTTTCCAGACAAATTGCTTTGACTTAAGGTAGACATTTGCTGAATACAGGCTAAATTTACAGCATCCTCATTGACACGGAGACCAATACTTGTCGCGCTGAGAAACTGAGCCATCTGTTAACAGGGAGTAGGGAGGTCTTAGAAACCCAAGCTCTTGCATATTATAGCTGCTGTAGGATTTGAAGGCAGACATTTTCTATTCAGCCCAAATGATACTCCTGTCTTCCTGGCTATTCTTTTGCACCAGCTGTTCAGGAGACTTTGCAAAGAGGCCCACCTGTGTTCACCTTTCTCCCACCCCACCCCCGGTCCAGTGCTTGCTCCATTCATTATGGTGGCAGGAAGGAAAGGACTAACAGTAGGTTACCTGTGTGTAAGATAACACAGCACTCAGGTACTTCCCAAGTCAGTTTTCACTGACAAATGCAAGATATCTAAAGAAAGCATCTAAACAGCTAAATAAAACAAGTGTGAGAAGGGGATTGTGGGTACTTCAGAAAATCAGCACCAGAGCCCGTGAATGATATTGTGTGTTGTTTTCATAGGAGAAGTTGAAGATCAGTGGTAGAATACATGTCATCTCTAGTTAAGGAGGCATCAGTTGCTGGGCTGGGAACAGGACCTTTGCAACTGCTACCATTCAGTACTAGGCAAGATGGAACCATCATCTGACACAGCAAAGGCCAAGTTCATCTGTTTCAGTATCAAGAACAATAGAGCATAAAATTGGGGTAATAGATGCCAGGCCTAGGGACTGAATGAAGCTCTTCAGGTCTCTCTCTGGCCTTCCTGATTCTCCCTATGCCAACCCACTGTCTGGCCAACCCTATGCCAACCCTTCATGGGCCTTCTCACACCGTCCTTGAGGGCTTCTGGTCGACTGGAATGTGGCTTTTGTACGGTGATACTACCTTTTGCTCGGATGGATGGATGGAAGATGGAGACACATGGGTGGATGGGTGTAGAAACCTTGGACTTGGGCAAGGCTGGAATGCACTCTGTTGTACAAAGCTAAGAGTTGCATCAATTGCTCCACCCAGTTCTCTCTCAGGTTCCACCACCATCGCAGGCTCCACTCTCTACAGTACAGCAGTGCTGCAGCATGATGTCCGGCAAGTAGTGTCTCTTATTAATCTGAGCACTACGTGGCTGTAGGTCAGGGTTTCCAAAACTTGGATCTTAGCTGTTTTTGGACTACAATTCCCATCACTCCTGACCACTGGTCCTGCTAGCTAGGGATGATGGGAGTTGGAGTCCAAAAACAGCCCTAGTTTCAGAAAACCTGCTGTAGATTAAACCACAGAGTTTTCCGTTTGCCTTGAGATCATTTGGGGGCTAAATTGTTATTGTTGTTGTTGTTTTGTTTTGTTTTGTTTTATGCCCTGCCCTTCTGGCTGGGTTTCCCAGCATATATCAGAACATACTAAAACGTCAAACATAAAAAACTTCCCAATACAGAGAACACCATCTTTACGATATCCTGCTCATTCTGGAGGAATTTATTGCGGCTGCCATGCCATTAAAATGATACTCCCCAAGAGCTGATTCAAAACCAGAGGGCATGTCCCGGATGGTAACTAGTCAGCAGCTCTGTCCTAATCAAGGTGCTCTGTCAGGTAAAACATCCATCTTGTCTCTCAAGTTATTGATTGATTTGTTGAACGGACTGGCAACTTGCAGGATTGATTCCTATTTTCCAGAACAAAAATGGACACATTTAATGGATGTCATTCCTCATCTTGAGCTCTGCCACGTGTATTCAATCCTCCTCGTGACATCCAGTTTCTTTACTAATTTGTAACAAGTTCACCACTACCAGTGTTTTATCTTCTCATCCCAGGCTTCAGGCTTCTCCTTCCAAGGCACATTTTGAAGCTCTCTCCTGTCCCCCATCCTCTGCCCGCCTGTCCTTAGTTTTAGCCATCCTTTCTCTAACATGATATACAAACAGCCACATTGCAGAAAATGTGAAGGGAAAAGGGTGGTGCAGTAGGAACATAGCCATCCTTACTCCCTACTCCACCAAAGCAAAAGTTAACTCTATACATTCTATACTCGGGTGGCCCTATTTCAAGAAGTGAAAATCTGGACGCAAAAATTTGTTGAGCTTCCTGGTTCTGTTTGCAAAAATCCAGACCTTTTGCCTCTGGATGGTAATTTCTCCATTGGAATCCTGGACATGTCTGGGGGGGGGGGGGATGGACAAATGTACACTTACAAGCATACACATAGCTGACCCTCTCTGTGTTCAACCACCATGTGTTCAAGATGTCTGCACAAGGACCTACACATATACACCGCAACATATGTAGGCTGTACTGTACACTCTGTGTGAGGGACTGGGCAGAGGAAGAATGGTGGAGACCGCCTCCTCAGCCTGACCCTTCCAGGGAGGAGGAGGAAGAAGACAGTATAGATTTACAACAGGGGTTTGCAAGAGGTCACAGCTCAGAGGCAGATGAAGGGGAAAGTTGAGAAACAATGGGAGAGCCAGAGCTGCAGCTGGCTGAATCGTCATTAGAAAGCATTCCAGACCCTCCGTCTCCCAGAACCCAGCGAGCCTTAAAAGTAGGAGAGCAAAGAGCTCAAAGACAGAGGGCACCTAGCAGCATCCATGGAGGAGATGATGAAAATGATGAATGAGGAAGTGGGAGAGACGGGGGATGGAGATTCACTCGGTCCAACGCCATTATCCAAGAGGCTGGTTTATGCAGCCTCTCTCTGTAAAGACTGGAATAAAAAAGGACTGTAAAAAACTTTCCCTTGTCTTTATATTTTCCTGGGCAACCAGCCGGGATCGGCTGACAGCATCCTGACACCATGCTGTCTTCAACATGAAGTTCTAGATTCCATGTCATAGTTTGGAAGAGATATATTATTAGCAAGTTAACACAGGGGTGCTTAGTAGTTGCAATGTGTAGGAAGAGGAAGACATCAAAGTTCACCATGGGGTTGTCTGTGTGCAAGGTGGGATTGCACAACAGGAGGGGAAAGCATGGGCATGGGCATGAGGGTGAAGGTGGAAATGTGTGGGACTGCAGATCAGAAGATAGAAGTGGCTTCAAAAATAGGGTTGGGAAGGTGAAAGGGGGATTTAGGATGGATGTGTGTGGAAGCTCTAAGGGGAGTGAGGTTTGGTGAGCAGGCGGGGGACAGAGTTTACTTAAGAAAATATGCACAAAACACCTCCAATGGGGTAGGTTTTTATATAAGAGCATGGAATGGGATGCAATGAGATGGGATGGAATAGGATGGGATGGGAAATACCTATGCTTGAAAGCCAGCAAGATCAAAATAGATGGAATTAGCTGCATGCGTAGGCAAACTAAGGCCCGGGGGCCGGATCCGGCCCAATCACCTTCTAAATCTGGCCTGTGGATAGTCTGGGAATCAGTGTGTTTCTACATGAGTAGAATGTGTGCTTTTATTTAAAATGCATCTCTGGGTTATTTGTGGGGCATAGAAATTCGTTCATTATTAATTTTTTTCAAAATATAGTCTGGCACCCCACAAGGTCTGAGGGACAGTGGACCGGTCCCCTGCTGAAAAAGTTTGCTGATCCCTGAATTAGCTGCTCAACGCATCTTTAAAAAAATTAAAAATAAAGATTTCTTAGTTTACAAAAAACTGTCTCTTTTTCCAAGTTGTGTTATTACAGATCAGTTTCATTTGTTGTGAGACATTAGTGTTACATACAGTGTTAGGTTAGGAAGAAAAGGGGGAAAGAGGGGGAGAGGGAATGGTGAGTGGGTTAGGGTGGGGTTGTCTTTGATTGGCTGTAGTGAGATTTGTTTTTGTGTAAGAGTGAGGTGTGTGTGTGTTTGGATCAGGTTAGCCAGATTGATTCGTATGCTGTCAGCGGATTCGTGTTGTTGTCTTGTTGGGCTGTGTATGTGATAAAGGGGAACCATACCGGGGTGAAGGCGTCTTCTTCTATTTGACCCCGTGTCAGTTTCAGTGTATTGGTTAGTTTCTCTACTAAGTTTTCTCCCATACTATTTGATACCATTGGTCCGTGCTTACTCCTACCAGGTCTCTCCAGTGTCTGGCTATGATGCTTCTGGCTGCTCAACCCATCTCTAAGCTGAATGCCCAGAGTGAGCACGGCTGCACCATTAGGAAGGCCTCCTTCATGTTTGCTGCCAGGCAGAAGATTAGCATGCATTTTTCAAAAAGCATGGATAGGTAGGCATGCATACAGGAGGCTGCAAATGCTTCTTTCTGTTGGCATGAAGCTAAATGTGATCGATGCCCCCTTCACAGTGTTTATTGTATCCAGCCATTGGCAGCGCAGCTTGAGACTGAAGGCTCCCACTCACCAAAGCCCTTGTTCATTCATTCATCAGTCAGCCAAGGGCCATGGCGCCAAGCGCTGTGAGGCTGAGGAAGCAATCCTGCTCAAACACCGCTTTACAACTGGGGCCAGCTGGCAGTAGTTGCAAGCACCAATGTCACAGCGTTTGCCAAGACATACCTACCTGTTTGAAATGAGGCCCATGTTTTGTCTGTTGCTTGCGCTACTATTATGTCAAAATTAAAGAACTCCAGCCAACACTCAAGATACAAATAAGGAGGGATTGTGCATCCTTTATGTAAGTGGCAGAGATGTGCTCCTGGTCGTGCTCCATTCTCCCATTATGTGCGATCCATACAATAGTGCATTTCTATTTGCAGGAATAGAATGGTGGACAATTAAAAACCAAACCACATCAAACAATTGACTGACGTGGGGCTCTTGTGCAACAGTTATTTCAAAACTCGCATTAACCAGGTTCTTTTTAAAGTAAGGCAGACAAAGGTAAACTCCAGACTCACTGAATATTCCATTACTTTATGCCTAAGTCCCTTTCAATTCCTGTATCCAACAATGATTCAGTTGCTGGGGTAGCCAGGCCAGTTTCCTAGTAATGGTAATGGTAATAAGGATAAGGATAAGGATAAGGATAAGGATAAGGATAAGGATAAGAATTTATTTATACCGCGCCCATCTGGTTGGGTTTCCCCAACCACTCTGGGCGGCACCGAACAGAATATTAAAAACACAATAAAACATCAAACATTAAAAACTTTACTAAACAGGGTTGCCATCAGATGTCTTCTAAAAGTCAGATAGCTGTTTATTTCCTTGATGGGAGAGTGTTCCACAGGGCGGGCGCCACTACCGAGAAGGCGCCCTGCCTGGTTCCCTATAGCTTCACTTCTCATAGTGAGGGAACCGCTAGAAGGCCCTCAGAGCTGGACCTCAGTGTGTGGGCTGAACGATGGAGGTGGAGATGCTCCTTCAGGTATACTGGGCTGAGGCTGTTTAGGTAATGGCCTAGGTATGTGTTGTTGAGGTAACAAAGGACATGGCTCTTTGCCAGAGGACAAATACAGTAGCTGTGTGTGTGTCCAGTCCCCCCCCCAACAACTTGCTGGTAGAAAGACAAAGTTGAGTTGTGTGTGAGCTGGAAACTAGAAGCAGGCCGGGCAGCTGAGAGACAGAGCCATGCCTCATTTCTGTTGGGATCCAAGGCTGTGTCTATGGGAGAAGCAAGGTTCAGGTTGTAAAAAAGAAAAAAGAAAAGGTAAAGGTAAAGGATCCCTGGGCAGCTAAGGCCAATTAAAAGTGATTATGGGGTTACGGCGCTCAGCTCACTTCAGGCCAAGGGAGCCGGCGTTTGTCCACAGGCAGCTTTCTGGGTCATGCGGCCAGCATGACTAAACCACTTCTGGCACAATGGAACACTGTGACAGAATTGTATATATGTGTAAATAAACCATATATAATAAAGACACTGCAGTCTCCGCTGACCCTCATTCCAAGGAAACCGAAACCTGTGTAAGCAGCTCAAACCCCTAGAATCTCACACTACTCAGAGATTAGGGTGGTGTGTAACAATACACTTCTGGGTCTTGTATAAGGCATCTAGAAAATTCTGTTTTTTTCTAATGCTTTTCAATGATCAGCAATAAAGTATTCATAGACCAGGGTCAGCAGTCTGGTGGCTATAGGCCCGCTCTCTGTGAGCAAGCACAACAATGGCTGTTGTGTGTACCTTTCTCCATCCATTGACCATTGGGTTAATCCAGCAGACTCTTATGCGAATAAGACAGCTAGTTTGGATTCAGGAAGGTCTGTGGACACAGGCAACCTGAGCAGGAGACCCAGCTCACTTTCAGATGACCTGTTTATTGAATATTCATCTGAATTGTTTTTCCACAAGGTTTGTAGGAAGGTTGGCTGCTTCTCAAACATTCTGGTGTGTTTATGGGAAGGTTAGATGATGTTGATCAAGGAATTGTTATCCCACCCTTTTCAGTGCAGTTTAGTGGTCACTTTCCTTGATGCAAAACACACACACACACACACACACAAAACTGGAGTGTTTTTGTTTTGGAAGTGGGTTTGTTGCACAAGAATAGCAGGTCTGTTTTAATTGTGCAACCTGATTTTGCTGGTGCACCCTGAATTCCACCTGCAAAAAAACCGAGAGTCTGGGAGTGCCCAGATTAGACAGACGGGAGTTTCTGGTTAGAAAATGGGAGTGGGGTAACACTGGCTGGGGAAAGAATGGGAGACCATGCAGGGAAAATAATGTTTGAACTGACAGCATGTAGCTTTTGAAGTTTCACACTGCAGACATCACCTGGGAATACCTGAAAGTGGTAAGCATTTTATATATATCGAACACCTCCCCCCCCCAAAAAAGCATCATTATCAGCCTTCCCTGCTGCATAACCTCCCCACATTTTCAAAAACCTGCACGTTAACTGGAAAGTCACATTGAACATATAGTTTGGCTCACTTTCTTTGTGAGCGGGGGGCGGGGGACTGGATTAAGTTAGTAAGCATGTCTAAAACTGCAAGGTGAGTTTTCTTTATTTCTCTTCCTTGTTTTCTTTTGTGCTCTGTCTTTTAGAATGTAAGCTGGTGCGGCAGGACCTGTTTTCTTGCTATTGATCTCTGTTACTGATCTTTCCAGGCCCGCCCCCAACTGCTGATTCAGCTGAAGACAGGGGTAAAAATGCTTTAAATAAAGTTAACTAAATTACAAGTGACTGGCAGACAGTGGAAGACTGAACATCTCTCGACTTTTCCCCTTCTCTGTCAGATTTGTGAACCCCACCTAAACTTTCCCCTAGCCAAATAAAATCCCAGCCTGGCAAACTTTGACACTAAATTTTAATGTTGGGTGTGCGATGTACTCAGATTTTGTAAACTCCACTGTTTGCCCTGAATTGTGCCAATTTGATCTGTAATGGCGACTTTTGTCCTGGGGATTGCCAGGCGCTGAGTATATACCACACCCAACCTAGTCATCCTGTCATGTATGCCAGATACTCATAAACACTCTTAACAAGTTTGCATGTGCAAGGATGGGGGAAGAGAGGAGGAAGACATGGATACCTTCAGCAGCTCCCTAGGCTCAACAGCAACCATCTGGCCCAGAAGGCGAAAACATGAAATTGGTCTACTGTATGTCATAGCTGAAATACAACCTAAAGTTGGCTGCTGTTTTCAATTCCACTTGTTCCAGTGATTACTTCACTTGCAAAAAGCTGCACCCATCCCATTTATCCTACCTAGCCTGGCTCACGTAAGGGAAATTTTGTCCTCCCTCTTGTTTGATCCCAGAGCAGTGATTTTTCAAGATAGCCTGCGTTGCCATATCCCACAAGACTTTAATGTGTCATCTTTACGGCAGCTGGGGCTGATGTAGTGCAAAGGTTGCCAGGTCTTTTTATTAATTACATTTGTTATTTTTGACCCGCATCTTGACTGGATTGCTGGCTTTGCAAATCACCTTCAAGGAAATAATTGTTTTGCTTAGAAATGGGGCTTGTCTCTCAAACCTCCATAGGGGAGACGTGAAAGGGCAACAGGAGAGCCCAGCTCATCTGGGAGTTCTTGTTGGTGGGCCTGCTTTCCATTTCAGATGCTTCAAGTTTTTCCAGCCATGCAGTTTTCCAGCACATCTGGGGTGGGGAGCATTTTCCAGATTCAGGGACCAATCTTTTGCAAGCCACAGACCAGCAGTGGGTGGGAGCCAAAGGCAAAACAAAAGCAGGAAGAGCAACTCGTGTAGTTCTAGCCTTGTAGAGTAGGTTAATTTACTCGCCCTCTGTATCCTCCATTCAGGCAAGTGAGAGGTATTATCAGAGCTCAAGGACACATCCCAGTCAGGCAAAAAACACCCGAGAAGGCCGAGAAGAGATGAGGTGAGGGGGTGTGGCTTGAGAAGAGCTTTATTTTGTGAAGCGCCCAGAGATCTGCAGATATACCGTGGTACCTCGGGTTAAGAACTTAATTCTGGAGGTCCGTTCTTAACCTGAAACTGTTCTTAACCTGAGGTACCACTTTAGTGAATGGGGCCTCCCGCTGCTGCCATGCCGAGCCGCCACCGCGCGATTTCTGTTCTCATCCTGAAGCAAAGTTCTTAACCCGAGGTACTATTTCTGGGTTAGTGGAGCCTGTAACCTGAAGCGTCTGTAACCCGAGGTACCACTGTAGGGTGGTATAAAAAACAAATAAAAGAAATAAGAGCTCCAAAGATTCTCATCCCTGCTACATACTTACACTCAGAAGCAGGGAATGGCGGGGTTCATTTTGCCTGCTTCCTAATTCACACTTCCCAAACCAACGTGAAAACTGAGACACAGCTGTCCTTTGAAATAGAGCATCTTTGCATTTTGCATTGCAGTCGTCCCCCCACACACACACCCACCACACACCCACCAGCAAAAAATTAGTGCTATGAAAATATTAGGGAAAATATTAGGCACAAAAAACTCACCTGAGTGAAAATAGCATACAAAAAATGAATACATCTGAGGCAAATTGCTTCCAAAAGGACTACATTCAGCAAACCGAAGTTCAAAAATACGTTGTAGGATACCTGTGCATGAAAACGTGCACATATTTTTGTGCTGACCTTTTTTTTGGTGAGGGGAGTGACAAATAGGTTTGGAAATGGGACAAGCTAACCTTAAGAATGAGGAAGGGGAGAGCGAAACTGAGAGGAACCAAAAGTTGACAGACTTGTCTATCCTTCTCAGAAGTAAGGCCCACCTGTGTTCTGTAGAGCTTGCATTCAGGAAAGCATGCAAAGGATTGTGGTCTTAATCTTCTTAGCATTTCAGTGGATCCACTGAAATCAAAGGGAAGGCAGAATGGTTTGTTACTGAGGCAGGTAGGAAGATCTGCAAAAAAACCAAAACAAACAAACCCCAAAACATAATTCTTGCACTTTTATTCTCACTCACCTTCCAGTTTTATTAACCATGTAGCTTGTGTGAAGGAGACACTGAAAATGCAAGAGAGAAGCTATGGTTTTATTACTTTCCCTGCTGAACAATTCTCCCAATGGATCAAACTGGGAAGGATCAGATTCCTGTGTAGGCGAGTATGTGCCTGCTTTTCTGCTTCAAACAGAGCAAAGCAAAAAGCAAAAACAAAGAAACAGTGAAAAGTAGTGGTTCCAAGTGAAATTGCTGATTCAAGCCACACCTGAGCTATGAGATTACTGGATGGCCCTGTGAATCCTTCTCTCTCTCTCTCTCTCTCTCTCTCTCTCTCTCTCTCTGCCTAATAAAGCTCCCAGGGTTATTGTACAAGTAAATTCGTTGCAACATCAGCCTTACCTCTTTGTACTGGTCTTACCTTCTTGGTAATATAAGGATAAACTAAGCCTACTGTGCAGGGCTGCCATAAGCATCAATAAAGTAGTGAATGTAAAACATTGTGAAGTCAGAGACATAGTGAAAGTAGAGTCTCCAACAGGTTGTAATTATTGGTAATTTCCTAATGGGGAGAATGCTCTTATCTTGTTCTGGGATAATTTACAACGGCATCAAAATATCGGTAAAACCACCTCCTCCACCTTGGAAAACCTTGTTTGTAACCATCATGCCAAACTGGGTAAAGTCACGCCAAAGTCATATTTTGGTCCACCATCTTGTTTCACAATGGCAGCCAGTGTCCCAATGTCAACAAAGACTGCTGCTCCAACTTTCAATGACTTCTGGGCTGAGTTTGGAGATGATGTCTCAAGAGGTATCTGATCCTATAGAGAGGACAGACAGACAAACTTTTTTCCCTCAAATATAAAAGTAGATTGTTGGAGGATCATGGAAGTTCTGCAGAGGAGAGGAGGGGAGCCACATAGACGCCAGAAAATGGGCTAGCATGCAGATTCAATATGCTGGTCCAGGAGACAAAATGCAAATGTATGTGTTATGCCTGTACAATTTGACTGTTAGCAAGCAATTATCACTTTACTTTGGTGGTGATAAACTTCTGAGCACCAAATGCAGCAATGGAAGGAAGGTTTAATGGAATCACCAGTTTAAGAACGTCAGATAAAACTTGCGTTGTGTATAATGTATAATGAGATGAAAGGAAATGGAACATCTAAGCAGCTGAACAAAAGTTTGAGTGATATTTTTTCTTGGGCAATTTTACTCTTTGTTCATGAATGCCAAGAAAAGCATGTGAGAGTCAAGGAACAATCATATTTGTGTCAAGGCAATTGTACACGGACAACCTTTTCTGGAGGAGGTGCTCTTGGGAATCAAGTTTGTTTAGTTTCCTAGCCTCTGGGGAAGGCAAGGACTGAGCATCAGCTGTCAAAAGTAAACAATGCGCATCAGCCACACACCAGCCATTTTTTCAAAAAAAAGTAGATTTGCAGTGCAATCCTGTGCATGTATACTCGGAGGCAAGTTCTACCATGATCAATGGGGCTTACTTCCAAGTAAGTGGCCATAGACTTGCAAGCCTTCAGGTCAGGGTGTGAGCTTTTTTGGTTCATGGGTTTGTTTGGTGAGGGATTCAGGAAAGACAAAAGAAAGTACTTCTTTGCAAAGTGCATAGTTTTTTGGGTTTTAAAAAAGAAAAGTGGTTTATATAGCAGAGTTAAAAAGTCGAGAAGCTGGAGCAACCTAGTCCCACCAATTTACACATTACTAACCATGCTTTAAAAAAAGTAAATAAAACACACAGAGGAACCATTGGTTTAAAAAAGTTGCTTGTTTACAGTTTCTTCATATTTACAAGGATGGCTTCAGAGTCTAAGCCTACAGGGTGGAGCTAGTTTCTCATGGCTAGTTTCACAAGAGGAAGGAGCGGAGCTTGGGGTATAGTGGAAAACCACAATATGAATTCCCCCCAAATATCTGTTCGTCTCAACCCTGCCCCCTACAGGCTGGGGGGTGCAAGGTTGCTCATACTCAACATAGTTAAATTACGGAATTAATTCCCATAAATTGTAGTGATGGCTGCATCCAACCTGGATGGCTTTAAAAGGGGATTAGACAGAATAATGGAGGGAATGGCTATCAGTGGCTATTGGCCATAAGGGCTGTTTACTTCCTCCAGTACTGGAAGCTCAAGTGGGGAGAACTGTTGTTGCACCGAGGTCCTGCTTGCAGATGGCACAGAGATATCTGGCTGGCCACTTTGAGAACACGATGCCATACCAGATGGGTATTGGGCTTGATCCAGCATGTTCCTATGTGAAGTCATTGCAGGACCAGGCATCAGACTTCTCATACCTCAACCCATATAATGAGAGACCAAAGAGACTGGTTTTGGGTCAAAACAGGCCACAACTTTGTTGAATATAGATGAATGGGGTTTGGCTTGGGCATGCGGCAATCTACCGTATTTTTCGCTCTATAAGATACACTTTTTCCCTCCTAGAAAGTAAGGGGAAATGTGTGTGCGTCTTATGGAGTGAATGCAGGCTGCGCAGCTATCCCAGAAGCCAGAACAGTGAAAGGGATTGCTGCACAGAGCTCCCTCTTGCTGTTCTAGCTTCTGGCTTAGCCGCATGCAGCCTCTTCAGGGCAGTGGGGAACCTTCATCCCGCTGCCCTGAAGAAGCTGCGCATGGCTATACCCAAAGCCAGAAGAGCAAGAGGGATCGGCGCGCACCAGTGTGGTGTAGTGGTTAAGAGCGGTAGTCTCGTAATCTGGGGAACCGGGTTCATGTCTCTGCTCCTCCACATGCAGCTGCTGGGTGACCTTGGGCCAGTCACACTTCTTTGAAGTCTCTCAGCCCCACTCACCTCACAGAGTGTTTGTTGTGGGGGAGGAAGGGAAAGGAGAATGTTAGCCGCTTTGAGACTCCTTCAGGTAGTGATAAAGCGGGATATCAAATCCAAACTCTTTTTCTTCTTCTCTTCTGGCTTCGGGGATAGCCACGCAAAGCCTCTCGAGTGCAGTGGGAGCACTCCAGCCTCTTCGCTCAAGAGGCTTTGCATTGCTTTCTAGTTTCTTGTTTTCCTCCTCTAAAAACTAGGTGCGTCTTCTGGTTGAGTGCATCTTATAGAGCGAAAAATACGGCAAATACTTCCAGCCTGCCCACCAGAAGTGATGCGTGGTCAATCCAGACGGAGGTTCCTAAGACTTACATCCAATAGGGTGACCCCCACAGGGACTGCCGTCTGGGGGAGTACCTTCGGCCCTGGCCCCCCTGGGCACATGGACATGGCCACTCCCTCCAGATCCCTTTAATGGGATACCCAGCATTTGGAGGGGCAGGTGGAGACTACAACCTCCCCTCCATCGAAAACAAAGGATTGCCCCAATGCCCAACCTGTTGTGACAATTGCTATGATGTAGGCAAAACCACCAGGTCAGAGCCAATTAGCCCGGTGGGCAAATTCCTACCCGGCCCCATAAAGGACGGCAACAACCGTAGCCACAGCAAAGTCATTGACTATCAGCTTATACCGAGGGTGGATGGGTGGAGAAAACTGGGCACAGGAAGAAACTGGCCGAACCCAGGGTGCTGGCTGCTTAAAAGAGCGAGGGGCGGATCCAAGGGAAGCCCACTGCTGGCTCCATTGGCTCCGCCCCCAGCACAGTCCAGGTCCCGGCTTGCATCCCCATTTGCCAAAGCAGGGTGCAGGCTAGGATTCGGTTTCTGATAAGGAACCCATGAGGAAGGGCCCAGCCAGGTTGAGTTCTTCTGTCGCGGCCCCAGTGAAGCCTCCTCTGTCCCACAATGCCGCCACACACAAAGGGGTGAGCAGGCTTCTCAGACCATGCAAAGAAAGCCAGGAAAACAGTGTCCTTGCATTAACTACAGCATTTTGTAGTCCTGATGTTACGGCAAAATTCCCAAACACACCGGAAGTTCGCCAAACCTGATAAATAACATCACACAGAAAATACCCTAAGACCATGAAACGTTGAAGTTATATCTACATAAACAGCAGTTTTTGTCAGTAAATGGAAGAGGGAGAAGACAGGGGCCCCAATCCACAGGCAATGTGTTAGGCCCAGAAATCCTTCTGGCATCCCTGGGATTGGAAAGGGAAGTGTTGAGCCATCCAAAACAGGGAAATTCATGGCTCGGTTGTCAGAGTCTATTGAAAATTGCATGTGGCCTGCAATCAACGTTTTGCCTGGGTTTTAAACATGTTTAAAAAGTTGCAGGTCAATTTATCCAAATCGAGAACAAGCTGGCATTTTAAAGCAAACAAATCTGTTCTGAAATACTGTCAACAAAATGAACCGCAAGCGTTGTGGCTGTTGCAGAATTAAAATAATTGTGTGTTTTGATGGGACAAATCAGTGCGTGCAGCAAGAGGTTTTTGTTTTTGTTTTAAATCACCCAAGTCTCAAATGATTGCACTTGAGCCCCATCTTGTGTTATCCCTCCAAAGTACACACTATCCATGTTTTGAAAGCAAAGGAATTCACCTCCAACCTACAAAGAAACTTCGCTTTCATTGATGAACAGTAGAGAGGGAAACTTGAATGGATGCTTAACCGAATGAATGGTTGGCTTTTTGCACTACATTAATAAAATAAAATAAAAAAAGATGTGGAGACATCACTCCTTCAGCTTTGACTTCTATTATTAACCCCCTATTAGCATTGTAATTATAAATACCAGGTAAATTTCTCCCTTTGATCTGGCCTGCACGTCACTCAGCAGTCTTTTAAACTCAATTTCCCCCCTCTCTTTGACGTTTGTTATTGTCTTCACCTTGAATACCTTTCCTGCAATTCTCAAAAGATGGCCAAAAACCACTAAGAGGCCAGATTGTAGTATCAAGTACCAGGGCTTTGGGGGCCTACAGCATCTGCCTTTCATTCTCTCCAGCCACAGCTTTCCAAATCCATGAAGGGCAAATATTCATTTCCCTTCCTCTTTTACCTTTAATTGGGGGCCACGGAGAGACAATTACTTCTTGCCTCTTTGTAGGCCCGCCTGGTGTACGTAATACACCTTGTAATTGCTTGTCTCTGTCGGCTTTCTTCTCTCTTCCCAGGTCCCCTTTCTTCTCATGCCTTGGCTTCGTCATCCCAGCTATTCACCGTCTTTGGAGCGCTGAAACCCGAGTCCCCGCAAGCGAAAAAAGGACCCACACTCGGCCATTCATAACAAATTGAATGGCTTATTTAAGAGGAAGATAGGGCCTCCTCTAGTGTTACTATTCATTGCAATAATCTTCATTGCAAGTTCAGTGTGTGTGTGTGTGTGTGTGTGTGTGTGTGTGTGTGTGTGTTTAGAAGCAGACCAAAGGTTCAAGTCCAACCTTTGCTGGAAGGGTAATGAGCTGGAAAAGACCAAAGGGAAGGACGTGTGTAGCTGTGACACATTTGTGTTGTTTCACAGTCACAAAATGGTCAACGCCGGCAATTGATTTTGCCTCTTTATTTGACACCATCTTCCCTGATACTAACCCGTAGGGCCAAACTAGTCAAGGTTGGGCAGATCTGGGAAACCGGATCTGCTGCATTTTTAGAAAATGTCAATAGCAGTTGTGGGGCAGGGTGGGGATTCAGGTCGCACAGCTGAGAGAGTCAGCTCAGTCGGTTGAGCATGAGACTCTTAATCCCATGGTTCGAGCCCCACATTGGGCAAAAGATTCCAGCATTGCAGGAGGTTGGACCTTGGGGGGGGGGGTTCATAGTTATTTTTATTTTTATTTTTACTTCTCAAATTTATACATTTCATTAATTTTACAATCATTTTAATATTGCAAGGTTGGACTTCCTTCCCCCTCTTTCTGCGGTTCCTTAAATTTATTTTTTAATATCTTCTGCATATCCAAATTAACTTGACTTTCTCATTTATTCATCTTCTTTAAATATATACTCTTAGGAAACCGCAGGTTATTACAATAATCCTGCCACTGTTTTTATCTGTTTGCAATTTATCTGTAAATATTCAATAAACCATTTCCATTCTTTAATGAAAGGTTGTTACCTTGATTTCTTATTCTTCTGGCAAGTCTTGCCATTTCTCCATATTCGATATGTTTTTGCATCCATTCTTGACTTTGCTGGGACTCCTGCTTCTTTCCATTTTGAGGCGAGTATCCACCATAGTAGCATACATGAATAAGTTTCTATACACTTTAGGTAGTTCTGTCCCTATAATTCCCAAAAGAATTGTGGCAGGTTGGACTCGAGAACCCATCTTGGTAGCTTCCAACTCTACAGTTCTATAATTCCATGAATTCTTTCCCTCTATGTTGCTCTTCTGCTCATGCAGAAGTCCTCTTATTTGCCCTATGGGCCAAAACATACAGGTATTATTGTGTCACTTGGCCTGAGGTTATTCTGGTGTGGAGTGGGATAAGATTCTGCATTGCATGGACCAGATGACCTTTGAGATCCCTTCCAAGTCTACAATTCTATGAAAATACAGGCGTGCATTTACTCAGTGCTTTTCTTATGGAAAACGGTGCTGGTACTCCGTATCTTTGAGTTCCCTCCAGAAACTAGCTTATGTGTCAGGAGTCCAGGTTCTCAGCTTGATAACACAGTAAAGGTAAAGGGACCCCTGACCATTAGGTCCAGTCGTGACTGACTCTGGGGAAGCGGCGCTCATCTCGCTTTATTGGCCGAGGGAGCTAGTGTACAGCTTCCGGGTCATGTGGCCAGCATGACTAAGCCACTTCTGGCTAACAAGAGCAGTGCACGGAAACGCTGCTTACCTTCCTGCTGGACCAGTACCTATTTATCTACTTGCACTTGACGTGCTTTCGAACTGCTAGGTTGGCAGGAGCAGGGACCGAGCAACGGGAGCTCACCCCATTGTGGGGATTCGAACCGCTGACCTTCTGATCGGCAAGTCCTAGGCTCTGTGGTTTAACCCACAGCGCCACACAGTAAGCGTAGCTAATTAAAAAGGAGGATTTATTGCAAAAACAAACAGATAGCTCCGGACGGCTCTAACAAAGCCTCCAGCACCATTATTCAATATGACCCTTCTGAAGATTGCTTCCGGTATGACTGGAAGCAACTGAACTTTCATTTCTTACTTCTTTTGTTTTTCTTCCTATCTTGCAACCCTCCCATTCTCTGAGTCCTTGGACAGAGTGGGTCAGCTCCCGCCTCTTCCCCATTCTCTGCATACAGCCTATGACCCCAAACTCATAATAACATTTGGGTTCTATCTACAGCAGGAATTGTGCTACTTTCTTATCTAGATTTGGAAAAGGAATCGTGCTACTGTCTTCACTGTTCAGATCTTTAACTTGTTACATAGCCTAGTGTGTGAAGCACAATACACGTTTTCCAATAACTGAGAGCCCAAAATACAGCTTTCATCTCTAATCTGTTATTGGCAAAAGCCCTATGGCTAAAATAGATGTTATCGCGATCAACACTGTTGCTTCATGTTTCGCTCATAAGCCACCCTGACAGCACAGTTGGGAGAGGATGCAAACTAGCTTGCACCCACAATCCTATGGCAGCATCCCCCATAGGACAAGTCTATCCTGTTCTGCTGCCTGCTGGCTCAATGCCATTATTTGAGAGGTTACATAAGATATTAGACACAAAGGATTGTGCTGACTTGAATTTACATTTTCCAGGGCTAAGTCCGGTTCCATATGGGTCCCAGTTATAAAGCCCAAACGGTTCTAACAGTTACTACCTCATTCTCAAGTGCAGATGATGGAAGCTTGCAGGGCAGGACTTTTGCAAAGAATTGAGGCTCCAGTCAGCACTATACATTGAAAGCAGTATCATATCACTTTAAGTAGTCATGGTTCCTCTCAAAGAATCCTGGGAACGGCAGTTTTCTAAGGATGCTAAGAGTTGCCAGGAGACCCCCTACATCCCTCATAGACCTACAGTTTCAGAGTTGTCTAACAATCAATCCATCTTTCCAGGGTAACTCTGGGAATTGTGACATTATAAGAGGAATAGGGGTCGCTTTGTGGGTTAAATCACAGAGCCTAGGGCTTGCCGATCAGAAGGTCGGCGGCAGTTTAAATCTCTGCAATGGGGTGAGCTCCCGTTGCTCGGTCCCCACTCCTGCCAACCTAGCAGTTCAAAAGCACAAAGTGCAAGTAGATAAATAGGTACCGCTCCGGTGGGAAGGTAAACAGCGTTTCCGTGTGCTGCTCTGGTTCGCCAGAAGCAGCTTAGTCATGCTGGCTACATGACCCGGAAGCTGTACGCTGGCTCCCTCGGCCAATTAAGTGAGATGAGCACCGCAACCCCAGAGTCATCCAGAGTCATGGACCTAATGGTCAGGGATCCCTTTACTTTTAACATAGGGATCTCCTATGCCTAATTTGGGATGCAGGTGGTGCTGTGGGTTAAACCACAGAGCCTAGGGATTGCCGATCAGAAGGTTGGCAGTTCGAATCCCCGCGATGGAGTGAGCTCCCGTTGCTCGGTCCCTGCTCCTACCAACCTAGCAGTTCGAAAGTGCGTCAAAGTGCAATTAGGTAAATAGGTACCGCTCCGGCGGGAAGGTAAACGGCATTTCCATACGCTGCTCTGGTTCGCCAGAAGCAGCTTAGTCATGCTGGCCACATGACCTGGAAGCTGTACGCCGGCTCCCTTGGCCAATAAAGCGAGATGAGTGCCACAACCCCAGAGTCGTCCACGACTAGACCTAATGGTCAAGGGTCCCTTTACCTTTATGCCTAATTTGGACTCATTTGAAAAGAAAATCCTCTTGACAAAGAGCTCATCTTGAAATGCAGTGTGGGATAAAGGATACTGTCATTTTCTAAACAGCTAGCTGGGTTTCCTTCTACACTCCCCTGCCAACTATAAATTGCAGTGGTTCTGAGTGCCATGTTAATTCAGGCCTCCATTTATACGTGGTGAGCCATGTTCAGCTTGGAGGAGTTTAACAGACCTGCTCTTCTGCATACAGGAGAAAATCATAACAGGGGGAATGGAATGGAATGGAATGTTGTGAAGGATGGCCTGACTGACTGGAGACCTCTATGTTATTTCAGGTTTCATATATCTGCTACTGTTTTGGGTTGAAACCAGCAGCAGTAGCATACATTTATTAGCTGCCGGTAGAAATCAGGGATGACAACAAAATTGTGCTTCTCAGATGTTGCCCTGATTTAGGGTTTTCAACTGTCTTAATTGTGCTTGCAGAATGGCACTTTCCACTTCTGACTTCCAGAATTTGTTCTAACTTCTGAGCATGCATGAAGCTTGCCTTTCCTCGTTTTCAGTTCATGGCTCCTTTTGCTTCTTCTTACTGTTTACCAATCTGCAGGAGCGTACAAGCACATTGGATTGTTTTCAATATAAAAGTGCAAAAATATTGACATAACTGCACCGCCGCATGGCATATTCCTTTTTTTCTTTCTTTTTTGGAGTTATATACTCAATGTGCAAGCGTGCATGATTAAAGAGTATCAAAAGGAAATCAAATTCAGTGGTGGAATCATCATGCAAATGTGTGCTTTTTTTTGCATCGGGATCAAAATGTTTGGTTTCCGAAATGAATTTTAGTTAAACCAGAAGACAGAGCCAACCCAGAAACATTGGCAGAATGGAATGCTGATTTGAAATGCAGATACTAGCACTGATAGAAATGGCTAGAAATTCCACCAAAAGGTCTTACTAGATTCAATAAGCCATGATTTGAAAGGGGAGGGGAGGAAATGTGTCTGTGTCTTAACATGCCATCCATTTGCTTACTGTATACGCTGTCTGCCTGTACAAGGCAGAGTTGAATTTGACTTGCTTAATAGCTTTAGATTTTCCCACGACATTGCACAAGTGCTAGGGCAATGCTGTAGTTAAGGGGGTTACATAAATAAGCCATTGGGAAACAAATTAATTGATTTCCTCGACGGAGAGAGTCATGGTAATTTGGAGATTGCAGGATAACTCGCTCTCCTTTTGATGCTGCCTGAGCCTTCAGTTCTCCCTCTTCTCCTTCCCCACCACCCCTAAAACATTTTTAAAATAATTCCAAAACACGTAGAAGGATTGCACATGTCCAATATGGCATTGGGTGAACTTCCTGAAAGTATTTGACTGCCTAATGAGGAAAAGATGGAAGGCAAAGCAGGGCAGGGGCTGGCCTGTAAAAGCAGTTTTACGGCACACTGTTGTGCCCTATCAAAATAAGCTCTGGAACCAACCCAGTTCGATATCATGTGACTTACGAAGAAAGCTCTTTCTGTGAGCACACTGTGCTCCTGGAGACTCTTAGGCAATTGATACTACCCTTGTCTGTTACAGCCATGCCAATTATGCCATAAAATGTGGTCCAGGCCAAACTATGGGGCCTGTCTGTGCATGAAGACAGCGAAATATTTCAAATTCTTGGCTTTTGTAGTATTAAATTAAACCCATTTGCAAGCTGCGAGTTATGCCATTCCATTTGGGGGAGGATTTCCTGGACAGTCTTTATTGTGGGCTGGTTATCAGGGCAGCTAACGCGGATGATTATTTATCAAAGTGGCCCCCTCCCTACCGATGCTGAAGGCAGCTAGCGAAAAGCAATATACATATAAAATGGCGTTGTAAAAACTAGTCAAAATATTGCGTGCATCAACATCAGAATAACACAACTGGGGAGGGAGTTGGGGAATCATTTTTCAACCCCCCCTATTAAGCAAAGTCTCCTGCCAACCTAGCAGTTTGAAAGCACATCAAAGTGCAAGTAGGTAGATAGATACCGCTCCGGCGGGAAGGTAAACGGTGTTTCCGTGCGCTGCTCTGGTTCACCAGAAGTGGCTTAGTCATGCTGGCCACATGACCCGGAAGCTGTACGCCGGCTCCCTTGGGTAATAAAGCGAGATGAGCACCACAACCCCAGAGTCGGTCACGACTGGACCTAATGGTCAGGGATCCCTTTACCTTTACCTTTACCGATTAAGCAAAGTGGGCTCCAGTTGGCCCATTTAAATGCCTTCCTACAAAAAAAATTTGTAGTACTTGCTAATGGTAAGGGATTGGAACCAGTGTGGTGTAATGGTTGGAGCAGGGCCTGGGAGAGCGGGGTTCAAATCTGGACTTGGTAGTGTAGCAAAATGGATTCCCTTGAGCCAGTCCAGTTGCTTCTCCATGGCCACTGCTGCCGGTCTCCTTGTAGTGGCTGCTGGAGAGGGGGCAAGGAGGAGAATCTGCTTCTGAGGGGCAGGCAGAGGACAGGGCCACCCCGGACAGGAAGAATGGGGGAGCAGAGCAGAGCTCAAGGAACATTCTTTTGATATCAGTTATATTCGCTGGCCTACCCCTTATTTTCTACTTGAATGGAAAGGGATGCAGGTGGCGCTGTGGTCTAAACCACTGGTTGGTGGTTCAAATTCCTGTGACGGAGTGAGCTCCTGTTGCTCGGTCCCTGCTCCTGCCAACCTAGCAGTTCGAAAGCATGCCAGTGCAAGCAGAGAAATAGGTACCGCTCCAGTGGGAAGATAAATGGCATTTCCATGCGCTCTGGTTTCCATCACGGTGTTCAATTGTGCCAGAAGTGGTTTAGTCATGCTGGCACATGACCTGGAAAGCTGTCTGTGGACAAACGCCAGCTCCCTCGGCCTGAAAGCGAGATGAGCACCGCAACCCCATAGTCGCCTTTGACTAGACTTAGCTGTCCAGGGGTCCTTTACCTTTTTACTTGAATGGGGCAAAAGCATGGTTGCTGAGATCACATTTAGCCAGACCCTTCAACTATTCATTTTAATCTTACGTTGGGCTTCTGTAGTTACTTGATAGAAACTGTGGCTATTTTTAAATCCTCTTAAATCCCCAGTGTAAAATCTTGCGTTTCATTAGGCAAATGTTTAAAATTATTGAGCTTTTTTTGAGCTGATATAAAAGAAGTGCACATCCTCGTGGACTTTTTGGTTTTTTTAATAAACATTCCTGAAGCTTGATTTACCACGTCACATGAATATGGGGATGAATCTGGAACATTCGAGCTGCTTTTTGGCTTGCTTCAAAATGTCGCTGCTGGCTTCAGAATCTCAGCACTGAAGATGATGCCAAGGTTTGGGCCTCTCAATAATATTAATAATAAAAAGCACCAGAATATAGTTAACTACATAAGTCATATTTCTTGCCATTCTTATTGGTCAACTGCTTACAATTGAAAAGCCTGGGATGTTTCCAGGAAGTTTATAGTTAATGTTTTTATAATGGATCAAAGTGAATATATAGGTTCGTTTCCTTGTTCAAACAGCATCAATCATATCACAGCATCTCTTAATCCACAGTTCAAGACATTTTTCTGGCACCCACGTTATTACATCTGAGCCTTACAATAAGTTGGGAGAATTATGCAGTGGAGTTCGATAACAACTGTACACAAGTTTAATCACGGTCATGACTTGCTGCGACATGCTAGATCTCAAATTATCTCGTTCATAGTTGAAATAGCAGATAAAGAGATACTTCCATTCCCATTCTGCTTCCTCTAACATTTGATATTGTGACCTCCTGAAGGACTAGAAAGATGTTGAACATCATATCCCACCAGTGAACCTGGCTGTTCTCTTGTCTTCTTTTTAAAATGCAACTTTTTGGAAGAAACTACAACCCCACACTCCATGAAATCACAGTGAAGTTATATGTGTGTTTATTCATGCCATGAGCTCTGCACAAGGTTGTGGTGGTTTCAAGAAATGTGAAGGTTGATTCTTTTGCTTCGTATAAGCTTAGGAGAGCAAACTAGCCTAGCGATCAAATACAGCGATGCTCCATGTCTCTCTATCTGGATCTCAGTATGCTTCCCACCAGGGCCATACACCCTCTCCCCAAGCCATGTTCCTAGCATGTTCCTGCTATGCGCTCTTCTTGGGTGCTTTTTCCAGCCTAGAATGAGTGCTTGAATTGCAATAATACCTCTTGTCTGCCTAGATGGAGAATAGAGAGATGACTCTTCTAGAGAAGAAGGCAGTTCAGAATTACAACAGGGGTTTGAGGGAGGTCACAGTTCAGAGGAAGATGAGGGGGAAAGGTGGGAAATAATGGGAGAGGAGGAAGAGGCAGAGCTGGAGCAGCTGGCTGACACATTATCACGAGAAAGCATTCCAGACCCACCATCTTCCAGAACCAGGTGAGCCTTAAAAGTAGGAGAGCAAAGAGCTTGGAGACAGATGGCCCTAAGCAGCAATCATATTTGGGGGATGTGTGCTGTTGACGAATGGAAGATTGCACATGGGGGAGCATGACAGGGGCAAGAGTGTTCTACATCCCAACTCTAGATTAATGTGTTTAATGCTGCCATCCTAAACAATGGGGAATAAGCGCTACTGAACACAGTGGGGCTTATCTCCAAGTAACCATGCCTAGGATTATGCTGCAAAAGGACTGACCCTTAGGCTGTAACTACCTGAAATCGCCTTCATCTGCCTGCAATAAAACATGCCTCTCCCTTATTGGTTTCTGTTAAGTTATGGGTGAACATATCAGACGACACAGCGATTCTTCAAACAGCTCTTGTTTATTCACAAGCCAGGACAGAACTGAACTGAAGGGTTCAGTCAGCCTGCTTATATAGAGCTCCATTACAACTTTACTGTAACAACTTTCTAAAACTATCCAATCACTGAACGTCACTTTCAATCCCTTATTTGCATAACTATCTACAGTATCCCCCTGCTGACCCAGGGTGAGAACTTCAATACATATCAGTTTCTACAGCCACAGCAGGCACTGTAACTCTCTAAAGGTTTGACTTTGCCCCTCATGGCACCCTCTTCCATTGTCCCTTGAGGCAGACGGATGCCAACAAAACCTGTAGCTACACTTGACCTCCGGGCTGCAGAGTCACTGCTGCTAAGCAGGGGAGAGAGGGGGAACGGTGAACCAGGGCCAGGGCCTTTTCAACCCTGGCTCCGGCCTGGTGGAACGCTCTGTCTCATGAGACCAGGGCCCTGTGGGATCTGATTTCTTTCTGCAGGGCCTGTAAGACAGAGTTGTTCTGCCTGGCCTTTGGCTTGGAACCAGCCTGATCCCTTCTCCCTCTTTCCTTTCCCTTCTGTGATGGAACCCCTATTTGGGGACTTCCCTGGCTTTTTTCTGGCCCACATTGGACCAGTCTGGATAGTTGGCCTTGGCGAAGATTTGACGTTTTCTTCCCCCAAACAGTTTTTGATCTGGGCTTCCACTGAAATGAGGTTGCATTTAAAGTTGTATTTTAATCCTGTTTTTAAGTTGTATTTTAATCAATTGTTTTTATACCTGATGTTAGCTGCCCTGAGCCCAGTCTTGGCTGGGGAGGGCGGTTTATAATAATAAAATTATTATTATTATTATTATTATTATTATTATTATTATTATTAAAAGGTGGAAATGCTGGTGCCGTGTTGGCGTACCAGCAGAAGCAATCCAGCTGTCACAAGGCTGACAGGAAGAGCAGGTCACTCACAAGTCAGAGAGAGAGAGAGAGACGTGAGGCCAACGATAGTTTCTTTATTAAGGAAAGGGGGGAAATACAAGGAGGCTCATAAAAGCAAACCCTGCTGCCTAATGAAGAAGTTGCTCAAACTGGAGTGCAGCCCCTCCTTCACTCTCTAGCTTTGTGACTCAGGGCTGCTCCCTTGTAATCTTCTGCTATGGTGAGCCCCAGAGGCCTTTCTCTGTGTCTGTGGCCCATTGCTCAGCAAAATGTCACTTTCTAGGAGTAAGTGGGGCTGGAGAGCCGTCAGGAGAAGCTGTCAGGATGGATCTGCAGGAGACAAGCACGGTCTGGCTCCCCTTCCTCATCTCCTTTTCTCAGTCCCTCAAGTTTCCTGCTTCTAGTACCTCCCAGCTTGTCCCCTCCTCTGAGGTGTGGCCGGTGTCCTACCACCAGGATCCGGGATCTAAATCATTTTCTTCTGTGCCTTCCCTAGGGGGGTCTTGGGTGGGTGGTCTCATGAGACCAGGGCCCTGCAAGATCTGATTTCTTTTTGCAGGGCATGTAAGATAGAGTTGTTCCACCTGGCCTTTGGCTTGGAATCAACTTGATCCCCTCCCTGTCTTTCCTTTTTCCTTTCTCCTTCTGTGATGGAATTCCTATTTGGGGACTACCCTGGCTATTTTCTGGCCCATGTAGGACCAGTCTGGATAGTTGGCCTTGGTGAAGATTTGACGTTTTCATCCCCAAAAAGCTTTTGATTTGAGTTTCTACTGAAATGAGGCTGCATTTTAATGTGGTCTTTTAATCCTGTTTTTAAGTTGTAATTTAATCAATTGTTTTTATACCTGGTGTTAGCTGCCCTGAGCCTGGTCTTGGCTGGGGAGGGTGGGGTATAAATAAAATTTATTATTATATTATTATTACCGCTCTTCCTCATCCAGCCAGTCCTTGACACAAGAGCTTCCGCTGATGAACCCGCCTCCCTCTTGCCTTAGCCTACTTCTAGCAAATGACAGGGACTCCACAGCCAGGAGGTCAGTTGTGAGGGTCCTGCCCCTTCTCACCAACTGCTATTGTCTTAAGTTAGACATATGACTGGGGTAGCTACAATATTAAAAAAATCTTAAATATTAAAAAATCTTTTAAAAATCTTAAAAAGCAGAGACATCACCTTGCCAACAAAGGTCCGTATAGTTAAAGCCATGGTTTTCCCAGTAGTGATGTATGGAAGTGAGAGCTGGACCATAAAGAAGGCTGATTGCCGAAGAATTGATGCTTTTGAATTATGGTGCTGGAGGAGATTCTTAAGAGTCCCATGGACTGCAAGAAGATCAAACCTATCCATTCTGAAGGAAATCAGCCCTGAGTGCTCACTGGAAGGACAGATTGTGAAGCTGCGGCTCCAATACTTTGGCCACCTCATGAGAAGAGAAGACTCCCTGGAGAAGACACTGATGCTGGGAAAGATGGAGGGCACAAGGAGACAGGGCGACAGAGGACGAAGAAGAAGAAGAAGAAGAGTTTGGATTTGATATCCCGCCTTTCACTCCCTTTAAGGAGTCTCAAAGCGGCTAACATTCTCCTTTCCCTTCCTCCCCCACAACAAACACTCTGTGAGGTGAGTGGGGCTGAGAGACTTCAAAGAAGTGTGACTGGCCCAAGGTCACCCAGCAGCTGCATGTGGAGGAGCGGAGACGCGAACCCGGTTCCCCAGATTATGAGACTACCACTCTTAACCACTACACCACACTGGCTCTCCACGAGATGGTTGGACAGTGTTCTTGAAGCTACAAACATGAGTCTGACCAAACTGTGGGAGGCAGTGGAAGACAGGAGTGCCTGGCGTGCTCTGGTCCATGGGGTCACAAAGAGTCGGACACGACTAAACGACTAAACAACAACAAAGCTACAATATTAGGCTCTTTGTACAGACTAGTTTTATGTGTCTTTCCCATTACTTGGATATAGCACCAAGTTTTCTTTGCTACCATTTCAGATGTAAGATTTGGCACCACCTTGAAAGTTGAAATGTTTGGCTTTTCATAAAATAAAATTTGTATCCCCCCCCCCCCCCCCGATATGTTTGTGACTGAGAAGGGTGCTGGATTTTTGAGTGAGGAAAATACAAATGACTAGACGCAGCAGGATAGTTGTGTGTGCATGAATTCTGCATTTGGAAGCAACATACAGGCTTCAAAATTTGTTTTTACTTAAAATAATTAGAAATAAATGACTTTCTGGTGGCTTGATTAAATAAGCAGTGCAACTCAATGCTGATTCAGAATATGCCTAGACTTGGTCTTTGGCAAATCTTCAGACATCCAGGCTTTTAAATACTTTTAATCTTGCAAATGTAGGGAATAATCCAGCCAAATTTAAACACTTTCCAAATCCAATTAATGTCAATCAGAGAGATTTAAGCATGTGTTTAACTTTCACATTGAAATCAATGGGACTCAAACGTGATTAAATGTGGTTGTATTGAGCCCATAAACTCTCTATAATTTATTAGTAGATTTTTGGACTATGTTGAAAGATGTGGCTGCAGCACTTTGAGCCAAACACTGAAACACAAGCAGCAACAGCAAACACATTAGGCAATAAATAAATAAATAAATAAATAAATAAATAAATAAATAAAGGGGGAAATGGCATAGATCAGGGCATATAAGGCCCCACTTCCAATCTTGAGTCCTAAGTTCAGTTCCTGGTATCTCTAGTTTGAAACATCTCAGGTAGCAGGGCTGACCATGGAAGGTTTAGAGGGCATACTGGTCAGGAGGAAAGACAAGAGTGTTATTGTCTGTCTCCAACAAGAATAAGATAGACACAGGAAGCTGCTGATTTCTCTCACATACAACACAGTACCATCTAGTGTCTAAACCATATAATGACACTATCCACACATCTGGGAACCACCACCTTCAGATCCTGGAAAGCTTTGCAGGACCCACTGACCATCTGTTTATCAGTGCCTGCAAACCCCCTTTTGGCCCCAGCATATCTATACATGACCTGTGATTTCAGGGGTGGCGCAGGTGGACCTGGCTTGGCTAAAGTGGCCTTGTGGGTCACATGGGGAATCCTGATGGGCCTAGTTAGGTCCATAAGTCTGAGGTTTTGTACTCCTGAGCTAGATAAACCACTGGTCTTCTGGCTCAGGTAAAAACGTTGAACAAAAATTGAGCAGGGATACAGTTATATTTTTCCTCCACCTTCTAGACCAGGCACCCCCAAACTCGGCCCTCCAGATGTTTTGGGACTACAACTCCCATCATCCCTAGCTAACAGGAACAGTGGTCAGGGATGATGGGAATTGTAGTCCCAAAACATCTAGAGGGCTGAGTTTGGGGGTGCCTGTTCTAAACCTATTCATTATGAAAGAATGGCGGGGGTAGGACATTTCAGCCCATGGGGAATTTTTCCTGGAAGCACAACATCTTAAGAGGAAATGGGGCAATATCCCAAGCAGTGGGATATTTTACAGAACAAAGGAAAGGGCCTTGACCCAAAGATTTCATCTCCCTTTTGTTTTCACCAAGTTGCCCCACGATATGTTTTCCTAGAAGACACGCTCCAGGACTCCAATAAATAATATCATTGGCTTGCCTTTCCCATCTCCAGCTTAGGACTATTCCAAAAGAATATAATATGTCTGTGTCCATGGCTTTATTGAACAGGAAGATGCTTGATTAATTCTCCGGGGCCAGCACTTTGCCCTTAACCTTCTGCCTATCTCCTCTACAAGCCTACAGATGCTTCCCAACAATTTACCGTATTTTTCGCTCTATAAGACGCACCGGACCACAAGACGGACCTAGTTTTTGGAGGAGGAAAACAAGAAAAAAATATTCTGAATCTCAGAAGCCAGAACAGCAAGAGGGATCACTGCGCAGTGAAAGCAGCAATCCCTCTTGCTGTTCTGGCTTCTGGGATAGCTGCACAGCCTGCATTTGCTCCATAAGACGCACACACATTTCCCCTTTCTTTTTAGGAGGGAAAAAGTGAGTCTTATAGAGCAAAAAATACGGTATTTTATGCAAAGCCCCCTTCAGGTGTTTCTAAGACTTGCTACTTCAGGGTGAGGACTGAATTCTCACAATAGCATAAAGCCCATAGACAATGAAAAGAATGGATAACAAGGGTCTGGGAAAGGAATCATTTCATGGGTCCGCTTAGCTGCTGGACTGGATTTGGTTGTTATAGCAGTGTGGCCAATAGGATAAGTTTTCAATTCAGTGACCTCAGCGCTCTTAATATTTATTTCTTGTTAGTCAATTATTTCATGTAAGTTGTATTTTGCTGTAGAGTCTAGGGCAATGTACATAGGGTGTCTATGCAAGCTCCCATGTGGACACTGACTGGAGCCAGACCAGCTTAGCTCCATCTCACTAATGAAATTCAATTTTTGAAACTGTACAGTGGTACCTCGGGTTACAAACGCTTCAGGTTACAGACTCTGCTAACCCAGAAATATTACCTCGGGTTAAGAACTTTGCTTCAGGATGAGAACAGAAATCGTGCTCCGGCGGCGCGGCAGCAGCGGGAGGCCCCATTAGCTAAAGGGGTGCTTCAGGTTAAGAACAGTTTCAGGTTAAGAACGGACCTCCGGAACGAATTAAGTACCACTGTATTAATACAGGTACCACTGTATTAGCAATGGTAATATATCTAGTACATGTATTCAGGAAATATTTATTGAAGCTGGGGTGAGTAATTACATTCCCATGCTTATGTGATGTAGAATAAAGGATGCTGAGGATGACTTGGGGAGGCTGTTAGCTTCAAGGATGATACCAGAGAACAAGATGCATGTGGACCTGAAGATCCCTGCCATTTATCAGGACTCCAGTAGTTTCCATAACTTTCTACATGACTATTTTTCAGATGGGTTTCTTAAACCATAATAGTTTGGAACAATGGAAGAATCTGATCCAAGTTCACTCTTAAAGCCAAATATAGTGGATCCCACCCCTGACACCAAAAAGTAGAAGATCCCACTGCTCTGTCACCTATTGCAGCAAACTCCATCTATACTTACACTGTATATAACCACCATGGGTTATCATGTGGTTTTTGAAATCAAAGTGTTGCAGTGAAAAAAACCCATAATGCATACATATGTATAACAGGCAGCATATTGAGAACAGGTTTCCCTTCTTGTGAGAGTGATGGAAGGATGCTTCTTCCAAAATGGCACCTGCCGTCTGCAGTGTTTGCAAAGGTGCTCTATTTAAAAAGTGCATTGCCATATCAATCTGAAACACTTTTCAGAGGATCAGAAGGCAGTTAAATGATTAGCCTTGTTATTTAAGCAATTTAAAACTGTGGCTCTAATGTGAAGAATCTCTGAAGAAGCCTACTGCTGAAGTGGCCAGTCACAGGACTTGCTTATTGTGCCTTTGGGATGCAAGTTGGCTTCTGTAATATTTGTGCTGGACATCTGGAATAGCAGCGCTTCCAAATCTGAGCAGATGTGCACAGCGGTTTCCTTTCCCTTCCCAGCAACCAGAGTCGCGTTGCACAAACATTGCTCTTCTCGAGAAGAGGGACCACACCAAGCAAAATGAGTTTTCTCCTTTGCCAGGGCACTCTGTTGCCTGCTGCTGAATCCGTTGCCTAATGGACACAGCACTCCGCCGCAAAGCAGAGGTTTGCGTTCATGGAAAAGCAACTCAAAAAACCCAGTGGGCACATGCAAAGATAATTGCTCTCCTTGCTTATATGGATCACAACAGATCGTCTTCTTGGTAGCATGGCTTTGGTGGTTATACAAAGAATTAAATATATTTTTTTTTTAAAAAAAAAACTTGTTGCCATGAATCTTCAGGGCCAGTATTCCAGTGAAACAATAGTATTCTTCCTTGTTAACTAACCAAGCAGAACAGCTAGCAAAGGGATCAATCTGCAATATAGACATTAACACAATTGCATAATCTGTAGTCTCCACAGTAAGACAAATCAGTTTCTTCTCTCATTTCTTTTTCTTGAACTTGACCCCCCCCCCCAAGAAACTCATTCCTTCAACTGATTCCAGCTACAAAAGCTGAACTCTTGGACTGGTGTATTGTTTAGGGTGGGAGTATTGCAGGCTTTTGTTTCTGTTCTCGATATTCCATTTTTGTATCTTCCTTTTTAGACCTTATTATGAATTTAGGTGGGAATAGTTCAGTTTGGTTGTGTACTTCTGGATATGTTTAATTTATTTGTTTAATTAATCCAGTAAATCTGTAAATCTAAAGCTCTGGCTCTCTGCCTCAATGCATATATCAGCCCCCAACTTCCTCCAGTCATTCAGTTCCTCAGCTTTGTTCAGGAATGGTCAATATTGAGAACTATTTGCCAAATGTGTAGAAGTCAGTACCTCCTTTTGCATTCAGCTACATTTGGTAAATATGAACTTGGCAGGCATTGATTTTAGCTAAATGGTCTTTCCTAAAGCTGAAGATATATTTCAGGAATGTCTTCAGGCACGCTGTCAGGGTCCTTGAATAGCTGGACTCTTTAATAGGGACCAGCAGTTCAATTAATAATGTCTTTTGGAATTTACCAGAAGGGAGACAATTTAACTAATTGCTTCAAGGTTTGTATAATCCCTCCACGTCCTCCGGACACGGATCGAAACCCTTGGCTCATGCTACTTTTTGTTAGCAACAGCATTCCTGTTTTTATAGCATCAGTTTCCAGCTTTTTAGTCGAGCAAGATTAACAAGGTTTGAATGGCAGCAGGGGGGGCACATGGTGGCACAATGCTGACCTCACTTAATTCTGGCTCTTTAATATTCAGTGGGAAGCATTGCCAAGTAAAACAAAATGCCTGTCCCTGGGCAAATTTATAGATACTCTTTCCACCTGTAGGTCAGCAGGTCACAGGTTTGTTTGAAATGCTGCTAAAAGCTCAGCAATGTACAATTGCAAACTCTTTATGAAAAGGAACTGTTTTGGGTGATGACAGACCTTCTAAATGCGAGGTCAAGCAACTTGTTCTGAATGGAGATGCTGGAAATAAACCATTGGGTGGAGGGCTTCAGTCAAAGGTGTCAGGAAGAAATTACATACTATATTCACAACCAGGGTCAGTTCTAAATTCTGCTTGAAAGACATATTGCATTTAATTTATAATGCTCCCATTAATGTCTCCTTCAGAGGCAGATGTTTTGAGGCACCGTTTATAGAAACTGGGTGAGTTTATACAATCAGCATGTGTATAGGAATGTCAAGGCAGCCTTCCCAATGTGGTACCCACCAGATATTTTAGACTGCAATTCCCATCAGCCCTGACTGACATGGCGGCAGATAATAATCAGCAGAGGGCATGCAGATTGATACTATGGCAAATCTTGGGATCTCAAATCTCAGCAGTGCAGCGTGAAAACTCGGCTCCCCTCTCCCCCCCCCTTGCCTCTTGCCTTCCATTCTACATCATAGTTGCAGCACCCCCTGCAGCTCCCCCAAGGCTTTGTGCCCAGTGTAACCGAACTGGTCGTGCTCCCCTAAATTTGCCTCTGTTGCTACCCTCTTGTGTGTCAGAATATAGGCTGAGTCAAACTGAGCTGCACTGCAAACAGATTATTAGTGTTTCCTTTTTAAATTCATAAATTACTTCCCAAACTTCAGGTGGTGCACTCCCTTACCAGCAGAGAGATACCAGGGCTGGATGTGCTCCAAAGAATAAAATAAACCAGTGAAATATAGTTTTGTAATGATTTCTCCTTTATTTTTGTTTTTGCTGATATTATGCCTACGTATCTCAGTTTAATCTCCCCCCACCTCTCTGCCACAACCACCCACAGGTTTCTAGCATTCTTTGCTTGCCTCTCCTCCCCACCCTCTTGTTGGGTTTGTAACCAACATTATATAGGTTAAAACTGACAATTATGAACAGTTCTGGAATTATTTTCTCTGTGGATTTGTTTCCAACTCAGAGCTCACCCACACTTCCTTTGTTCCGTAATCTCTTATATATTTGGTCCATGGCACAGATGTCAGTCCTCAGAAAACCTGATTGACATTTGCTCTGGTTCAGCAGCAAATGATGAGATTTCCTGGGCAAAGCAGCAGGACCAAAGAAAAGTCTCTTGGAGTCATGCCTAGAAGTCAAGGACCCAACGGAATTGTGGGTGAGCCCCCAAACCAGCACTGGGAAGACTTTGTCAGGGTTGAGAAGCCTGTGGTCCTTCAGATATTGCTAGACTCTAACTCACATCCAGGATGATGGAATTTGAATTCCACAACTTCTAGAGGGTCACCAGTTTTCCAGGTGTGGTCTGAGTGGTAGAAAGATGAGTGGAAGATGCAATTCAGTCATTTCCCTTTTGGTTCATTTTCAGGTGAAAACCATTCCTCTCAAACTTCCCTTTCCCCTGTGAGGAGAAAGATACAGGGATGCTCCAATAGCTCTGTAGGTCCAAGAGCTGCTTGTGGAAGGGAATGGGATTAAGCGGCATCTTTCCACAAGAGCTTCCCGAGCTCCAATTCACAGGTTTTGCTTTTCAACTGCAAATAACTTTGCGATGCATGGTTTGCTCCTAAGTATTCCTGAGAAAAGCTGGTGTTTTTCAAATTAATCTCCGTGTGAGCAGAATAATAATCTAATATAAGCAGAGGCCTCCCTCTGTGATACATGAAGAATATGCCTTCATTAGTGTCATCTTCTGCAAGCTGGCTGGCAAGACCTTGAGGTGAAATCAAAGACAATCAAACATGAATAAGCAGACAGAGGGCTTTCTTGCTAACATGGATATATTTAAAAGCGTATCTGAGTGGCTGGAGCATTTTTCCAATTTACACTGTCTTGCTAATGAAGACCAAATTGCCCTTTTGCAGCACTCCTGAATAACTAATAACCTTTAAAAGCTTTTTCCATGCCACTGCTTAGTTGCTTGTCAATTATTGGAAAGCCCCTATGAGCTTAAAAAGAAGAAAAACTTCAAAAAAAAATTGGGGAAAACATGAACTTCCTGTATCACACACACACCGCATTTCAAAGTATACTTACTGTTGTTCAAGGAAGAATAGCTTGATCTTTGAAAAGAGTTGATAGAACTTTTGTTGTTTAGTTGTTTAGTCGTGTCTGACTCTTCGTGACCCCATAGACCAGAGCACGCCAGGCACTTCTGTCTTCCACTGCCTCCCGCAGTTTGGTCAAACTCATGCTAATAGCTTTGAGAACACTATCCAACCATCTCGTCCTCTGTCGTCCCCTTCTCCTTGTGCCCTCCATCTTTCCCAACATCAGGGTCTTTTCCAGGGAGTCTTCTCTTCTCATGAGGTGGCCAAAGTATTGGAGCCTCAGCTTCAGGATCTATCCTTCCAGTGAGCACTCTGGGCTGATTTCCTTCAGAATGGATAGGTTTGATCTTCTTGCAGTCCGTGGGACTCTCAAGAGTCTCCTCCAGAACCATAATTCAAAAGCATCAATTATTCAGCAGTCAGCCTTCTTTATAGTCCAGCTTTCACTTCCATATATCACTACTGGGAAAAGCATAGCTTTTACTATACGGACCTTTGTTGGCAAGGTGATGTCTCTACTTTTTGAAAGGAACTAAGAGTCATTAAAAACACTTACACAATATAGCCTGCTGTGACACCAACTTGGCTCAAAAGAAGAAGCTTGCCGAGAGCATCCCTACCTGTGACAGTGTGTGCAGAATGAACTGTCATGGTCCAGTCTTTCAATGAGCTCATCCTTAAAAGTTCAGAAGCAAATTCTGCATAGTAAGGTTCTTACCGACCGCAGCACTAGCGATAGCTCACCAGTGGAAGAAGGAGACAGAAATGCCCCTAAATAGGTCTTGCCCCACTGACTCTGATTGACCCATTTAAGTCCAACTGGAAAACAACACTACTGACGAAATTGCAAGATCTGGGCTTTTCAACCAGAGGGTGGAAACATGAGAACGGGCCTTCTCTGCAGTGGCTCCCCATCTGTGGAATGCTCTCCCCAGGAAAGTTCACCTGGCACCTTCAGTATTTAGGCGCCAGGCAAAAAGGTTCCCTTTTAACCAGGCCTTTGGTTGATCTGATTGACATCCAATGCCCTTTTAAAATGTGTTGGGGCTAAACATGGATTAAAAGCCATATAAGCAAACTTATGAGTGTCAGTTGAGAGTAGTGTCAGTTCGGTGCTGGTGGTTGCTAGGTTGCGGAGTTCCTTGTGACACGCCCTTCATTGTGACACCTCCCTCGGCTGGCTCCTTGGTTGCAGAGTTTAGTGGCCAGGTTGCTCACCGGAGCAAGACGGTTTGAGCATACTACACTGATCCTGGTCCAACTGGACTGGCTACCAATTAGTTTCTGGGCCCAATTCAAAGGGCTGGTTTTGACCTATAAAGCTTTAAACAGCTCAGGACCGCAATACCTCAAGGACTGCCTTTTTCCATATGAACCTACCCAAACCCTGAGATCATCTTCTGAAGCCCTTCTTCGTGTGCCTCCTCCTCGAGAGGTACGTAGGGTGGCAACACGAGAATGGGCCTTCTCTGCAGTGGCTCCCCGTCTGTGGAATCCTCTCCCCAGGAAAGTTCATCTGGCACGTTCATTATACACCTTTAGGCACCAGGCAAAAGCGTTCCTTTTTATCCTGGGCTTTGGTTGATCTTACTGACATCCTATGCCCTTTTAGAATGTGTCGGGGGGGGGGCTATTGGGTTGTTCTTTGTATTTTTATTAGGTATTTTGTGGTTTTATATCTTGATTTAATTCTGTGAACCACCCTGAGACCCCCAGGTATAGGGCGGTATAATAATAATAATAATAATAATAATAATAATAATAATAATAATAATAAATGGTTTATTATTAAAACTAAAGTGGTTTTAAATAAATGGTTTATTATTAAAACTATTATTAAAACTAAAGCTATTATACAACAAATCAGAGACAATGAATTACAAAATCACCTGAGACTGAGTGCACACCATCTCAAATACAGGGACATTTATAATGCCAAAATTCATGAATCCCCAAATACGGGAAAGCTTTTATGATAACCAGATTACCATATTTTTCACTCTATAAGATGCACCAGACCACAAGACGCACCTAGTTTTTTGAGGAGGAAAATAAGGGGGAAAAAATTCTGAATCTCAGAAGCCAGAACATCAAGAGGGATCGCTGCGCAATGAAAGCAGCAATCCCTCTTGCTGTTCTGGCTTCTGGGATAGCTGCACAGCCTGCATTCGCTTCATAAGACGCGCACATATTTCCCCTTACTTTTTAGGAGGGAAAAAGTGAGTCTTATAGAGCAAAAAATACGGTAAATGTTTTACCTTCTGCGCTCCTTGAAGACAGACATAATAGGATCCCTGTTCGAGAGCGGTTATAACCCTGTGACACATGGGAAGTGTGGAAACTGAAGCCCAGGTACTATTCCATTGCCCTTTTTATCATGACCTGCATAAACAGCTCATTACCCCAATCCTTTAAAAAGAAGAAGAAGAAGAACAGGAAGAACTGAAACATTCTATTTAAAATACTTATTATCATATCAGATAGAAATCTTCTGAGACACAATGTAGCACGATTCTGTGCATCTGCTATAACCTGCAATTAGTAAAGGTAAAGGTACCCCTGCCCGTACAGGCCAGTCGTAACCGACTCTAGGGTTGTGCGCTCATCTCACTCTAGAGGCCAGGAGCTGGCACTGTCCGAAGACACTTCTGGGTCACGTGGCCAGCGTGTCGAAGCTGCACTGGTGAGCCAGCACCAGTGCCGCACACGGAAACGCCATTTACCTTCCCGCTATGAAGCGGTACCTATTTATCTACTTGCACTTAGGGGTGCTTTCGAACTGCTAGGTGGGCAGGAGCTGGGACCGAACGACGGGAGCTCACCCCGCCGTGGGGATTCGAACTGCTGACCATACAATCAGCAAGTCCTAGGCACTGAGGTTTTACCCACAGCGCCACCCGCGCCCCATAACCTGCAATTAAATCATGATAAATCAAGGACAGGAAGCCTTGCAGATGCATTATTATGAAATCTTGTGCTTCAGACACATGATTCTTTTTCATGCCCAGGGTTCAACTGGGCAAAGCTCTAATTGTTTAGCGACTCCTATTTCTCTGCTTTTTTCCAGCTTGTTTTTTATATATAACTATTAGTGATGTATTAAAAAAAGCAGAGAAACAGGAGTCGGACACAACTAAACGACTAAACAACAACAACAACATTAGTGATGTATGGAAGTGAGAGCTGGACCATAAAGAAGGCTGATCGCCAAAGAATTGATGCTTTTGAATTATGGTGCTGGAGGAGACCCTTGAGAGTTAAGAACGGGGCTGAACTTCACTGCATGTAATGCTTTGAAAGAAAATGTTATGAAAATGATATACAGATGGTACATGACCCCAGTCAAACTTGCAAAAATATACCATTTGTCTGATAATAAATGTTGGAAATGTAAAGTAAGCGAAGGAACGTTCTTTCACCTCTGGTGGACCTGCCCTAGAGTGAAGGCTTTCTGGGAAATGATATATAATGAGCTGAAAAAGGTATTTAAGTATACCTTCCCTAAGAAACCAGAGGCCTTCCTCCTGGGCATTGTCGGCCAGAGGGTGTTAAAGAAGGACCGAACATTTTTTCTGTATGCAACAACGGCAGCAAGGATACTCGTTGCTAAGCACTGGAAAACCCAAGATTTACCCACACTGGAAGAATGGCAGATGCAACTGATAGACTATATGGAACTGGCCGAGATGACCGGCAGAATCCGAGACCTGGGAGAAGAGACGGTTGAAGAAGACTGGAAGAAATTCAAGATTTATTTACAAAAATATTGTAAATTGTATGAATGTTAAGAAGGATGCTAGATCATAAATAATCTGGCACCACTAAGTTAGATGGTGTTATGAAGATAAGTGAGATTTAAGAAAAGATAAATTTTTGGATAATTATTAGATTACATTTAAATTTTTAGGATTTGAACAAAGGATATCTAAAATTAGAGAAAAAACATGGAAAAATTAGATAATAAGATTGGAAACAAGGCGATAAATTGCTGGAAAAATTTTTTTTTGTGTGAGGAACGCAGGAGCAGAAGATGTGAGGAAGTCCAAAGAAGTTAAGAAATTATGTCAAGATACATGTTATATTGTTTCTTCTTTTGTATTGTATTCAAAAAATGTTAATAAATATTTATAAAAAAAAGAGAGAGTTAAGAACGGAACTCCGGAGCCAATTAAGTTCATAACTAGAGGTACCACTGTATACCAAAAGGCTGGAAGGATAAATAGCCGACATCTCCCACTCTGCAGTCTGAATTCTCACTGCCTTTTCCGTGTTTGAAGTTATAATAGCCTATATCATTTGGACATAAGGACTGCCTAGATAAATTTATAATTTTCAAGTCAGGAACAATGGAGTATTCTTACCATCGGCAGTAGCTGACAATGTCTCTTTTTTCTGTTACATTTCCAAAATTAAAAGAGTGCTGTTGCGCTCAAACTTGTTTCCTATATATATATATCTGGTTGGCAATTGTGGGAGTAGGCTGTTGGACAAGATGGGCCTCTGGTCTGATCCGGCAGGGCTTTTTCTCATGTTTTATGTCCTTAATATAAAAATCTGGTGTCTATTGCTTGAGCATGTGTATGTTACACTCTCTGTTACAAAATTAACTGGTCTGCTCAGAGCCAAAGGTTCCACCCATATGTGCAAGCAAGTAATGAGTTCCTGCCAAACATGCCCCAAGGCTTACAGAAGCATTTCCTCCTTCCTCGCCAATACAGCTGCACCTCCTAAGAGTAGCAAGCTCAGTCCTTGAGGACTTCCCACAAGCAAATGCTTGATCCCAGATGCCTGCTCTTTTATTTTATTTTTGCAACGATAGGCGTCACATCCATCCTCATCACGAAAGCTTGCACAGCTTCGTTTTAGTTGCAAATTGTGACGCGTAAGCTCTGTGCGTGGCTTTCACACCCTTGCCGATCTCATCTGTGTGTTTGAGACACGTTTGCCGGGCTCTTCCCACAAGCTCAAAGCAGGCAATAGATAAAACACAACCGGCAAAGCAAAACCCCCAGACCAAACAAAGCCTATGTGGGACGACGAAAGATAACAGCATCCATTAACTCACAACTCACCCATTTCTGGGCGTAGCCCTCAATCAGACAAGCCAAAAGCCGGCTAGAACAGGTACATCTTGCAACCCTTCCTAAAAGCAGGCAGAAAACCACAATCTTGCAGATCATTCCACAGTTGCTGTGAAGAGAGGCGGTTTTAGGGTGGCACGATTCATGCAGTCTCACTGGATGCTGCATTGCTGGGGCCGCCACTACAATGCTGTAGAATGGAGCGTGAGAGGCAGGGGACCCCAAATTTTAACACAGGGCACCACTGAAAATTGAGATCCTAAAGTCTGCCACCACTGTAAAGGCCCCACTCCTACCACCTGAGGTTCTCTCCTGTCTAACCTGCAACGTTTAAAGCGAACAAACACAGTTTGTGTGATTAGGCTCCTTCCTTATCCCAATGAGCTTACAGAGACAACCATCATTATTTTCATTATATCAATGTATATTTGTATCAGCAGTCGTGATCCAGCCAAAACGAAGCAAGTTTAAATGGCTTTCAACAGAATGGTTAAGCATATTTAAATATTTTGCATTGAAAGCAATGAGACTTTTAAAAGCTTTTGACTCTGATAGGATCTTGCCCAAACACAGGCTGTCTGCCTAGTCGTCAGACACTACTAGACAATTGAGGCACCAGTAGAAAGCAATCAATAATTTTTTGAGATGATGAAAGTGCCTGATTTTCAGCATCCATCTGAAACTGCTCCCCGTCCTTAGCAGCAGAAATGTCGAGATTGGCACATTTTAGAATGATGTGGAAAGATTTGCAAAATCTAGCACTTGTTATTAATGTTCCAGCTTTTTATCAATTCAGGAACCTTGGCTTTAGTTTTTTCTGCATTACAGGGAGGGAAACACTACCATTTCCACCTTTGAAGTTGTGATGATAGGAAGATTGCCAAAGTGCGACATGCAGAGTGGCTGGAATGAAAACAAAACAAGGCCAGAAATACAGTGGTACCTTGGGTTACATATGCTTCAGGTTACATACACTTCAGGTTACAGACTCCACTAACCCAGAAATACTGCTTCAGGTTAAGAACTTTGCTTCAGGATGAGAACAGAAATCGTGCTCTGGTGGCATGGCAGTAGCAGGAGGCCCCATTAGCTAAAGTGGTGCTTCAGGTTAAGAACAGTTTCAGGTTAAGAACGGACCTCCAGAACGAATTAAGTACTTAACCTGAGGTACCACTGTACCTACTTTTCAGTCTTCTAAGGTACATAAAGCCAGTTCATTTGAGGCAGTGTTGCTAAATCCCATAATGGTATGTGGAAAAACATCTATTATTCAGGATCTGATCCTGCATGGGAGTGCCAATTTGGCTTGCATCACCAAGAATAAGACTATAAGAGAATCTGGCAATGCTGGGGTTCTAGAGGAAACTCTTCCCCTGATGTTCACATTGGCCCGGGCAGCTCCAACCAGGTGCATCCAGTTTGGAATCATGGTTCCCTGGATTCCTCCTCCAGCCATAATTCAAAGCCTTTTAGTTTTTGAGAGTGCATGTCATCCAGGAAGGCACACTTCTCCACAGTTGCTTAGCTCCTGCTGGTATTTCTCATGCACAAGTGGGAGGAGCCAATGGGGTGAAGCACTTGACTGGCAGCAGGAGGCCGGGACAAGAGTGGAATATTCAAGGATGCTGAGATCAAGGATGCACCAGTGGAACTCTGTGCTGCTGTTACAACAGCACAACAGCAAGTGACTTGGGTCTCCTACCTAATAATATAGCAGGGACCTGGGTGGCGCTGTGGGTTAAACCACAGAGCCTAGGACTTGCCGATCAGAAGGTTGGCGGCTTGAATCCCCGCGACGGGGTGAGCTCCCGTTGCTCGGTCCCTGCTCCTGCCAACCTAGCAGTTCGAAAGCACGTCAAAGTGCAAGTAGATAAATAGGTACCGCTCCGGCGGGAAGGTAAACTGCGTTTCCGTGCGCTGCTCTGGTTCACCAGAAGCGGCTTAGTCATGCTGGCCACATGACCCAGAAGCTGTACGCTGGCTCCCTCGGCCAATAAAGCGAGATGAGCGCCGCAACCCCAGAGTCGGTCACGACTGGACCTAATGGTCAGGGGTCCCTTTACCTTTACCCAATAATATGCACATGTGCTATACTGCCAGGTCTAGCTATAAAATACTGTTATGCTCTCCTCACTTCTCCAAGCGGTTAAAAGTCCCAGGGGTGAAACACTTTCCCAGGTTTTCTTTGGGAGGAGGCCACAAGACCTGAGGAAAATCTACTGAGAGCAACCAGACAATCTCTCTCACAAAAGAGGCATTTGCCCACTTTGCCTAGGCTACTAAAGGAGTCTCTGGTTGTAGAGTTGTATCTCCTTGACATCGGATGGGAGGGAGTTTCACAGGGTGGGTGCCACCACCGAGAAGGCCCTTTGCCTGGTTCCCTGTAACTTCACTTCTCACAGTGAGGGAATCAGCAGAAGGCCCTCTGAGCTGGACCTCAGTGTCCAGGCTGAAAAATAGGTGTGGAGACACTCCTTCAGGCTTTAAAGTTCAGCACCAACTCTTTGAATTGTGCTTAGAAACATAATGGGAGCCAGTGCAGATCCTTTAGGACTGGTGTTATACGGTCCCGCCAGCTGCTCCCAGGCTATTTCCTCCTGGTGATTAGGATATAACCAGCTTCTTCCCCAACCTCAAATCATTCTGTGAGTTTATTTTTTTGTTTTTAAGGCTTTAGACCATCAAGGAAGACTCGCTTGTTTATTATGAGTTTGCAAAGCTGATCTGTTGATTCATAAATTTGCCCAGTGGGTGGAAATTATGCTCCCATCTCTCCCACGGGCTGGGATTACTTTGGGGAGTCAGTTGAAATGTTGTAGTTATTAAAACTGAGCCATCTTGATTCAGTTAGCAGTTTTATGCAGCAATACAGACCTTTGGTTTTCAGCAACAGTTAAATATTATAAGCTCATAATGGAAAATATGTCCAAAATCATTACTGCTCCTTTCAAGGAGTGAAACATCTTAAGACCTTTGCTCTGTTCGTCTTTTTCATGTAAGACAGTCCATGCTTTATGTGGTGCTGTGATGGATCCGGGTATTTAAGAGCTCTTCCATCAACCCATTAATCTTTCTGATCACTCTGTAAACAGCTTTTGCTCAGCTTGATTATACCCACCCATAAAACAGAGCTGATAAATGAACTTGCATAATCTCCTTTCAAACTCTGGAGATAAGGATGCTTCATCCCTTGTCCTGCTTCTTGCTTTTCATTATAAGAAGTGAGGATTGAAAAGAAGCAAAAGGCTGAGGGTTAACTGGGCACCATTCGATGGCTGCATCTGCGTCACCAACAAAGACGTCAAAAGAAGCCACAGATTTGCATATAATTAGCATGTGCTAATTTATATGTGCAGATGCAAAATTGTGAATAATTTGTATACTTCAAAGAGAAAAACAGAACATCCATAGTGGGGGAAGACCATGAGCAGGTGACCTACATGCCTGTTCATTTTGAACAACCACAGATGGTGCAAAGATGCTTAAAGCTGCAGGGGCTATGGCTGCACTTCCCAAATTGATTGAAATTTCAGCAGACTGGGGGGTGAATCCCCTGAGACCCATGGCTAGCACCCTGTGCCCGATTCTGTGCCTTGGCAAGAAGATGGGCTCTATCCAACCTGTCTCCAATAATTGTCCTACCAGGTGTCAAGCAACACAGCCAAAGACTCTGAAGTTCAATATCCCAATTCAGCACTCAAGGGTTGCATGTTGGTGGAAGTTCTCATACCAGAGGCAAATTCCAACCCTTCTTGGACTCCAAAGGCTTTAAATGCATTGACTCCTGAGTTCCTCATGCTTGCTCACACTCACAATAGATCAGTTCACATGTAACACTAAAATCATGGATGATTCTCAGTAAGCCGAACTGAAGAGTTAGACTCACATGCTCCTCAACAACTCCTCCTGGTATTTTGCCACCAGGAGAAGACCTTCTGTCAAGTTTAGTTTTACTTAATGTTATATTCAAAGCAGGAATCCTGGTTTAAAAGCAATGGGTAATTTACTAAAGCAGATGCATAACCCATGATTTGAAACTGACTTATTATGAAACGAGCCAGAGTTTGTTTTAAACCAGGATCCTTGGGTGGAACATCATGTTAAAGAGTGGTTCTTTAAAGTGAAACTAAACTCAGTGGAAGTCATCCTCAGAGGGTTTAATGTTCCATGTGAACACAGTATGTACCACACTCAGGGCCTACATCTCATCACAGATTTCCCTCAACAAATCTTCCAACATCTTTTACTACTCCTAAAACCAGTAAGGTTAGCAATTTGGATTGCAGCTGCTGCATACTTCAGGAAAGGGAAGTTAACCCTTGCTCCCCCGCACACCAAATTAGATTACTGCAATGAGCTATACATGGGGCTGCCTTTGAAGCCTGTCCAGAAACCACAGCTGGTGCAGAATTCAGGGACCAGACTCCTAACATGGACCAGGTGGTATGAAAATATAAAACATCAGTTCTGATCTGGCTGCGTTGGCTTCCAATAGATTTGCAGGTGTAATTCAAAGGGGTGGTTTTGACCCATAAAGCCTTACATGGCTGGAGACCTCGGTACCTTGTGTGGTGTCTCATATGAAACTGCCCAGAACCTTAGGCCATTGTCAGAGGTCCTCCTCTGAGTGCCAGCAGAAGTGCAAAGGTTTGCTATAAGTGACAGGTTCTTCTCAGTAATGGATCCTTAGCTATAGAATACTCTTCCCAGGGAGGACTGCTTAGCACTAACAATACGATATTTTCAGTGCCAAACCTAGTATTTTCCAAGACATCATTTTATTATTAGCTCTCTCTTCTGTTGCTTGGTAGTTGTTGTTGTTGGTAGTGGTGGTTGTTTGCTGTTTTGATGTTGACCATACTGAAGAACTTAGGGAAGGCAGGGTAATTGCTTGGAATTATTACATTTATTTTATGTTAGCTTTTAAATTTTATTTCTTTGCATTTGTTAGTTCCCATGAGTTTTTTGTGGTATATGGCAACTAATAAAGGAAGGAGAAGCAGCAGCAAAATTGCAGCAGCCCACATAACTTCTCCAAATATTGGTACAAATGTTCCTGATGAAGATTTTGAAGGACTAGATTCTTTGAGTTCTTTGGTTTCTTTGAAGTTTGTGGAACTGTTGTGGAATTGTTACTTGGATGGAATCAAATAATCTGTGGCATTTCATATCAATGACTTTGTATGGTAGTCGTTCTTTAAAAATTGTGTGCCTTAAAGTCCTTCTATATATCATAAACATTTAGCTATTCTAGTGTTGTGCGATACTCAAATACTTGGAGCAAAATCCTATGTGTTTACCCAAAGCAAAACCTAAATGTTTTCATTGGGGCTTACACAACCATCCCAAACATGTATGGATACGACTGCAATGTTATATCTGGGTTTTTCCTCCCCACCCTCCACCTTTCGTGGTTTGAGTCTTTTTGGAGCAGAGAGAGTACATGAAGTAATTCCTTTCATATTCATGCCCCTGTGTCATATCATGATGTCTTATTTCACACAACCATTCCTGTCCATAAAACAATTTCACACAGCTACAGTTCTATGTAGGAACATAGCAAAATAAGAAGCTGCCTGTGGCGTTTGCCCGTTCTTTTGAAAATGTCTGTACAGGGGGAGAGAAAGAGTTAATAAGTAGACCAATAGGAAAGCCAGAGGTGGAGCCTACCTGTTTATAAAAGGGCTTAGCCCGAGGTTTGGTTGGTTGGTTGGTTGGTTGGTTGGTTGGTTGGTTGGTTGGTTGGTTAAGGCAATTGGGAAAGTAGTTGGTAGACAGATGGAAATAGAGAGACAGTTAGTGCAGTTGGTTCTTGTGTGAGGGGAGGTAGAAGAAATAGAGACAGGATAAAAATAAGACTAAGAAGGTAAAGAGTAACAACGTTTTGAACGCAGTTAAAGTTTATTTGTGTTTGCAATAAACTACACTCTTCTTTGTTAACTTAAGAACCTGACTGAGACTAAGTGATTTACCGGGGAGGACCTGGTTGGTGGCAGTGGATTAGTGGTGTGGAGGTCAATAGTCCGTGAGACGACCGGAGGCTCCGTACGAACGCCACACTGCCAAATACAGAGTTAGCGGGTGGCGCTGTGGTCTAAACCACTGAGCCTCTTGGGCTTGCCGATCAGAAGGTCAGCAGTTCGAATCCCTACAATGGGGTGAGCTCCCGTTGCTCAGTCACTGCTCCTGCCAACCTAGCAGTTCAAAAGCACACCAGTGCAAGTAGATAAATAGGTACCGCTGTGGCGGGAAGGTAAACAGCGTTTCTGTGCACTCTGGTTTCTGTCATGGACAAGCATACATATGGACCTCTGCTTATAATGAATTTCAACCACTCTCTCCTAAGGCCCAGCAACAGCCATATGCTACAGCTCCACCAAACCCACACATAGTGCTGTGCATGCTATTTGCCATCACCATTTATGGAACTAGCTCATCGTAACCGAGTATAGATAGTGGAAGTTAACCCAGCCTAGGGACGCGAGTTGCCCTGTGGTCTAAACCACTCAGCCTCTTGGGGTTGGCAAAAGGTTGGTGGTTCTTATCCCCATGACAGGATGAGCTCCCGTTGCTCTGTCCCAGCTTCTGCCAACCTAGCAATTCGACAGCATGCCAGTGTAAGTAGATAAATAGACACTGCTGCGGCGGAAAGGTAAGTGCCATTTCTGTGCGCTCTGGTTTCCGTCACGGTGTTCCATTGTGCCAGAAGCGGTTTAGTTATGCTGGCCACATGCCCCAGAAAGCTGTCTATGGACAAACGCCAGCTCCCTCAGCCTGAAAGCGACATGAGCGCCACAACCCCATAGTTGCCTTTGACTGGACTTAACTGTCCAGGGATCCTTTACCTTTACCTTCCTGGCCAGTATTTTACATGAGTTTTAAAACTGCTAAGCAGAGAAGGGGGAGAAAAGATGGGTTAGTATAATTCCAAACAAGCAAAATGCTAAATAAAAGAGGAGTCGCGTGTTTATCTCCCCAAGTGCATGCAGTTAAGATGAGGAAGTTGTAGAGCGGTATTTAAAAGGTGCTGTACTAAGGCTGTCCTTTGATTTTCTGGACGCTTGTTTCTCACACCATCTTTATACACCCAAGAGACATTTATTACATATCTTACTGCTATAATTGCCTTTTAGGAATTTTGCAGCGTACCCTCTGGCAAGTGATAAAAACTTTTAAGTGACACCTAAAGAACTGTTAAGCTACTATGCCCCATGGAGGCATCTGGAAGTGATTTCTTTCTCTTTGCATGGATACTTGGGAGAGAATGTACATTTATTGCTATTTCCTTCCCACCCCACCTCCCCTCTAAGTTATTAATAAAATGAGGTGAAAGGTAGCCCCTCTAAAAACTGTAAAAATAAATAAATGCACAATTCATTGCATGCTATATTTACTATTTGGTGGAATCAAGAGAAATAATGACCACTAACCAATGGTTGACATACATAATTATTGTTTCATCTGCTGTAAAGTAAAAAATCTGATACATTAAAAAAGTGGTTAGCTTTTCAATGACCCCTGAACATTGGGCCATTCTGGGGGTTCCCTCCCTTGGGTCCCCTCCCACCAAGTTTGCACTTCTGCAAGCTTTGGGGTTGCCCCAAACCTGCTGTTAGGGGCGCAGGTAGTGCTGTGGGTTAAACCACAGAGCCTAGGACTTGCCGATGAGAAGGTCGGTGGTTCAGATCCCCGTGACGGGGTGAGCTCCTGTTGCTCGGTCCCTGCTCCTGCCAACCTAGCAGTTCAAAAGCACATCAAAGTGCAAGTAGATACATAGGTACCGCTCCGGCAGCAAGGTAAACGGTGTTTCCGTGCGCTGCTCTGGTTAGCCAGAAGCAGCTTAGTCATGCTGGCCTCATGCCGGCTCCCTCAGCCAATAAAGCAATATGAGCACCGCAACCTCAGAGTCGGTCATGACTGGACCTAATGGTCAGGGGTCCCTTTACCTTTACCTTAATCCTGCTGTTACCTTCCTCTTGTTCTTGGATGGTTCTGTTTCCACTACATAAGGATCCATCCTTGGACAATGACTTTCCTGTTAAGTTCGTAGCCTGTTTATTGTCTTGCAAAGAGTAGCACAAGATTCTAAGGGGATCAAAGCCAACTGAACAAGCCGAGATATATCTATGCAGCAGAATGATGTTGGGGAGTGTGATGGCAGACCCTTGTGGGAGAATGGACTGTATCTATTTTTAAAGTGTTGTATTGTATTTTGAGGGTGGGGTGAAAACTTGAATAATTTAACACATGGTATAATCAAACCAAGCCTACGAAAGTCAGTGCTTCCAGAAAATGTACTGCCTGCAATTCATTCAGGAGGAAAGGTGTTTTACAGCTCCAGTTAGTGTGGCCAGTGTTCAGAGATGATGGGAACTGTATTTCAAAGACATCTATCATGCTTCAGGTTTCCAGTCACTGTTTTACAGCAGTAAGGTGGCAACTTCAAAGCAATGTTCAAGGGGCACTCAGTGTTGATAAAAAAGCACCTAGACACTTTGTGGATCACATCAAAACTTTTTTGGATTCCCTTGAAATATCTCAGACGTTGAAGATGAAACTCCTGAATTTCATTTTGAATTATTTTGTTGCTGGTGGTGTTTCGTTGTTAGTACTGTGCCACTTTTATGTATATATATATAGTGGGAGGAATCCAACACTGCGCTCTTCTAATAGTTCCACCACTCTTCTCCCCATGTGCTGTTTTAAGGGGGTGCATAAGGCAGAGGACAGGAGGGAAACCTTCTTGTGCGAGCGGAAGTCCTTGTGCAAGGCTTCTGCTGTCAAGACCTACGCACGAAATTCCCTGGACTAATTTTGTGGCACATAAAAATGCAATGCAGCTTCTTCTCACAATTCTAATTGTTGTTTTGATTAAGTTTAAGGTGATCAAGTGAGACATGGTGACATCTGATCTGTATGCTTAAACCTGGATCGCCCCCAATCATGAAGTCTAGAGAATGAGTTCTGGTTTCTTTGAGTGCTACAGGTAACATTTTCATTATTGTATGGATGTTAGTTTACCGCGAGGCAGTTGTTACTTTGTTTTGCTTATTGATTCTTCTTTATGGGAAGAGCTATAGTCTTCTTGGCTGCCTCTCTCAGGAGCTTTCTCATTTCCAAATGTTGGGTGATGCCTTCTGACTCTTCACTGCCTCCCAGCTTACTAGAGAAATGACTGGCAGCAGACAGAGGTGGACATAATGCAGAAAGATGCTTTCGTTGGCAGCCAGCAGATGTTAGAGTATGGTTACCAGATGTCCCCGTTTCCCGGCGACAGTCCCCGGATTTACAAATCTGTCCCTGGACATAATCTGTCCCTGGAATGTACCCGGATTTCATTTAATGTCTCCCGATTTATATTTTAAGTGTTGTAGATTTATTAGTAGGGAATGAATGTTGTGTGATTGGTTCAACGGCACAAGAAACATCATATGGGGACTTCCGGCGAGGCAAAATGGTGGGCACCACAGCAGCGAGCAGCTCCTGAAGCCAGCCAGAGCCAACTGTGCTACCATGCTGCCTCCAGGCTGCTGAGGCTGCCGCTGACACTGACACTGCCAAGGGGGAACCGGGGACACCCAGCACATCAACTGGGGGAATCGCTGCCCACCACCCTATGCAACCCAAATCAAGCCAGGATTGAGAGCGCCTGGCTACCCAGCTGACTGCCTGTGGCGGTCCGGGGCCAGAAAAACCCTGGAGCTGACGCAGGGAGAAGGAGAGGAGAAGGAAGAGAGAGGAAGAGGAAGGAGAAAAAAGAGGGGAGTGCCAACCTTGCTGTGCCGCTGCCACCGCCGCAGAGGAGAAGTAGGAGAGCACTAGGAGGGCAAGGACACGTAGCCAAGCCCAGACCCAAGCCAAGCCTACTCCACAGCGGCTAGTGCTCCAGAGGAGACTACAGAAGTGAAGATATTTCTTTTTTAAAAAGATTTTTTTAAAAAAATAACTTTTTTTCTCTTAAAAAAGAAAAGTGTCCCCAGATTCTTTGAAAAAAAATTGGTAACCTTATGTTAGAGTGTAGCCTTATGAGGCTTTGCCCTCGGGTGGGAAAAACATTGTGCCTGGGAAAGGGAAGCGGGAGTCAACAGACACTCAAGGAATAGTTTCGGAGAAAAAGGTTTATTTCTACCATCCATGAACTGGAAGGAGCAAGTTCACAAAAAGCATGCACGAGTTCACAGTCATGTGCACAGAACATATATACCCATTCCAGATCCCTCCCCCTTTCTCCTCCCTCGGGAGTCCTGCCCATGAGTTCCTCTGAGCATGAACAGAAAGCTGTCTTGGGACTATTGGACTCTTGGCAGGAAAGGGGGGTGAGAGCCTTGCGTTCAGCGTGTCCGAAGATGTGTTACTTTTCTCTTGCTCTAGTGGCACAGTTCCAGAAAGGAAAAGTTGCAGTCTGGTTAACAAGGCCAACTAGCCTGAGAAATGAAGAAAGCATTGTTCTATTCAGCTACCTTTGTTACAGCAGAGCGGAATGTGTTTAGCTGCTGAGAAAATGATTTTGAAAAGCTTTGAGAAGCTTTGAGCCTGCTTGGGGGGGGGTGACTTTGGGCCTAGGTGGGGTCACCTGTCCTCACCTTCCTTCAAGAGGTCAGTCATCTCATCCTCTGGAAAGCCTTGATGGATTGTGTGGCCTTACCTGCCTGCCAGATGAGATGTGACACTTGCGTTTCAGAGGATGGGAAGGTTAGCTAGGAGGTTAATCACCCCTGTTTGCTGCAGGATGCAAAGAGTGCCTTCCTTATAAAAAGTGGTTGGCAATACATTAAAGTGACTTTGGGAGGAGGGGACAACATCAGCAAAAGGAGACATGGGTTAGTCAAGCAGGCAGGATCACCATGAGGTCACAATTATCAGTCGCTCTCCCCTTCAGGCAGCCATCATCAGCATATGTCACAATGGCTGCTTGTTCTCCTTTATCCTGGCAACATCAGTGTGGGGTCACCATAGCTGGTGTCCCTCCTTCAAGTGGGCAGCATTAATGGCCAACCTCCTTCCTTCAGGCTGGCAGTAGCAGGATGAGTCACAAAGACTGGACTCTTTCCTTCAGGTGATGACCATCAGCATGAAGCTTTTTTTGTCCATCCCCACCCTTCACAAGTGTTGCTCATTGTGTGGGAATGGGAGATAGGGCTTTCTAAGTAATGGTGTTCCCGCTATGGAATTCGCTTCCCATCACAGCCCAGGAAGATAACAGACCCTCCAAGTGTCCCTACTTTCCAGAGACAGTCCCAGATTTAGAGAAGCTGTCCCGGTTTCTGATTTGATCCTGGAATATCCCGCTTTCCCTTGGGATGTCCCTGTTTTCACTGGAGAAATGTTGGAGGCAGTGGAATTATGCAACCCCCAAGCCAAGGAGGTAAGCAGCTAAAGAACCTTTAGAAGATGTCTGAAGGCAGCCCTGTATAGGGAAGTTTTTAAAAATGTTTTATTGTGTTTTTATATATGTTGGAAGCTGCCCAGAGTGGCTGAGACAACCACGTCAGATGGGCAGGGTAGAAATGATAAAATTATTACTACTACTATCATGGAATAGGACGTCCCTATTGGGAAAGGAGTACGCCAAGGCTATATATTGCCTCCCTGCTTATTTAACTTATATGCAGAATTCATCATACGAAAGGCTGGGCTGGATGAATCCCTAGCCAGAATTAAGGTTGCCGGAAGAAATATCAACAACCCCAGATATGCAGATGACACAACCCTGATGGCAGAAAGTGAGGAGGAATTAAAGAACCTTTTATTGAGGGTGAAAGAGGAGAGCATAAAATATGGTCTGAAGCTCAACATCAAAAAACGAAGATCATGGCCACTGGTCCCATCACCTCCTGGGGAAGAAATGGAGGCAGTGAGAGATTTTACTTTCTTGGGCTCCATGATCACTGCAGATGATGACAGCAGCCTACAAAATTAAAAGATGCCTGCTTCTTGGGAAAAAAGCAATGACAAACCTAGACAGCATCTTAAAAAGCAGAGACATCACCTTGCCAACAAAGGTCCGTATAGTAAAAGCTATGGTTTTCCCAGTAGTGATGTATGGAAGTGAAAGCTGGACCATAAAGAAGGCTGATTGCCGAAGAATGGATGCTTTTGAATTCTGGTGCTGGAGGAGACTCTTGAGAGTCCCATGGACTGTAAGAAGATCAAACCTATCCATTCTGGAGGAAATCAGCCCTGAGTACTCACTGGAAGGACAGATCCTGAAGCTGAGACTCCAATACTTTGGCCACCTCATGAGAAGAGAAGACTCCCTGGAAAAGACCCTGATGTTGGAAAAGATGGGGGGCACAAGGAGAAGGGGACAACAGAGGACGAGATGGTTGGATAGTGTTCTCGAAGCTACCAGCATGAGTTTGACCAAACTGCGGGAGGCAGTGGAAGACAGAAGTGCCTGGCATGCTCTGGTCCATGGGGTCACAAAGAGTCGGACACGACTAAACCACTAAACAACAACAACAACAATCTTCATCAGAGAAATGTTGGAGGGTATATTATACCTCACTGATGAGCTTCCATTGCCGCCTCAAACCATTTCTATTCTCCTTGGCCTTATGGACACACAATATTGGTTAGCCAATGGGAAAGAAAATTGAGAAACGGGGTTATGCCCATGTCAGATATGATGGGAAGTATCATTGTTGTCCAACATTTTTACTCCCCCCCCCCCTGTTTTTACCCTGCTTTTCATGGGAATTTTCCAATGCAGCTTTTAAGAGCAGTAAAAACAAAAGCAGAGAAATATTAAAAGGCACATTGGGGAATACATCAGCAGAAAAGTATTACTACAGTATCCAGGAGTCAGCACAGACAGAAGCCTCTTGTTCGTAGAAAACCTTGCAGTCTGATCTTCACAGCTAATTTTTTCATTAAATATTCAGCGTATATTCCCCAACAAACTCACAGAGGAAATCACTGAGGAGAATTTGGGGAGCATTTTTTTAAAAAAAAATCTTTGAGCAGAGGAAAATGCTGGTTTTAGTCTTACTCTTCCATAGAGGCTTTTGTTGATTGCTAAGCTAGGCCCTTAATCCCTCGATGAGGGCAGAACCCTTTTGAAGGCTCCCACATCAAGGTGCTATTATCAAATATATGCTTCTAATTTAACTTCCCATGCTATATTAAAGTACCCTAAGGCAAGTGTTGGTGTTGGGTTTGTGAGAAAAGCCTAGTGTTGGTGTTTATCTGATGACCTTTTTTTGCAAAGGGCAATGTTGAGGTTATCCAACGCACATACACGCACAAAAAGGAGGAAAAAATTGGGGCAGCAAGAGGGGTGTGTGAAATTGAGACCACATGTAAGCCAGGCTTTCTTGTTCTTTCTTATAACTATTTCTTTCCAGAACAGCCCAAATAATTGACTTTTCCTCAAATACATGAGGTAGTAGCCAAGTACACTACATCACATGTTGAAAGCGTATTTCATGCACACCACTTTCCACCAAGAATCGTGGGAATTTACTCCTCACAGAGCTACAATTCCCAGCATCCTTAGTGAACTACAGTTTCTGGGATTCTTTGGGGGGAAGTTATGTGATTAAATGTATGGTGTACATAGAGTCTGAAGCTCTGGTGATCAAAGTGCATTTCACATAGTTAACTGAATACCTAAGATGTAACAGATTTTTGTATGAGTGTATATTTTACCAGAACAACGTAATTGATGTACCAATGTTATGTGGGATGTGAAGGGTGTAATAACAGGTTAATAAATGTTTATTTGCATTAGTTATGTAACGCGGATTGATCAGGAGAATAACTAGGTTAAGTTATCCCTCCTGAGTCAATTTTCTTAAGGGGGGAGTTATGTGGCGTTTGCCTCCTAGGTGGGTCATAAGGAAAGGGTTAAATGAGTGTGATGTGATTGGCCAGTGGGAACCCAAGGGGAGGAGTTAGAGTTAGAGTGGGAGTTGAGTGGAAGTCAGTTGGGAGTTGGAAAAGGAAGAGGGAGGATAAGTCTGCGGGTTGGTCGAGTTGTGTTGTGAGAGAGTGAGAGGAACTGTTAGGTGGAGTCAGATAGATAGTTGGGATAATCAGTTTGAAGTTGTTAGGTACGTATAGGACAGTAAAGAAACTAAGATTACGAAACTGTCAAGAAAAATTAACTGAAACCATAAGCTAGTTCATGCCTTTAAAATAAACTTGATTATTTGTTAATGTTAAAAAAAAAATTACATTTCACATTGGAGCCTGTCCTGCAAGGGAAGGATCCTGCCTTTGGGGGCCATGAAGGATTCTCCTCATCATTCAAATACCAGCTCCATGCAGGAGACTTTGTGGATATTTAAGTTATAATTAGAAAAATCTTAATATTTATTCATAAAGGAAACACTTTATAAGAAGTAAATAAGGAGGCCAGATAAAGGATAAAGGAAGTCTTTTATTCCATTGTTTGTATTGTTGTATGTTATGCTCACTGTATGTTATGTTCACGTTTAATGAGGGTGGATTGTGTATTGGGGGTGGGGGTTTATGTTATGTTATAAATAAAATTCCAATAAATATTTAATTTAAAAAAATCAAATACCAGCTCCAGAGGAGTTATTTTCCTCAGCATAGCAGTAGGGAAGAAGTTAAATGCTGCAACTTTCCCTGGATACTACAGGCCTTGGTGATAGGGCATCATTATCAGAGATAATTAGATGGAAAAATATGATTGGCAGTTAAGACAGCCAGCGGTTATATGTAGCTAAGTTATACTCAGAAGAGTCTCACTGAAATCAATAAATATAATTTCATCATGTCTATGGATTTTCTCAGAGTGGGACTAAATCTAGCTATAGCCCCATATAGAGGACAGGTTTACATTTGAAGGAATCCTCTATTTGAAGAGATGCCCAGTCAAAGTTCTTTTTTAAATATATAGAGCCATATGGAAGGAGAGCAGGAGTCTTGAAGCCATCAACATTTATTTATTTGCTGTATTTTTTTCTCCACTTTTCAGGCCATCATAATCTCCCAAAGCAGCTCACCTCAATTTAAGGTGAGGGAAATGCTGTGTTAGCAGACCTACATAAACACACAAGGGGAGTGGATGGAAAAGGTAGAGGGTGCAGATGCGTTCTTTAAGGGATGATTTATAAGTAGGGATGGAGGAGGGATTCAATTCAATTCAAAAGTACATCTGCCTAATTCACACAAATCAAAACACAGCCGTCAAAATTCACACTTCTCTGAATTTTTGCAGTGTTGTTCTCCAGCCAAGCAATGTGTACAAAATGCAAATACTAGGGTAAATGTCTATGAGAATGCATATGTTAGTTAAAATAAAGTGTGACGATGCATTCTATTAGTGGGAATTGCTTTGCAAAAATGTGTATATTAGGCAAAATTGCAATAATGTGTACCTTAGGAAAAATTTGCACCAAAAGGCAAATGAATTTTCATGAGGACTTCAAAACACAATTCACAAGCTGACGTGGAAATGTTGAGAACTGAATTAAGATGAAAAACTGAAAGAAACAATAACTGAAAGCTGGCATTTATATCCATTTGCGGCCGGTGTGATCTTCCCTTGCAGGAATCATTTTGCACACATGAAACAGAAACTGTTTAGTTCCTACCAGACAAGCATAGTTTTTCAACCATATTTTACCAGGCTTTCAAACTGACATCTCACCCTTTCTTTGTAAAGTATCCCCTGGAGAACGTTGGTGCTAACATGACAGTTATATACTGACAGTCACACAGACTGTTACCAGATAATTACAGCTATGGAAATGTTAGTCAGATTTGGACCTCACAGAGACTAGTGCTGTAATTCTGCATATATGTACTTGGGAAAAAGCAACTCCACTAAATCCAATGGGACAGTTTTTATAGCTTGATCCTCTGCGTGATTATTACCTGGAAGTAAGTCCCACTGAACAGGGGTAAGATCAAAGCAAAAAATCAGCTTTCAGCCTCAACCTGGATATTGCCCTTTGCAGATCTCATTGAAATTGTGCTTTCATTGAAATTGTGGCTTTGTGCCATTCTTGTGTATTTCAATAGCACTTCTCAGGAGAACCTTCCTAGTATTTTGTGCTTTAAACAGTAATGCTTACGCCACTTAACAATGGCCATTCTCTGGGGTGCGCCAAGCACACTCCCTCTGAAAGCGAGAAGTTTGTGCCAACAGGACTGGAACCAAAGCAGAGTCCCAGAGGAAAAAAGAGGGAGATCTCAGCATCTTGAGTAGAACTCCAAGAGGAGGAGGAGGAGGAGGAGGAGGAGGAGGAGGAGGAGGAGAAGAAGAAGAAGAAGAAGAAGAAGAAGAAGAAGAAGAAGAAGAAGAAGAAGAAGAAGAAGAAGAAGAAGAAACAACCCAAGTATGACTAAAGAGCCATAAAGCTTATTCCACTGATGCTCAGTAGTCACAGAATGTTGAATGTCAGCTAGAAAAGAAAAACTGAAAACTTTAATGGGATGAATTAGCTGGCTGGCTGAAATACTGAATTAAACTAAAGGTGCAGTGATCTTGTTGCAATTCTTACACTGTCGTCTTCCCCCCTGAAATGAGCAAGTTCTGCCTGCTTAATTTTTACCCATCCTGTTTTAGACACATCCATCCAACTGTGTGTCTTTAAACAGGCCCACCCCATTATTTTATAGCAAGGTTATGCCTGGTAGAATATGCTTCTCTTTATGTACCAACAGTTACTGATATATCCCTGCCAGGTTGTGAATCTTTTATGAATAGTTATTTTATTTTGGACAGAGTGATGGAGAAATTTCTGAAACAACAATGGGCTATTAGCTCCACCCAAGGCATGATGGAGAACAGCAGGCATAGGCAAACTTGGCCCTCCAGATGTTTTGGGACTACAACTCCCATCATCCCTAGCTAACAGGACCAGTGGTCAGGGATGTAGAATTGTAGTCTCAAAACATCTGAAGGGCTGAGTTTGCCTATGCCTGGAGAACAGCAACAACCGGGAAAAGATAGACATAACATTTTATAAAGACAGGAAGAAATATCACGGTTTGAGTGCCTCACCTGTAGTTCTTTGGGGAACCTGTATTTTGTAAAGGGTGCTGGGAATCATAGCTCTGCGAGGAGCACAATTCTGAGAATTCTTTGGGATGTGTATTAAAGTGGTATAAGAGTGCTTTAAATGTATTGTGTGGATGTGACCAGGTAATGATGGTTTCATCCTCTCGAGAACACAGTGAGCTAGACTTAAGAAGCATAGTGCTGGGATGAAATCATTAATTTCACCAAGTTCTTGGTGGGCTTTGAAGTAGACCCTTTATTGTAACTGACCCTCCTCTCTTGAATGCGTTAGTCAGTCCCAAAGGCAATTTAACAGCTCACAAACATCAGCCGATGAACCTTCAGCCAACCTAACACCCGTCGTTTAAAATTAGCTCTGCATTTGAAAGTGCAAAAATTCAGAAGAATTGGTTATTTATTCATTTGCTCCATTTTTATATTTACCTCCCATCTTTCCTCTCAAAGGATGAAAAGCTTCTTGGAGCCAAGATGGAAGAAGATTTGAAGAGACATTTCCTGCACCCTAGCCCTAGGGAGAAAATAAGCAGATAAATATTGTATTTTTCAAAGACCGGTGTCATTTGCTCTGAGTGACAAGAATGCAAACATGATTTCAACTGAGAAGTCAGTTGTCTTGAGGCTACTTGAAGGGAGAATTATGAGTCAGAAATCATCTGTCCTAGACTGCATGTTAGTTGACAGAATGTTCCTCTTTCTGCCTACATCTGCTTCTACCAACATCTGAAAACTTTATGGCAAGACACTCTCCTGTATAACTTAGCAAGATGAATGGCAGTTATGCAACTTTTGCTTTTGACAGGACAGTTGTTCCAGCAAGAGAAGGTTCTGAAGGAGTCAGATGAGCCAGCCACAGGTGCCATACAGCAGTGAGTAATTTCAGGAGCCTTCCCCATTTTGTTACAGCACAGTGAAGAATTGCATCTCCAAAGAGGTTCAAGCACAGTCCTTAAGGATGTGTGGTTATCTAAACAAAACAAAACAAAATCCTTCCAGTAGCACCTTAGAGACCAACTGGCAGGATTTTTTTTAATTTTGTTTCTACTATGGCAAACCAACATGGCTACCTACCTATAACTGGAAGTGTGGTTATCTTATGACTATGTTCACATTTTTGTTCCCATGAAGCACATGCAACCTTGGCTGAAGAGGATATACATTTCATACCATGGATGGTAACATACCATGAAGATAGCTCCTTAAATGAGCTCATGAAAAGTCAGGCTCTACATTGACTTACACTGTGACATTCTCTATCAAGTAAAATTATCATACCAACCAATGGCATAGATGTTCTGGTCAACATGTGGGTGAAGTTGGCTTGTAGTCAAATAATGTTTTGAGAGGAAAATAATGATGATTTGAGGTGTGTGATATTTGGGGGAATCATCCCTGTACAAATTGTTCCCGGGATTTCACCAGATGCAACTACCAAACAGACTTTTTGAGAAATAATAGGGTTCATCTTTAGAAGATGACATCCTCCTTTTTAGGGAGAGAGAGGGACACAGCTCCCACCCTAGGACCACTGCCAGTTGGGGGACCCTCTTACCTGTCATGATGGGGGACCCTCTTACCTGTCTTCTTCTGGCCCTCCAAAGGTCCTTTCCCTCATAATTCAAAAAGCTGCAAAGCTGCAAAGCAAGGATTGAGAGATCCACAGAAGTTACAAACCAAAAAGCTGGTCTCACTTGAACAAGATCAAATAGATGGGAGGCTTGTGGCTCATCGGGTATGTTTCTTATTCAGCAGAAAATACCGCTGAGGAGGGACTTCCGGGTTGGCGCCATCGCCGAACGGCGGACTCCCTCCAAGCTCCGGAGGGAGCCTGCTCGGCAGGGGCTGGGTCCTACCGCGCCGGCGACGCAGGGACCCTTAAAAACCATGGGCGCTGAAACCCATGGGCATGGTGACTCGGCGGGCACCGTTTGCGCCCCCCCGACCACGCGAAGGAGACTTTTTAAAGGCTACGGAGCGGGTGACAGGGGGGGTGGTGCTGTGAGTCCTCCGCTTCCCCTACCGAGCGAAGCCGCATGCCATTCGACGGAGAGCGCTGGCTTCTTCCATTGAAAATTTGGACTTAAAAGAATAACCCGTGAGTAATTGGAACTTGGATTAAAAAGGGGAATTTTTTTTAAAAAAAATTCGGAGCGAGCGGGGGAGGTGCAAAAAGGAAGCCAGCCTCCCCCCTGTTGTAGAGGAGTTAAAGCAAAGGATTTGACAACTAAGATCGAGTGCAACCTTATTTTGATAAAGTCATTAATTTCGCGATGGAAAATTACAAGACTGGGCTGGAGGAGAAAAGTGGAATGTGAATTAAAATGCAAACCCCCCCCCCCCGAAACCCCGGGAGCCAGCCGTGAGAGCGCCGGGAGAGGAGAAATAGAGGTTTTGACAGCTGTCAAAGGAGCTGTCAAAGCGGAAGAACAAAAAGAGAACTTTGTTATGAGGACTTTGCTGGTTACATTTGTTACAAATTGGATATAAATTGTTTAAAACAAGGAATAATAAGTTACTCTGACTGTTGGGTGTGATCGGGAAGGAAACTGAGTTATTACAATCCCTCTAGAGGAGCTGTGGGACACTACAAGCATTGCTGGCATGGAATTTGAATAGGACTTTTTATCTCCTGGGAAACTGCAGAAATGGAACACTATTTTGTCTACAGAGGTCTATACACTAAAGGAGACAATAGATTTATCTATTGAAGAATGGAAGGGACTTGACGTAATGTTTCGTTCCTGAATAACAAAGCCTCTGCAGAGGAATTAGAAGCTTTTGGAATTAGAACATTTGTGCAGGAGAGCAGGGAAGAAAAAAAAAAGGAGGAGAGAGATCAACAAGAACAACAAGAATAACAAGAACTGGACAAAGTTGGAAGTGGGAACATTTGGGACATCCAGATTTGAAAGGTCTAAAGAAATAAAATTGGAGTTTTTACTCTTAAATACAAAGATCTGGATGGAAAAAATGGACCTTTTTGAGACAGACTCCTTCCAAGATTGGACATTCGAAATTAAAGATGATCAAAAGACGGCAAAGACTATTAAAAAGACGGCAAAGTGGACTGGCGAAAGATTATGGTTTCGATGTGGGAGCTCCAGGATGACAGTAGACATTGATGGACATTGGGAACGCAACCGGGAAAGGGGGGAGGGAAATTTGGAATCCAAAGGGTGTTAAATTACATTTTATTCTTTTTTCTATTTTTTTTATTCTAATCTGTATTGTATACTAAAGAGGGGAACTCGTGGAAGGGAACAGGTCGATTTTAGGGGATGGGAAAATATTTTTAAATTGGGACAATGATAATAATTTTAAAACTTGGGATAAGAATTTGTTGAATTTATTTGAAAGAATTGGAATACAAGAGGGGGAGGGGAGGGGAAGTCCTGAAAAGATGCCATTGAAAATAAGGTTTTAAATTTGGATGTTTTTCTTTTTTTGCTATATTTGAAAATCTTTAATAAATATTATAAAAAAAAAGAAAATACCGCTGAGGATATGTGATTCAGCATAGAGTTAGATAATCTATGGTAGAGATGCAGGTGGCGCTGTGGTCTAAACCACTGAGCCTCTTGGGCTTGCTGATCAGAAGGTCGACAGATCGAATCCCCACGACGGAATGAGCTCCCGTTGCTCTGTCCAAGTTCCTGCCAACCTAGCAGTTCAAAAGCACACCAGTGCAAGTAGATAAATTGGTACCGCTGTGGCGGGAAGGTAAACGGCATTTCTGTGCGCTCTGGTTTCCATCACGGTGATTCGTTGTGCCAGAAGCGGTTTAGTCATGCTGGCATATGACCTGGAAAGCTGTCTGTGGACAAACATTAGCTCCCTCGGCCTGAAAGCGAGATCAGTGCTGCAACCCCATAGTCGCCTTTGACTGGACTTAACCATCCAGGGGGCCTTTACATTTTTACCTTAGATAAGCCATTTAGAGTTTTTATAATTTTGGGGGGCCACCAGGTGGCGCATTGAAAGATGGCCGACAATAACATCTCTCCGACCCACACAAGGTAATTAAGAGGCTGCTATGGGAAGTATGCAGCCTTCCCGCCCCCCGCCCCCGGAGATGGGGGGACTGCCTTGCCAGCGGTGTCCATAATGCACCCCCGGATTCGAAAGAAGGGGGTGCCCGGTCACTTGGCACAAGCCCTCGGTGAAGTCGGCTCTTCCTGATGCTGTCTTCAATCAGCGCATGCTGGTTCGCTTTAGCTCGAATATATAATTGGAAATATATAATTGGAAAGAAGCTAAAGCACATACATCAAGCGAAGTTCGGGGAGATAAGACTGCTGATTAATGGATCTCTGTGACCGGAGCGACGGACGGGACAAATAAATCAAGTGATGAACCACCATTAAGAGACTGGTATGTTTGGAGTGAAATGGAAGGGGGGTGGAGGAAAAAACTTTTCATTTCTTTTTTAAAAAAATAATCTTTATTACTTTTCAAACTTACAGCAGACAAGAAAAAAGAACAAAAGAAAAAACAATACAATAAACAATGCAAAACACAACCTTAACACTAAATTAAACAAAACAACAACAACAACAATTTAAAAACATATAGCATACCATTTCATTAGTCTATCTTTCATTCCCTTATTTCATCGACTTCCTCTCACCTCCCTTTTTGTATTCCACTTTTGTTACTTGTTTCAGCAAATCCTTTCCATCTTTCTCTATTTTTATCATTATGAATGTCTTAACATATTTTTAACCTTATTTTCCATTAATACTAAGGTACTTATTTATACTTAACTCCTTATAGCATTTCTGCTAAAGCCGTAAAGTTTCATTCCAACAATTTTCAAACACTCATTAATTTTACAATATTTCTATGTACAAACTTTAAACTTTCCCAATCTTCTACCACCATCTCTTCTCCATGGTCTCGGATTCTGCCAGTCATTTCCTTCCATTCCATATAGTTCATCAACCTGGAGATCTTCTGTCCGAGGCTCTTAAATCTTTTCCAAGTCCCTTCTGCAATTCTTCTTCATATTCTTTGATGCTGAAAATGCTGAAGAGCAAGTCTCGGGGAGGCCCCAACCCAGCCATGCCCCCATTCCCTCTCGACAGGCCAGCCAACTCTCCACAGCTAGAACCAAGGTCCATACAATATCTCAAATCATGTTTCAAGACACCTCCAGATCCAAAGACCCCCACAACTCCAATCATCTCCTGACCCAGATTCAGAACCCAAAGGTCAATAAATCCCTGCATGAAAGAGTCTATCCAACCTTCCAATCTTCAAATTCTGACTTTTTCTATTTTCATTCCTAAGAGGCCTCCACTTATAGTCCTCGATTTGCCTCTGAAAGGCTGGGGCTTCCACTTGTATTACTTTAGGTTCAACAACCACAACTTTCTCCTTCTTCTCCCCAGTTTGTCCTGTCAAAGTAGTTTCCTGTATCAGATCCTGAACAATTTCTGTATTGATGGTCACTTTTTGTCCCAAATTTATCACTTTTTGTTCAAAGTTCTCAAGTTTGGAATTCATAACATCCGTCTTTTTGTGAAGCTGTTCCAACGAGTAGCTTATCTTACATAAAACAGTCACTAAAGCTCCTTCTGTCAACATTCTTAAAGTCCAAGGTCAATCTCTGATTCTCACAGCTCTTATCTTGCAGCTGGAAAAAACCCAGCTCCACTCTTGTAACAGTTTCAAAAGCTCCCTCTAGAGGGAAACAGTCTCCACTTGTATCAATCCTTTCGTGCGCATTTTAAAATATAAAGTTAGTTTCAATTTTCAATTACTTTTCCTCCTTTTTGAACGCAGAAGAGGACAATGGAAACAATATATTTCTCTTATTTAGCCATCTGTCAACATGCTATCCGTTCACAGTCAATGAACTCTCCCAAAACGTTAATTCTGCTGGCAGCCCTTTTCCAGGTTCAGAGCAGTGGTAATTTAATTTTTCACTCTCTCCTGCAGGCTCACTAAATCCAAAATTTCCCCCCTCTTCTCCTGCTTCCAAGGGGGTTTTTTAACAGTTTTAACCGATGAAGATTTATTCCTTTACAAAATACTTTCCAAGGCTTTAACTTGCAACGTCTTTCCTTCAATCTATTTACAAAAGAGGAAGGCAGACTTCCTGTTTAAAACCTTCCCGCTTCGATGCCAAATTAATGAATTTAAAGATCCAATTTTCTGTTCTACTCACGGGTAGTTGTTTAAAGTCAGATTGTCCACAGGAAAAAGTCAGCGCTCTCCAGCAACAGCGATGCGGCTTCACTCCGTGAAAGAAGCAGTCGATTCAAAGCACCGCGCCACTCACCCCACTTTACTCCAGATCCCCAAATCAGGGTTTCCCCATAAGTAGGGGAGGCGCAAAAGGTGCCAGCCGAATCCCAAGTTCACAAGCTTCTCCCGCCTGTGATTTCAACGGGTCTCCGCCTTCGCCATGGCGGTCAGACCCTAATTTCCATGGAGCAAATTCCTCCCGATCGGAGGAACTCCGCCATTTCCTGGAGGTGCCTTATGTGAGTATTAATAACCCTCCACCCCAGAAAGAAGATCGTTGCATTTTATTAATCACAAGCAGGAATTCAAGAACTGTGTGGAGTGAATTATATCAAAGAAATGATTGGTAAACAATGGAGAACGGAGGAAAGTTTTATGACGCAGTTTTAAATGGCGTCTTGCTAGGACAGGCTTGTCTAAGAAAGACGGGGGGAGGAGGACCAGGACCATTGGAATGTGAATGATGATTGGAGTGTGATCTAAACCTGGCAGAGCCCTCCTGATATACTTGGCAAGCCTGGGAAAATTAAAGGACAGACCGAAGATAAATTCTTTATGGAAGTGTAGAATGGCGGCTGTCCCTAAGTGATATGATCTTTGGAGAGTGTAAAACCCACACAGAGGATGTTTGTTCCCAACCCGCTTGTGAAGATTATCAGAGATCGCAAAGAAAGGAATATATGATAACAACAAGAAGATGAAGAAAGTAATAAAGAGACTATCTGGACAGAACTGGATAGAACTGTTTAATTAAAGCAGCAATATAAGTGATGCTTGGACCCCCCTTCAGAGCTTGAAGTATGGGTACCCCCAACAAAATTTAAAAATCTGGCTGTATAATTTGGAACTAATGTGATTTGGAAATAATGTGATTTGATTGGCCTGTTAATAAAAATTATTTTTTTAAAAATAGAGTTTTCCTATTTCGATTATCCTTTTTAAGATGAAGAACAGTTAAGCTTCATGCCCTGACTTCATTCCAGGTACAGGGACGGATTTTTGATTACATATAAAGGAAGGAAGTAGCAAGACTGAATGGTTAAGGGCTTTCCAAATTTATCCCAGGCAGTCAATGTTGACAAAGTAAGAGGATTACCACATAAGATTGCTACCATTGCTTTTACACGTCTAATACTTCTAGACCAAATATCCAAGGAGGAACAAACAGGTAACATTGTACTATGTGGCTACTGCGTCTCTACCTCGATCCATTGGGAGATAGCTTTTTCCAAACATTATTAATACTTGATGATATTGGAAATATCAGTATCAGGACAATTCAGTATACGTTTTCATGGACTTATGCCCCCTCTTTTTTAAAAGGTCATTTTGGGGAACTGTCATAGCTTTGAAGACTCTATTGCTTCCATTGAAGAATCTCATGCCTGATTTAATTTAATTACTCCTGGTTCCTTAGCCATTGTATTATATCGATGTGTGAGAGGAGAGAAAATATCAAAACACAGTCTAAAGCTCAAGACGAAGGAGGCATATGTCAAGACAAGCTCCTGCCAGAAACGGTACAAAGAATGATTGTATACCAACATTTTTTTCCAAGTAGCTCAAAGACAATATGTATAATTAGATGGGCTACACATGTCCCCAAAAAGTTAATTAAAATAAGAGCTCACTAGTGTTATGGATTAGCAGAATGTAAGTGTTCAGAGCTACAAAACATTTTTGGTATGGTGGTTGTTGGTGTCATGGGTGTTGAAGTCATTATTATTATTATTATCATTATTAATATGGTAAATAACTTATTCATATGGTAAATAAATGTTCATTAAATATAGAACGAACACACCTTTGAGTCTTTATCCCCCCCCCCCATTTCTAATAGCTTGCATGTTTTATTTGATTTTAAACAGTTTTGTGAAATGCCATTAAATAAAAGCTGATTTGGCAAGGTTGCCTCTTAAGAAAGTCTGTGACAAAGATCTATCACTGCACAAGTTGGTGGAAGAAGGGGGAGCCTGCCTGACCTGGCAATATCTTCCCAAGAGTATGATAGTGTCACTGCAACCTATTGGACTGAACGAAGGGGGCATCACAATTCCATTTTTAGCATGGGAAAAATTATTCATATATTTCAGATTCTTCTAATATTAAGGGGTGTGATATAAAAAATTACGATGCAATTACATTCATGTTAAGAGGCCAACAAGCCTCTCAACTGAGCAAACAAAATCTAGCAGTAGTTGCAATTTCTAAACTAATGACTTCAGAATAAATATACATTAATAGCACAATCTGATACACACTTGCCTAGGAATAAGCCCCAAAGGCTCTACCTCTAAAAAGGGATTATCTCCAGCAAACTAATGTGTACCTAACATAGCTGTCAACTTTTCCCTTTTCTTGTGAGGAATCCTATTCAGAATAAGGGAATTTCCCTTTTAAAAAGGGAAACGTTGACAGCTATGGTACCTAAATGCATATACAGTACTAGCATAAACTGTGCATATAAATGCATATATTTGTGAAAAATTTATACGCAAGGGGAAATTGCTTTGCAAAAATGTGAATCTTAGGGTAAATGCACACTAAAACACTGATTAATTTTCATGAGGACTTTTATAAAATGTCAACTGGTATGGAGATTTTGGAGAGCTGAGCTTAAGAACAGAAAAATGAGCAACTGAGAGAAACCAAAATTGACATATTCTCCCATCCCTACCACCAACAGGCCTCTTAAGGGGGTGGAGAAAACATTGCTGCTGCCACCCTTAAGTTTGTGACAATATGGAAATAAACTAATGGAATTGTACTTCTGTTCAGTGTCTGTGGAAACAGCTTTTGATCGGTCATTAAGGACTTTAAAATGCATGATTTACAGTGAAACCCAGTCTTAACTTAAGATCTGGGGCGCTTGTCTGCCTCTTATCTGAGCCAGTAGCTTCTTTCATCTTAATGTTTTGTGTATTTTGTTAGGAGGCACTAACCCGATATGTAAGAAGAGATGGAAAAGTGGCCTTTGAGTGGTGCTCAAGTCACAGAACAGCAAAAAAAGGCTGTTCTGTGCAGAAGGGCTAATCTGCCAGAAATCTCAAAGAAAACTGATCCGCTGTTGCCCTCTGCTGGATACCTCACTACACTTTCAAGTCATTCACAAATAGGTTTTAAAAAAGAAAATCTCCATCAATTCCTTTTGTTAAAAAAAAGAATATTCTCAACTCTATTATACAAGTGGCACATAGCACACAATTATACCTAGCTACTGAGTATATAGGCCAATGGTATGAAATTGCATTTGCCATTCACCTTACAAGCTAATTGACTAAATGTGTTGCTGCAACTTGAGATAGAAAATAATAATAATTTATTATTTATACCCTGCCCATCTGACTGTGTTTCCCCAACCACTCTGGATGGCTCCCAACAGAATATTAAAAACACAATAAAACATTAAACATTAAAAACTTCCCTAAACAGGGCTGCTTTCTGGTCATGTTGTTGTTTGACATCTGACAGGAGGGTGTTTCACAGGTGCCACTACTGAGAAGGCCCTCTGCCTGGTTCCCTGTAAGCTCACTTCTCGCAGTGAGGGAACTGCCAGAAGGCCCTCAGCGCTGGACCTCAGTGTCCGGGCTGAACGATGGGGGGTGGAGACGCTTCTTCAGGTATACTGGGCTGAGGTAAATGTCAAATAATACATTAATCAAAGTTTCGTTCTATCAGCCTTAAAAGAAACATTGAACTGGAAATGGCTAGTGAATCCTCAGGTCACAGGTCCTGTATCTCAAGATGAGATGTCCTGGTCCTAAACCATAAAGCAGAGAGAGGATGTTGGTGGATGACAACCCCGTACATCTCTCATCATCTTTCTCAGGTGGCCATTTTGGCTGAGACTGATGGGACTTGGAATACAGTTACATTTGAAGGGCTACAGATTCCTCATCGCTGATCTAAAGCTCTCTCCCTTTGCCAGTCTCTGGTCCTTCTTTTGCCACAATATGCACATTGGTGCTTTATAGATGGTCTCTCTGCTGAGACTTTAGCTTGCAACTCAAATGGGAAATCTGAAACTTGTCAGAACTGGGATGAGACCATAAAATAACTCCACCCCACTCAGCAACCTCCTATGGTTAAGACCAGGGGTCACCAACCTAAGGCCCATGGGCCAGAAGCAGCCTGCGGAGGTCGTTTGACCAGCCCATGAGTTGCCCCTGAACCAAGTTGCCTGCTCGCGCACTGCACTACACTGGCACAGCACGGTGCAGGGACTTGTTTCTGTCGGACTTGCGTTCGACCGAGCAACTCTTCTGGTTGAGGCCTTCGTTTTCTCCTCTGACGATAATTAACGACATGAGCCTTTGATGAGGCTCCAAGCACGTTCCCCCATTACGCAGGGTATCCAGCACGCAGGGAAGGAGCCGGGATAGTATGAGCTACATGGCTAAGAGATTTATTCCTAACTACACAGACAGAAAAGAAACATCCTCTCTCTGTGAGAGCAGAGAGCAACTGAAAAACAAAGGAACAGGAAACCAGTAACATCACATCCGTCTCCTGTCTTCCGTAAGACTTCCAACAGTATGGAATCTCTGGAATGTAAACAGAGTCTTGTGACTCCAAGCAACTGCACAGTGGCAACACACAGAAACTAACAGTTTCCATGGTGCTGGAAATTGAGTCTGCGCACGCTCACACATGCGCACAATCCGACCCACAGAGGGATGTCCACGGGACCGATCCAGCCCAGGCAAGATAAACCTTGATGACCCCTGGTAAGACCATGTGGTACTCAGGAATATTTAGATATCCAGAAGTTTGCTCTTGTTTTCCGTGGTCTTGGAATAGATGGACCTCTCTTGAAATCATTGACAAATCAGAGAGGCTGTGATTGAATCAAAGAGCTTTGCAACTAGCCATTCTACTGTTTCCACAGGGCCTGCAAGACAGAGCTGTTCCACCAGGCCTTTGGTCAGGGCGCAGCCTGACCCCCTCCTCGGGCAATCTGCACAGAATTTTGCTTGATGGTGGCCATTAATTTGATCTTAATTTGATTTTAATTAATTTTATAATGAATGTTTTTAGAATGTTGGACTATTTTGATTGTTGTTAGCTGCCCTGAGCCCAGCTTCGGCTGGGGAGGGCAGGATATAAATAAAATTTATTATTATTATTATTATTATTATTATTATTATTATTATTATTCCCTCTCAAGATTGCGGATGTATGGTTTTTAACATATGTGTATAGGTTAGTTGTTGTTTTAACCAGCCTACTGAATATGGCATCGTGGATATTTGCAAATTCTCGGTAATGTAAATTATACTAGAAGATCTGTAGGTGATGTTTTGTTTGATATAACAAGTTCAGCATGCTCTTGAAGGCAACTGCAATAAGCACAGGTGATGGAGGGTTTGGATTCACAAGGATGTCATAGCTGATCAGTGGTTTAAGTACAGACCTTATAAGCCCATGATCTCCTGACCTGGGTTGACACATGGATAGGAGAAAAACAAGGAGCAGTTGCAAAACCAGGCACCTGAGTAACAGGTTTAAGTTGCTAACCTGTGGTTCTCCAGATGTTTTTTTGGAGGCCTCCAGCTTCCTTCAGCCTGCATGTTACCCACCGCTGACCCAGTGCAATTACCCCACAAGGATAAGGCAACTACTGTATTTGAGCAATGATGGGTGTTGCAGTTTTAAGAACCTGCCACAAGATGGACAGTAGATTCTCTTCTCTCGCAAGCTCACCGTTGTTCACTGCTAAGAGGTCCCCTGATCACTTTAATCCTGATCTATAATATGGATTCAAGAATTAAGTGGCGATGGCCATTATATTTTAAGCCACACAAGGGTGTTGTATCTATAAAGAGCACTTGGTCTGTTGCTTTATCACACTGCTGATATATGTGCAAGAAGCAAACTTATGCAACTCTACTCTTCCTTAACTTGTGTAGGGATGGTGCTATATTTCTCTTTGCTATACAGCAACGGGGAGGATGTCAGGGGCCCTCCAACCCTCTCTATCTGATCCTTTTGAGCCACACCTTCTCTTTTTAGGTCACACTGCTAACTGGCCCTGCCTTGCATTCTCCTTGAATCACATATGACATCAGATGTGGGGCTGGTGGACATTGTTTAGGGGGAAAAGCCTCAACGTTTCCATTGGGGCTTGTGGCAGGCCTAATTTGGCTGGCAAACTGGAAGTCCACCACCCCACCCCACCCTATTTAAAGCATATTCACGGCGCTCTTTAGCCCCAAAGCTTCCCAGAACAGTCTACAAATCAGTGAACGAAATGAAACAAAGATCTACCAAACGCTGTAGAACTTCATGGATGCAAAACTTCGCTGGCGTATTTTAGATTGCAGATCACATTATTGAAGCAGCCTCATGGGAGGGGCATTTTTAACACCAAGGTGAAACTGTTCAAACCCCCTTGTCCTTTCTACAGGTCAGTTACATTTGGTTTGAGACACTGTTGTCAAAGGCAATGTGAGTGTTGGTTGGGGGTGAATCAGAGCAAGAGAGTGGGAAGAAAGAAGGGGGGATAATGATCTTTCATTCTTTTGCAGAGCTTTTGTGTCAGCATCACGAAGATAGGTTATTTATTTATTTATTTATTTGATATTGTTTATTTTGAAATTCTTTGCTGTTCTCTTTGTGCTGTGATGAGCACAATTTTTGTTGTTGTTGAAAGGCAGCAAATAACACTGCAATGATGACAACAGTGACTATGAAATGGTGTGTCTTCAAAATTTGGATGCTCATAAGTATTAGGTGGAATGCGGGTGGTGCTGTGGGTTAAACCACAGAGCCTAGGACTTGCCGATCAGAAGGTTGGCGGTTCGAATCCCCGCGATGGGGTGAGCTACCGTTGCTCGGTCCCTGTTCCTGCCAACCTAGCAGTTCGAAAGCACGTCAAAGTGCAAGTAGATAAATAGGTACTGCTCCGGTGGGAAGGTAAACAGCGTTTCCGTGCACTACTCTGGTTCGCCAGAAGCGGCTTAGTCATGCTGGCCACATGACCCGGAAGCTCCCTTGGCCAATAAAGTGAGATGAGTGTTGCAACCCCAGAGCCGGTCACGACTGAACCTAATGGTCAAGGGTCCCTTTAAGTATTAGGTAACATTCTGTATCCAAAGACATTAGTATTCCTTTAAAAGTACCAGAAGATCATATTAAGCATTGCTGTTGTACAAGTTCAGCCTAACATGAATAGACCCTGAACACCAAATGGTAACTAGAATGTACAGAACAGGAGGATATTTATAAATAAGGTGAAAACAGATGGGAGATGCCTCCAAGCAGAGGAAAGTCGTGTGTGATAGCAGAAAAATCTCGTGTTCAGCTGGTGGAATGGTTTCAATGAGCATACGCTGTGTTGAACCAGCAAATGAGTACAAAGCTGATTATAATGAGTACAAAGCCCCTTGTGGTCTCTTCCAACTCTATGATTCTATGATTCTATTATGTCAGGAGTGCTCTGATGGTGTTTCCTGCTTGGCAGGGGGTTGGACTCGATGGCCCTTGTGGTCTCTTCCAACTCTATGATTCTATGATTCTGTGATTCTAATTCTTTCCACAAGTCTAGTTGGTAGCAGTAAGATTATCACATCTCTTCCCTTTTCTCTTTTTGGGGTTTCGTAGCAGAAAGGAAGGATACCAGAGTCAATAAGAAATTTTGTATTAATGTGTCCTTTGTACATATTCCAAGTATTGTTACTTTCATTTGGAACTTGGCCACTTATGTATATTTTAGGGACAAGAATCGACATTTGGTGCTTAATCCCCAAAGTTTCTTTCTTAACGGAGTCTGATACCAGAATTAGATTTCAAATATGTCTCAGAATCAGAAGAATCAAGCTGTTCACATTTGACACTCAGAAATGCTTTCTAAGTAAAAGTTTGGAATCCAAATTCCCTTCAGATCTGGAGTTTGTGTTTTTAAGGCGTCAAAAAGCAATGCCATTCTACAAAGTGCAGAATGGAGTGGATGTCAGGTTGTTAAGCTGAGACACAGTTAGTCCCTACAAAGTTTTTCCGCAAGTTCAGACGTCGAGGGCTAATTCTGTTTCCGATCATAAAAAACGATCTGTTTCCACCGAAAAACCTTTCAGGGGAACATTTGCAAGAGTTTGGCACGATTTTTGAGTGAATTGCAGAACGTGAGATTTTTGCTGAAATTGTGACCGCGCGTCTTAGGGAATTTTTCAAAAAAATGTTTTTCCGCAAGTTCAGACGTTGAGGGCTAATTCTGTTTCCGATGATAAAAACCCTGCTGTTTCTCCCGAAAAACCTTTCAGGTGAACATTTCGAACAGTTTGGCACCATTTTTTAGTGAATTGCAGAATGTCAGATTTTTGCTGAAATTGTGACCACGCGGCTTAGGGATTTTTTTAAAAAAAGTTTTTCCGCAAGTTCAGACGTCGGGGGCTAACTCTGTTTCTGATGATAAAACCCCCTCTGTTTCCAGCAAAAAACCTTTCAGGGGAACATTTGCAACAGTTTGGCACCATTTTTGACTGAATTTCAAAGCGTCAGTTTTTTGCTGAAATTGTGACCTTAGGGATTTTTTCAAAAAAAAAGGTTTTCCGCAAGTTCATTATTTATTTATTTATTTATTTATTTATTAAATTTTGACATAAATATATTTCACAAACGTACAAAAGACAAAATGAAAAAGAAAAAACAGAAAAAGAGAAGGGGAAAAAAGAAAAGAAAAAGAGAAAAAAAGAGAAAAACACAAAATACATACAACTTTAAATAACATTGATCGACTTCCCTTTATCTCGATTTCGGAAAATATTGCCTTGTTTATCTATCTGCTGTGTCTATTCCTTAATAAAACTTTTTACGTAGTAAGCGTTATCTCATGCCTACTGTGATTTCTGTAAGTACATATGTGTTTCTGATCAACATTTTGATTTTCCCCTTGTCTCTATTTCCATATATATCCTAAATTTATTCCATTCATTGTTAAATTTTGCACTTCTTTGATTTCTTATTTTCTGTGTCAATTTAGCCAACTCCAAATAATCGGATAGTTTAAGTTGCCACTCCTTTAGTGTTGGGATTTTTGGTGTTTTCCAGTACTGTGCTATGAGGGTTCTGGCGGCCACCGTTGCATATTGAAAAAAGGTTCTATCTTCTTCTTTGATATCCTTACCAATTATCCCCAGCAAGAAGGCTTCAGGTTTTTTAACAAACGTATATTTAAGAATTTTTTTTAATTCATTATAGATGGATTCCCAAAATTTTTTGAGAATCTCGCACGTCCACCACGTATGGATGAAATCACCCTCCTTGCTCTTACATTTCCAACACAGTTTATCGCCCGTTCTATACATTTTATGTAGTTTTACTGGCGTTATGTACCACCTGTACATCATCTTATACATGTTTTCCTTTAGTGTCGTGCATGCTGAGAAATTCATATCTTTACACCACAATGCCTTCCATTTGTCAAACTCTATGTTGTACCCTAGGTCTACCACCCACTTCACCATCACTTCCTTTACTTCCTCGTCCTTGGTGTCCCACTCAAGCAACTGGTTGTACATTTTTGATAATAATTTTGTTTTACTTTCTATTATTTCAATCTGAAATCTAGATTTCTTGTCATTTATTCCGATCTTATTATCTTCCCTCCACATTGAATTAATTTGATGGTATTGAATCCAGCCAGTCAGCTTGCTTTTTGTTTCTTCATAAGGTCTAATCCTCCACCCGGATTCTGTTTTGGTTAGTAAATCTTCATATGTCCATCTTTCCCCCTCGATGTTTAATTTTTTAATTGTTAAAATGTCTATTGGTGATAACCACCAGGGCGTTTTCTGCTCCAACAATTTTTTATTCCTTTCCCACACTTCCAGCAGTGACCCTCTGAGAATGTGATTAGAAAAACCTTTATGAACCCTTCCTTTATCTCGCCATAAATAGGCATGCCAACCGAATCTTAGATTAAACCCCTCTAGATCTAGCAAATTTTTGTTTTTGATGACAATCCAGTCTTTTACCCAACAAAGACATGCTGCTTCGTAATATCTCAAATTTGGAACCGCAAGACCACCCCTATCTCTTTGGTCTGTCAGCAATTTAAATCTAATTCTTGGTCTCTTTCCCTGCCAAATGAATTTAGAAAGTAATCTCTGCCATTCTTTGAATATTGAGGTTCCTCTAATTATCGGTATATTCTGGAATAGGAAGAGTAATTTAGGTAGTAAGCTCATTTTAATCGCCGCCATTCTCCCCAACCACGAGAGATTTATTCTATTCCATATATCCAAGCGTCAATTTTTGGCTGAAATTGTGACCTTAGGGATTTTTTCAAAAAAAAAAGGTTTTCCGCAAGTTCAGACGTCGAGGGCTAATTCTCTTTCCGATGATAAAAACCCTTCTGCTTCTCCCGAAAAACCTTTTCGCGCGGCTTAGGGATTTTTTAAAAAAAAGTTTTCCCGCAAGTTCAGATGTTGGGGGCTAAATCTGTTTCCGGTGATAAAAAACGATCTGTTTCCACCGAAAAACCTTTCAGGGGAACATTTGCAACAGTTTGGCACCATTTTTGAGTGAATTGCAGAACATCAGATTTTTGCTGAAATTGTGACTGCGAGGCTTAGGGATTTTTTTTAAAAAAGTTTTTCCGCTAGTTCAGACGTCAAGGGCTAACTCTGTTTCTGATGATAAAGACCCTGCTGTTTCCCCCAAAAAACATTTCAGGGAAACATTTGCAACAGTTTGGCACCATTTTTGAGCGAATTGCCGAACGTCAGATTTTTGATGAAATTGTGACCGCGCGGATTAGGGATTTTTTTTAAAAAAACTTTTCCCGCAAGTTCAGACGTCGAGGGCTAAATCTGTTTCCGGTCATAAAAAACAACCTGTTTTTACCGACAAACCTTTGTGGGGAAGATTTACAACACTTTGGCACCATTTTTGAGTGAATTGGAGAATTTCAGATTTTTGCTGAAATTGTGCCCCCGGGGCTTAGAAATTTTTCCCCCCACAGGTTTAGTTGTCGAGGGCTGATTTCTTGGCCTATGATAGAAAGCCTTCTGTTTCCACCGCCAAACCTTTCAGGCTAGAATTTGCTATAGTTTGGCACCATTTTTGAGTGATTTGGTGAATTTCAGATTTTTGATGAAGTTGTGACCCCTGGGCTTAGAAATTTTTTTTCCCACAGGTTATGTCTTCGAAGGCTTATTTCATGTCCTATGACAAAAAGCCTTGTGTTTCCACCACCAAACCTTTCAGGGGAGAACTTGGAAGAGTTTTTTGAGTAAATTGGAGAATTTCAGATTTTTGCTAAAATTGTGACTCTGGGGCTTAGAAATTGCCCCCCCCCCCATGTTATCTCTTCGAGGGCTGATTTCTTAGCCTATGATAAAAAGCTTTCTGTTTCCACCGCCAAAACTTTCAGCGGAGAACTTGGAAGAGTTTGGCAGCATTTTTGAGTGAATTGGAGAATTTCAGATTTTTGCTGAAATTGAGACCCTGGGGCTTAAATTTTTTTTTCTCACAGGTTATATTTTCAAGGGTTGATTTCATGTCCTATGATAACAAGCCTTCTGTTTCCACCGCCAAACCTTTCACGTGAGAATTTGCAACAGTTTCGCACCATCTTTGAGTGAATTGGAGAATTTCAGATTTTTGATGAAGTTGTGACCCCGGGATTAGAATTTTTTTTTTCACAGGTTAAGTTGTCGAGGCCTGATTTCTTGGCCTATGATAAAAAGCCTTCTGTTTCCACCGCCAAACCTTTTAGGGGAGAATTTGCATCAGTTTGGCACCATTTTTGAGTGACTTTTTGGAATTTCAGATATTTGATGAAGTTTTGACCCCAGGGCTTAGAAAAGTTTTCCCCCACAGGTTATGTCGTCGAGGCCTGATTTCATGTCCTATGATAAAAAGCCTTCTGTTTCCAAAGCCAAACCTTTCCGGGGAGTATTTGCAACAGTTTGGCACCTTTTTTGAGTTAATTGGAGAATTCCAGATTTTTGATTAAGTTGTGACCCCGGGCCTTAGAAATTCTTTTTTTTCACAGGTTAAGTTGTCGAGGGCTGATTTCATGTACTATGATAAAAAGCCTTCTGTTTCTACCATCAAACCTTTCAGGGGAGAATTTGCAACTGTTTGGCAGCAGTTTTGAGTGAATTGGAGAATTTCAGATTTTTGCTGAAATTGAGACCATGGGGCTTAAATTTTTTTTTTCACAGGTTAAGTTGTCAAGGTCTGATTTCTTGGCCTATGATAAAAAGCCTTCTCTTTCCACCGCCAAACCTTTCAAGGGAGAATTTGCAACAGTTTCGCACCATCTTTGAGTGAATTGGAGAATTTCAGATTTTTGATGAAGTTGTGACCCCGGGGCTTAGAAATTTTTTTTTTCACAGGTTAAGTTGTCGAGGGCTGATTTTTTGGCCTATGATAAAAAGCCTTCTGTTCCCACCGCCAAACCTTTTAGGGGAGAATTTGCATCAGTTTGGCACCATTTTTGAGTGACGTTTTGGAATATCAGATATTTGATGAAGTTTTGACCCCAGGGCTTAGAAAAGTTTTTTTTTCACAGGTTAAGTTGTCGATGGCTGATTTCTTGGCCTATACTAAAAAGCCTTCTGTTTCCACCGCCAAATCTTTCAGGGGAGAATTTGCAACAGTTTGGCAGCATTTTTGAGTGAATTGGAAAATTTCAGATTTTTGCTGAAGTTGTGACCCCGGGCCTTAGAAAAAAAATTTTTCACAGGTTAAGTTGTCGATGGCTGATTTCTTGGCCTATGATAAAAAGCCTTCTGTTTCCACCACCAAACCTTTCAGGGGAGAATTTACAACAGTTTGGCACCATTTTTGAGTGACTTTTTAGAATTTCAGATTTTTCCTGAAGTTGTGACCCCGGGGCTTAGAAATTTTTTCCCCCTACCAGTTATGTCTTCGAGGGCTGATTTCATGTCCTATGATAAAGAGCCTTCTGTTTCCACCGCCAAACCTTTCTGATGAGAATTTGCAACAGTTTGGCACCATTTTTGAGTGACTTTTTGGAATTTCAGATTTTTGCTGAAGTTGTGACCCTGGGGCTTAGAATTATTTTTTTCACACGTTAATTTGTTTAGGGCTGATACTGTTGCAAATTCTCCCCTGAAAAGAATTCCCCCCCCCCCACAAGTTATGTCTTCGAGGGCTGATTTCATGTCCTATGATAAAAGGCCTTCTGTTTCCACCGCCAAACCTTTCAGGGGAGAATTTGCAACAGTTTGGCACCATTTTTGAGTGAATTGGAGAATTTCAGATTTTTGATTAAGTTGTGACGCCGGGGCTTATAATTTTTTTTTTTTCACAGGTTATGTCTTCGAGGGCTGATTTCATGTCGTGTAAGAAAAAACCTTCTGTTTCGACCGCCAAACCTTTCAGGGGAGAATTTGCAACAGATTGGCACCATTTTTGAGTGAATTAGAGAATTTCAGATTTTTGCTGAAGTTGTGACCCCGGGCCTTAGAAATTCTTTTTTTTAACAGGTTAAGTTGTCGAGGGCTGATTTCATGTCCTATGATAAAAAGCTTTCTGTTTCCACCGCCAAACCTTTCAGGGGAGAATTTACAACAGTTTGGCAGCATTTTTGAATGAATTGGAGAATTTTAGATTTTTGCTGAAGTTGTGACCCCGGGGCTTCGAAATTTTTTTTTTTCACAGCTTAAATTGTCGAGGGCTGATTTCTTGGCCTATGATAAAAAACCATCTGTTACCACCGGCAAACCTCTCAGGGGAGAATTTTCAACAGTTTGGTACTATTTTTGAGTGAATTGGAGAATTTCAGATTTTTGATGAAGTTCTGACCCTGTGGCTTAGAATTTTTTTTTTCACAGGTTAAGTTGTCGAGGGCTGATTTCTTGGGCTATGATAAAAAGCCTTCTGTTTCCACCGCCAAACCTTTCTGATGAGAATTTGCAACAGTTTGGCACCATTTTTGAGTGACTTTTTGGAATTTCAGATTTTTGCTGAAGTTGTGACCCTGGGGCTTAGAATTATTTTTTTCACACGTTAATTTGTTTAGGGCTGATACTGTTGCAAATTCTCCCCTGAAAAGAATTCCCCCCCACACAAGTTATGTCTTCGAGGGCTGATTTCATGTCCTATGATAAAAGGCCTTCTGTTTCCACCGCCAAACCTTTCAGGGGAGAATTTTCAACAGTTTGGTACTATTTTTGAGTGAATTGGAGAATTTCAGATTTTTGATGAAGTTCTGACCCTGTGGCTTAGAATTTTTTTTTTCACAGGTTAAGTTGTCGAGGGCTGATTTCTTGGGCTATGATAAAAAGCCTTCTGTTTCCACCGCCAAACCTTTCAGGGGAGAATTTACAACAGTTTGGCAGCATTTTTGAGGGAATTGGAGAATTTTAGATTTTTGCTGAACTTCTGACCCCGGGGCTTAGAAATTTTTTCCACCACAGGTTATGTCGTCGAGGCCTGATTTCATGTCCTATGATAAAAAGCCTTCTGTTTCCACCGCCAAACCTTTAAGGGGAGAATTTGCAACTGTTTGGCAGCAGTTTTGAGTGAATTGGAGAATTTCAGATTTTTGCTGAAATTGAGACCATGGGGCTTAAATTTTTTTTTTCACAGGTTAAGTTGTCAAGGTCTGATTTCTTGGCCTATGATAAAAAGCCTTCTGTTTCGACCGCCAAACCTTTCAGGGGAGAATTTGCAACAGATTGGCACCATTTTTGAGTGAATTAGAGAATTTCAGATTTTTGCTGAAGTTGTGACCCCGGGCCTTAGAAATTCTTTTTTTTCACAGGTTAAGTTGTCGAGGGCTGATTTCATGTCCTATGATAAAAAGCCTTCTGTTTCCACCGCCAAACCTTTCAGGGGAGAATTTGCAACAGTATGGCACCATATTTGAGTGAATTGGAGAATTTCAGATTTTTGCTGAACTTCTGACCCCGGGGCTTAGAAATTTTTTTTTTTCACAGGTTAAGTTGTCGAGGGCTGATTTCTTGGCCTATGATAGAAAGCCATCTGTTACCACCGCCAAACCTCTCAGGGAAGAATTTACAACAGTTTGGGAGCAGTTTAGAGTGAATTGGAGAATTTCAGATTTTTGCTGAAATTGAGACACTGGGGCTTAATTTTTTTTTTCCACAGGTTAAGTTGTCAAGGTCTGATTTCTTGGCCTATGATAAAAAGCCTTCTCTTTCCACTGCCAAACCTTTCAGGGGAGAATTTGCAACAGTTTCACACCATCTTTGAGTGAATTGGAGAATTTCAGATTTTTGATGAAGTTTTGACCCCGGGGCTTAGAAAATTTTTTTTTCACAGGTTAAGTTGTCGAGGGCTGATTTTTTGGCCTATGATAAAAAGCCTTCTGTTTCCACTGCCAAACGTTTCAGGGGAGAATTTTCAGTGGTTTGGGAGCAGTTTTGAGTGAATTGGAGAATTTCAGATTTTTGATGAAGTTCTGACCCCGGTGCTTAGGATTTTTTTTTTCACATGTTAAGTTGTCAAGGGCTGATTTCATTTCTTATAATAAAAAGCCTTCTGTTTCCACCGCCAAACCTTTCAGGTGAGAATTTGCAACAGTATGGCACCATTTTTGAGTGAATTGGAGAATTTCAGATTTTTGCTGAAGTTCTGACCCCGGAGCTTAGAAATTCTTTTTTTTTCAAAGGTTAAGTTGTCGAGGGCTGATTTCTTTGCCTATGATAGAAAGCCATCTGTTACCACCGCCAAACCTCTCAGGGGAGAATTTGCAACAGTTCGGCAGCATTTTTGAGTGAATTGGAGAATTTCAGATTTTTGCTGAAGTTTTGACCCCGGGGCTCAGAAATTATTATTTTTACACAGGGTAAGTTGTCGAGGGCTGATTTCTTGGCCTATGATAAAAAGACTTCTGTTTCCACTGCCAAACGTTTCAGGGGAGAATTTGCAACAGTTTGGCAGCAGTTTTGAGTGAATTGGAAAATTTCAGATTTTTTCTGAAGTTGTGACCCCCCGGGGCTTAGAATTTTTTTTTTCACAGGTTAAGTTGTCGAGGGCTGATTTCTTTGCCTATGATAAAAAGCCTTCTGTTTCCATCGCCAAACCTTTCAGGGGAGAATTTGCAACAGTTTGGCAGCATTTTTGAGGGAATTGGAGAATTTTAGATTTTTGATGAAGTTGTGAACCCGGGGCTTAGAAATTTTTTTCCCCACAGGTTATGTCGTCGAGGCCTGATTTCATGTCCTATGATAAAAAGGCTTCTGTTTCCACCACCAAACCTTGCAGGAGAGAATTTGCAACAGTTTGGCAGCAGTTTTGAGTGAATTGGAGAATTTCAGATTTTTGCTGAAGTTCTGACCCCGGAGCTTAGAAATTCTTTTTTTTTCAAAGGTTAAGTTGTCGAGGGCTGATTTCTTTGCCTATGATAGAAAGCCATCTGTTACCACCGCCAATCCTCTCAGGGGAGAATTTGCAACAGTTCGGCAGCATTATTTAGTGATTTGGATAATTTTAGATTTTTGATGAAGTTGTGACCCCGGGGCTTAGAATTTTTTTTCCGCACAGGTTATGTCGTCGAGGCCTGATTTCTTTGCCTATGATAAAAAGCCTTCTTTTTCCACCGCCAACCTCTCAAGGGAGCATTTGCAACCGTTTGGCACCATTTTTGAGTGAATGGCCGAAAGTCAGATTTTTGATGAAATTGTGACCCCGGGGCTTAGGGGTTTTTTCAAAAAAATCTTTTTCTGCCGGTTAAGTTGTTGAGGGGTGATTTCTTTTCCTGTGATAAAAAGCCTTCTGTTTCGACCGCCAAACCTCTCCGGGGAGCATTTGCAACCGTTTGGCACCATTTTTGCGTGAATGCCGAAAGTCAGATTTTTGATGAAATTGTGACCCCGGGGGCTTAGGGATTTTTTCACAAGAATCTTTTTCTGCCGGTTAAGTTGTCGAGGGCTGATTTCTTTTTCTGAAATAAAAAGCCTTCGGTTTCGACCGCCAAACCTCTCAGGGGAGCATTTGCAACCCTTTGGCACCATTTTTGAGTAAATGCCAAAAGTCAGATTTTTGATGAAATTGTGACCCCGGGGGCTAAGGGATTTTTTCACAAGAATCTTTTTCTGCCGGTTAAGTTGTCGAGGGCTGATTTTTTTTCGTGAGCTAAAAAGCCTTCTGTTTCGACTGCCAAACCTCTCAGGGGAGCATTTGCAACCGTTTGGAACATTTTTGAATGAATGTCCTAAAGTCAGATTTTTGATAAAATTGTTATGGATTTTTTCAAAAACACCTTTTTCTGCCCTTTAAGTTGTCGAGCATTTACAACCGTTTGGCACCATTTTTGAGTGCATGGCCGAAAGTCAAATTTTTGATGAAATTGTGACCCCGGAGCTTACGGATTTTTTCAAAGGAATCTTTTCCTGGCGGCTAAGTTGTCGAGGGCTGATTTCTTTTCCTGTGATAAAAAGCCTTCTGTTTCGATCACGAAACCTCTTAGGGGAGCATTTGGAACTGTTTGGCACCATTTTTGAGTGAATGGCCGAAAGTCAGATTTTTGATGAAATTGTGACCCCGGGGCTTAGGGATTATTTTTTTAAAAAAAAAAAATTCTGCAGGTTAAGTTGTCGAGGGCTGATTTCTTTTCCTGAGATAAAAAGCCTTCTGTTTCGACCGCCAAACCTCTCAGGGGAGCATTTGCAACCGTTTGGAACATTTTTGAATGAATGTCCTAAAGTCAGATTTTTGATAAAATTGTTATGGATTTTTTCAAAAAAACCTTTTTCTGCCCTTTAAGTTGTCGAGCATTTGCAACCGTTTGGCACCATTTTTGAGTGAATGGCCGAAAGTCAGATTTTTGATGAAATTGTGACCCCGGAGCTTACGTATTTTTCCAAAAAAAAATCTTTTTCTGCCAGTTAAGTTGTCGAGGGCTGATTTCTTTTCCTGTGATAAAAAGCCTTCTCTTTCGACCACCAAACCTCTTAGGGGAGCATTTGTAACTGTTTGGCACCATTTTTGAATGAATAGCAGAAAGTCAAATTTTTGATGAAATTGTGATCCCGGAGCTTACGAATTTTTTCAAAGGAATCTTTTCCTAGCGGTTAAGTTGTCGAGGGCTGATTTCTTTTCCTGATATAAAAAGCCTTCTGTTTCGACTGCCAAACCTCTCAGGGGAGCATTTCCAACCGTTTGGCAACATTTTTGAGTGAATGGCCGAAAGTCAGATTTTTGATGAAATTGTGACCCCGAGGCTTAGGGATTTAAAAAAAAAAAAAAAATTCTGCAGTTTAAGTTGTCGAGGGCTGATTTCTTTTCCTGAGATAAAAAGCCTTCAGTTTCGACCGCCAAACCTCTCAGGGGAGCATTTGCAACCGTTTGGCACCATTTTTGAGTGAATGGCCAAAAGTCAGATTTTTGATGAAATTGTGACCCCGGGGCTTAGGGATTTTTTCAAAAAAAATCTTTTTCTGCCGGTTAAGTTGACGAGGGCATATTTCTTTTCCTGTGAGAAAAAGCCTTCTGTTTCGACCGCCAAACCTCTCAGGGGAGCATTTGCAACTTTTTGGCACCATTTTTGAGTGAATGGTCAAAAGTCAGATTTTTGATGAAATTGTTATGGATTTTTACAAAAAAAACTTTTTCTGCCCTTTAAGTTGTCGAGCATTTGCAACCGTTTGGCACCATTTTTGAGTGAATGGCCGAAAGTCAGATTTTTGATGAAATTGTGACCCCATGGCTTAGGGATTTTTTCAAAAAAAAATCTTTTTCTGCCAGTTAGGTTGTCGAGGGCTGATTTCTTTTCCTGTGATAAAAAGCCTTCTGTTTCGACCACCAAACCTCTTAGGGGAGCATTTGTAACTGTTTGGCACCATTTTTGAATGAATAGCAGAAAGTCAAATTTTTGATGAAATTGTGACCCCGGAGCTTACGGATTTTTTCAAAGGAATCTTTTCCTGGCGGTTAAGTTGTCGAGGCCTGATTTCTTTTCCTGATATAAAAAGCCTTCTGTTTCGACTGCCAAACCTCTCAGGGGAGCATTTCCAACCGTTTGGCAACATTTTTGAGTGAATGGCCGAAAGTCAGATTTTTGATGAAATTGTGACCCCGGGGCTTAGGGATTTAAAAAAAAAAAAAAATTCTGCAGGTTAAGTTGTCGAGGGCTGATTTCTTTTCCTGAGATAAAAAGCCTTCAGTTTCGACCGCCAAACCTCTCAGGGGAGCATTTGCAACCGTTTGGCACCATTTTTGAGTGAATGGCCAAAAGTCAGATTTTTGATGAAATTGTGACCCCGGGGCTTAGGGATTTTTTCAAAAAAAATCTTTTTCTGCCGGTTAAGTTGACGAGGGCATATTTCTTTTCCTGTGAGAAAAAGCCTTCTGTTTCGACCGCCAAACCTCTCAGGGGAGCATTTGCAACTTTTTGGCACCATTTTTGAGTGAATGGTCAAAAGTCAGATTTTTGATGAAATTGTTATGGATTTTTACAAAAAAAACTTTTTCTGCCCTTTAAGTTGTCGAGCATTTGCAACCGTTTGGCACCATTTTTGAGTGAATGGCCGAAAGTCAGATTTTTGATGAAATTGTGACCCCATGGCTTAGGGATTTTTTCAAAAAAAAATCTTTTTCTGCCAGTTAAGTTGTCGAGGGCTGATTTCGTTTCCTGTGATAAAAAGCCTTCTCTTTCGACCACCAAACCTCTTAGGGGAGCATTTGTAACTGTTTGGCACCATTTTTGAATGAATAGCAGAAAGTCAAATTTTTGATGAAATTGTGATCCCGGAGCTTACGAATTTTTTCAAAGGAATCTTTTCCTAGCGGTTAAGTTGTCGAGGGCTGATTTCTTTTCCTGATATAAAAAGCCTTCTGTTTCGACTGCCAAACCTCTCAGGGGAGCATTTCCAACCGTTTGGCAACATTTTTGAGTGAATGGCCGAAAGTCAGATTTTTGATGAAATTGTGACCCCGAGGCTTAGGGATTTAAAAAAAAAAAAAAAATTCTGCAGTTTAAGTTGTCGAGGGCTGATTTCTTTTCCTGAGATAAAAAGCCTTCAGTTTCGACCGCCAAACCTCTCAGGGGAGCATTTGCAACCGTTTGGCACCATTTTTGAGTGAATGGCCAAAAGTCAGATTTTTGATGAAATTGTGACCCCGGGGCTTAGGGATTTTTTCAAAAAAAATCTTTTTCTGCCGGTTAAGTTGACGAGGGCATATTTCTTTTCCTGTGAGAAAAAGCCTTCTGTTTCGACCGCCAAACCTCTCAGGGGAGCATTTGCAACTTTTTGGCACCATTTTTGAGTGAATGGTCAAAAGTCAGATTTTTGATGAAATTGTTATGGATTTTTACAAAAAAAACTTTTTCTGCCCTTTAAGTTGTCGAGCATTTGCAACCGTTTGGCACCATTTTTGAGTGAATGGCCGAAAGTCAGATTTTTGATGAAATTGTGACCCCATGGCTTAGGGATTTTTTCAAAAAAAAATCTTTTTCTGCCAGTTAGGTTGTCGAGGGCTGATTTCTTTTCCTGTGATAAAAAGCCTTCTGTTTCGACCACCAAACCTCTTAGGGGAGCATTTGTAACTGTTTGGCACCATTTTTGAATGAATAGCAGAAAGTCAAATTTTTGATGAAATTGTGACCCCGGAGCTTACGGATTTTTTCAAAGGAATCTTTTCCTGGCGGTTAAGTTGTCGAGGCCTGATTTCTTTTCCTGATATAAAAAGCCTTCTGTTTCGACTGCCAAACCTCTCAGGGGAGCATTTCCAACCGTTTGGCAACATTTTTGAGTGAATGGCCGAAAGTCAGATTTTTGATGAAATTGTGACCCCGGGGCTTAGGGATTTTAAAAAAAAAAAAAATTCTGCAGGTTAAGTTGTCGAGGGCTGATTTCTTTTCCTGAGATAAAAAGCCTTCAGTTTCGACCGCCAAACCTCTCAGGGGAGCATTTGCAACCGTTTGGCACCATTTTTGAGTGAATGGCCAAAAGTCAGATTTTTGATGAAATTGTGACCCCGGGGCTTAGGGATTTTTTCAAAAAAAATCTTTTTCTGCCGGTTAAGTTGACGAGGGCATATTTCTTTTCCTGTGAGAAAAAGCCTTCTGTTTCGACCGCCAAACCTCTCAGGGGAGCATTTGCAACTTTTTGGCACCATTTTTGAGTGAATGGTCAAAAGTCAGATTTTTGATGAAATTGTTATGGATTTTTACAAAAAAAACTTTTTCTGCCCTTTAAGTTGTCGAGCATTTGCAACCGTTTGGCACCATTTTTGAGTGAATGGCCGAAAGTCAGATTTTTGATGAAATTGTGACCCCATGGCTTAGGGATTTTTTCAAAAAAAAATCTTTTTCTGCCAGTTAAGTTGTCGAGGGCTGATTTCGTTTCCTGTGATAAAAAGCCTTCTGTTTCGACCACCAAACCTCTTAGGGGAGCATTTGTAACCGTTTGGCACCATTTTTGAATGAATGGCAGAAAGTCAGATTTTTGATGAAATTGTGACCCCGGGGCTTAGGGATTTTTTCAAAAAAATCTTTTTCTGCCGGTTAAGTTGTCGAGGGCAGATTTCTTTTCATGTGAGAAAAAGCCTTCTGTTTCGACCGCCAAACCTCTCAGGGGAGCATTTGCAACTTTTTGGCACCATTTTTGAGTGAATGGTCAAAAGTCAGATTTTTGATGAAATTGTTATGGATTTTTACAAAAAAAACTTTTTCTGCCCTTTAAGTTGTCGAGCATTTGCAACCGTTTGGCACCATTTTTGAGTGAATGGCCGAAAGTCAGATTTTTGATGAAATTGTGACCCCATGGCTTAGGGATTTTTTCAAAAAAAAATCTTTTTCTGCCAGTTAAGTTGTCGAGGGCTGATTTCGTTTCCTGTGATAAAAAGCCTTCTGTTTCGACCACCAAACCTCTTAGGGGAGCATTTGTAACCGTTTGGCACCATTTTTGAATGAATGGCAGAAAGTCAGATTTTTGATGAAATTGTGACCCCGGGGCTTAGGGATTTTTTCAAAAAAATCTTTTTCTGCCGGTTAAGTTGTCGAGGGCAGATTTCTTTTCATGTGAGAAAAAGCCTTCTGTTTCGACCGCCAAACCTATCAGGGGAGCATTTGCAACTTTTTGGCACCATTTTTGAGTGAATGGTCAAAAGTCAGATTTTTGATGAAATTGTGACCCCGGGGCTTAGGGATTTTTTCAAAAAATAATAATTCTGCCGGTTAAGTTGTCGAGGGCTGATTTCTTTTCCTGAGATAAAAAGCCTTTTGTTTCGACCGCCAAACCTCTCAGGGGAGCATTTGCAACCGTATGGCAACATTTTTGAGTGCATGGCCGAAAGTCAGATTTTTGATGAAATTGTGACCCCCGGGGCTTAGGGATTTTTTTTAAAAAAAAAAATCTGCCGGTTAAGTTGTCGAGGGCTGATTTCTTTTCCTGAGATAAAAAGCCTTCTGTTTCAACCGCCAAACCTCTCAGGGGAGCATTTGTAACCGTTTGGCAAAATTTTTGAATGAATAGCAGAAAGTCAAATTTTTGATGAAATTGTGACCCCGGAGCTTACGGATTTTTTCAAAGGAATCTTTTCCAGGCGGTTAAGTTGTCGAGGGCTGATTTCTTTTCCTGATATAAAAAGCCTTCTGTTTCGACTGCCAAACCTCTCAGGGGAGCATTTCCAACCGTTTGGCAACATTTTTGAGTGAATGGCCGAAAGTCAGATTTTTGATGAAATTGTGACCCCGGGGCTTAGGGATTTTTTTAAAAAAAAAAAAATTCTGCAGGTTAAGTTGTCGAGGGCTGATTTCTTTTCCTGAGATAAAAAGCCTTCTGTTTCGACCGCCAAACCTCTCAGGGGAGCATTTGCAACCGTTTGGCACCATTTTTGAGTGAATGGCCAAAAGTCAGATTTTTGATGAAATTGTGACCCCGGGGCTTAGGGATTTTTTCAAAAAATTATAATTCTGCCGGTTAAGTTGTCGAGGGCTGATTTCTTTTCCTGAGATAAAAAGCCTTTTGTTTCGACCGCCAAACCTCTCAGGGGAGCATTTGCAACCGTATGGCAACATTTTTGAGTGAATGGCCGAAAGTCTGATTTTTGATGAAATTGTGACCCCGGGGCTAAGGGATTTTTTTTAAAAAAAAATAATCTGCAGGTTAAGTTGTCGAGGGCTGATTTCTTTTCCTGAGATAAAAAGCCTTCTGTTTCAACCGCCAAACCTCTCAGGGGAGCATTTGCAACCATTTGGCACCATTTTTGAGTGAATGGTCAAAATTCAGATTTTTGATGAAATTGTGACCCCGGGGCTTAGGGGTTTTTTCAAAAAATAATAATTCTGCCGGTTAAGTTGTCGAGGGCTGATTTCTTTTCCTGAGATAAAAAGCCTTCTGTTTCGACCGCCAAACCTCTCAGGGGAGCATTTGTAACCGTTTGGCACCATTTTTGAATGAATAGCAGAAAGTCAAATTTTTGATGAAATTGTGACCCCGGAGCTTACGGATTTTTTCAAAGGAATCTTTTCCTGGCGGTTAAGTTGTCGAGGCCTGATTTCTTTTCCTGATATAAAAAGCCTTCTGTTTCGACTGCCAAACCTCTCAGGGGAGCATTTCCAACCGTTTGGCACCATTTTTGAGTGAATGGCCGAAAGACAAAATTTTGATGAAATTGTGACCCCGGGGCTTAGGGATTTTTTCACAAGAATCTTTTTCTGCAGGTTCAGTTTTCGAGGGTTGATTTCTTTTCCTGTGATAAAAAGCCTTCTGTTTCGACTGCCAAACCTCTCAGGGGAGCATTTCCAACCGTTTGGCGCCATTTTTGAGTGAATGGCCGAAAGACAAAATTTTGATTAAATTGTGACCCCGGGGCTTAGGGATTTTTTCACAAGAATCTTTTTCTGCAGGTTAAGTTCCCGAGAGTTGATTTCTTTCCCTTTGATAAAAAGCCTTCTGTTTGACCACCAAACCTCTCAGGGTAGCATTTGCAAACGTTTGGCAGCATTTTTGAGTGAATGGCCAAAGGTCCGATTTTTGCTGAAATTGAGACCCCGGGGTTTAGGGATTTTTTCAAGAAAAAAAAAATTCTGCAGGTTAAGTTGTCGAGGGCTGATTTCTTTTCCTGAGATAAAAAGCTTTCTGTTTCGACTGCCAAACCTCTCAAGGTTTGCGACCGTTTGGCACCATATTTGAGTGGTGGAATAGTAGTATAATAGCTTTAAGTAGCAGTAAAGTTGTAGAAAAATTGTAGTAAAGTACTAGTAAAATGATAGTACGGTAGAAGTAAAAAGGTAGTAAAGTAGTAGTAAAGTAGTAGTAAAATAAGTTTTCAAAAAAAAAAAATTCTGCAGGTTAAGTTGTCGAGGGCTGATTTCTTTTCCTGTGATAAAAAGCCTTCTGTTTCGACCGCCAAACCTCTCAGGGGAGCATTTGCAACCGTTTGGCACCATTTTTGAGTGATTGGTCAAAAGTCAGATTTTTTATGTAATTGTGACCCCGGGGCTTAGGGACTTTTTCACAAGAATCTTTTTCTGCAGGTTAAGTTGCCGAGAGTTGATTTCTTTCCCTTTGATAAAAAGCCTTCTGTTTGACCACCAAACCTCTCAGGGGAGAATTTGCAACCGTTTGGCACCATTTTTGAATGAATGGCCAAAAGTCCGATTTTTGCTGAAATTGAGACCCCGGGGTTTAGGGATTTTTTCAAGAAAAAAAAAATTCTGCAGGTTAAGTTGTCGAGGGCTGATTTCTTTTCCTGTTATAAAAAGCCTTCTGTTTCAACCGCCAAACCTCGTAGGGGAGCATTTGAGACCGTATGACAGCATTTTTGAGTGAATGGCCGAAAGTCAGATTTTTGATGAAATTGTGACCTCCTGCTGTCGCCGCTGATTTCTTTTCCTGAGATAAAAAGTCTTCTGTTTCGACCACCAAAGCTTAGGGATTTTTTCAAAAAAATCTTTTTCTGCCATTTAAGTTGTCGAGGGCTGATATCTTTTCCTGAGATAAAAAGATTTCTGTTTCGACCGCCAAACCTCTCAGGGTAGCATTTGCAAACGTTTGGCACCATTTTTGAGTGAATGGCCGAAAGTCAGATTTTTGCTGAAATTGTGACCCCGGGGCTTAGATATTTTTTCAAAAAAATCTTTTTCTGCCGGTTAAGTTGTCTAGGGCTGATTTCTTTTCCTGAGATAAAAAGCCTTCTGTTTTGACCGCCAAACATCTCAGGGGAGCATTTGCAACCGTTTCGCACCATTTTTCAGTGAATGGCCGAAAGTCAGATTTTCGATCTAATTGTGACGCCGGGCCTTAGGGATTAAAAAAAATAATAATAAAATAATAAATATAATAAAATAATAAAAATAATAAAATTCTGCAAGTTAAGTTGTCTAGGGATGATTTCTTTTCCTGTGATAAAAAGCCTTCTGTTTCGACCACCAAACCTCTCAGGGGATCATTTGCATCCATTTGGCACCATTTTTGAGTGGTGGAATAGTAGTAAAATAGCTTTAAAGTAGTAGTAAAGTAGTAGTAAAATTGTAGTAAAGTAGTAGTAATATGATAGTAAAACAGTAGTGAAGTAGAAGTAAAATGGCAGTAAAGTAGTAGTAAAATGGTACTGAAGTAGTAGTAAAGTAGTAGTAAAACGGTAGTAAAGTAGTAGTAAAGCGGTAATAAAGCAGTAGTAAAGTAGTACGAATGTTGCAGTAAAACAGTATTAAAGCAGTAGTAAGAATGACCTCAGAAGTGTTCGTTGTACAAAAAGGCGCCATGTTGGTAGCCTCAATCACAGAGGTTTTTCCAGTTGTTTCCATATAAAGTAGTGGGGCGGGGGGAAAGGCTTCTCAGTCTTTGTATGTTGATCCCTGTTTACACTATTATGTTAAAAAGTACACCAGAATTTAGTGGCGTTGGATATTTTGGGTCCCAAAACATCCCGGCCAGCAGTGGCTGCATAAAATCCTTTAGTCAGAACTGAGCGATGGGCAACAAACTGTCGTGAGTCAGGAGCTGTGTGAGGAGCCCGTAGTCAAAACTGAGGTGAGGCCAAATCATACCCTCCAACATTTCTCCGATGAAAATAGGGGTGCCCTGTTCTGTAACAACAATTTTACTGCAGGGGTACCTCAGGTTAAGTACTTAATTCGTTCCGGAGGTCCGTTCTTAAACTGAAACTGTTCTTAACCTGAAGCACCACTTTAGTTAATGGGGCCTCCTGCTGTCGCCGCTGATTTCTTTTCCTGAGATAAAAAGTCTTCTGTTTCGACCACCAAACCTCTCAAGGGAGCATTTGCAACCCTTTGGCACCATTTTTGAGTGAATGACCGAAAGTCAGATTTTTGATGAAATTGTGATTCTGGGGCTTTGGGATTTTTTCAAAAAGAAATATTCTGCAGGTTAAGTTGTCGAGAGCTGATTTCTTTTCCTGTGATAAAAAGCCTTCTCTTTCGACCGCCAAACCTCTCAGGCAAGCATGTGCAACCGTTTGGCACCATTTTTGAGTGGTGGAATAGTAGTAAAATAGCTTTATTTTAAATAGTAATAGTAAAGTAGTAGTAAAATTGTAGTAAAGTAGTATTAACATGGTAGTAAAACAGTAGTGAAGTAGTAGTAAAGCAGTAGTAAAATGGCAGTAAAGTAGTAGTAAAACGGTAGTAAAGTAGTAGTAAAGCAGTAGTAAAGTAGTAGTAAAGCAGTAGTAAAACTGTATTAAAGTAGTAGCAAGAATGAGCTCAGAAGTGTTCGTTGTAGAAAAAGGAGCCATGTTGGTAGCCTCAATCACAGAGGTTTTTCCAGTTGTTTCCATATCAAGTAGTGGGGCGGGGGGAAAGGCTTCTCAATGTTTGTATGTTGATCCCTGTTTACACTATTATGTTGAAAAGTACACCAGAATTTAGTGGCGTTGGATATTTTGGGTCCCAAAATGTCCCCGCCAGCAGTGGCTGCATAAAATCCTTTAGTCTGAACTGAGCGATGGGCAACACACTGCCGTGAGTCAGGAGCTGTGTGAGGAGCCACTAGTCAAAACTGAGGTGAGGACAAAAGCATACCCTCCAACATTTCTCCGATGAAAATAGGGGTGCCCTGTTCTGAAACAACAATTTTACTACAGTGGTACCTCAGGTTAAGTACTTAATTCGTTCCGGAGGTCCGTTCTTAAACTGAAACTGTTCTTAACCTGAAGCACCACTTTAGCTAATGGGACCTCCTGCTGTCGCCACGCCGCCGGATCACGATTTCTGTTCTCATCCTGAAGCAAATTTCTTAACCTGAAGCACTATTTCTGAGTTAGCGGAATCTCTAATCTGAAGCATCTGTAACCTGAAGCATATGTAACCTGAAGCATGTGTAACCCGAGGTACCACTGTATTTATACCACATCCATCTGCCTGGGTTGCTCTAGCCACTCTGGGCAGCTTCCAAAACATATAAAAAGGTAATAAAACAGTAAATATTAAAAAACTTCCCTATGTTGTTGTTGTTTATTCGTTTAGTCGTATCCGACTCTTCGTGACCCCATGGACCAGAACACGCCAGGCACGCCAGGGCTGATTTCCGTAAGAATGGATGCGTTTGATCTTCTTGCAGACCATGGGACTCTCAAGAGTCTCCTCCAGCACCATAATTCAAAAGCATCAATTCTTCGGCGATCAGCCTTCTTTATGGTCCAGCTCTCACTTCCATACATCACTACTGGGAAAACCATGGCTTTAACTATACGGACCTTTGTTGGCAAGGTGACGTCTCTACTTCTCAAGATGCTGTCTAGGCCTGTCATTGCCCTTCTCCCAAGAAGCAGGCGTCTTTCATTTTCGTGGCTGCTGTCACCATCTGCAGTGATCATGGAGCCCAAGAAAGTAAAATCTCTCACTGCCTCCAATTCTTCCCCTTCTATTTGCCAGGAGGTGATGGGACCAGTGGCCATGATCTTCGTTTTTTTGATGTTGAGCTTCAGACCATATTTTGCGCTCTCCTCTTTCACCCTCATTAAAAGGTTCTTTAATTCCTCCTCACTTTCTGATCTTTGGGGCTGGCATAGATGTGATCATGCTCCCTGCTGTGGAAGTGCCATGGTCTGATCACTACGCTCTGAAAGCCAAGATAGACTTCCCGCTCCTCCCCGGCTCGGGTGGCGAACCTATTTGGGCTCGTCCGCGAAAACTGATGGATCCTGATAGATTCCGACAAGCCTTGCGGAACCCTGCTCCTCCTGGCGACTCATTAGATGACCTTGTTGAGGACTGGAATAACCGGCTCTTGGCAGCCATTGATGAGATCGCGCCTAAGCGCCCTCTGCGACCCCGTCGAAACCGGGCCCCTTGGTTTACTGAGGAGCTCCGGAAAATGAAGCGGGATTTCAGACGGCTAGAGCGAGTATGGAGACGGACTCGTGACGGAGCCTCAAGAACATCTTATAGGACGCTTATGAAAGCCTATGAGATGGCTATGAAAGCTGCTAAGAAATCTTACTTTGCAGCTTCCATTGCATCCGCTAGCTCTCACCCGGCACAACCTTTTAAAATAATTAGGTCAATAACGTCCTTAAGAGGACAACCAAATTTAAGCACAAATTCAACCCACAGCTGTGAGGCATTCGCGAGTTTTTTTGCAGAGAAAGTCCTGTTGCTCCGCCGTGACCTCCCTGCCAATTTAGATACAGTGACTGAACTGGAGGCCCCTCGACTGACTTCAGGTCCAGTGTTGGACCATTTCGATCGGATACTCCCTACTGATGTGGATAGATTCCTCCAAGTTGGTAGGCCCACCACCTGCCTCCTTGATCCGTGCCCGTCTTGGCTGATTAGGGAGTGTCCAGATGTTGTGCGGACCCCCCTGGTTGAAATTATCAATTTGTCCCTTGACACGGGGACATTCCCAGGGGAATTGAAGGAAGCAGTGGTGTGTCCACTCTTAAAAAAAACTTCATTAGATCCCTTAGACCTATCCAATTACCGCCCAGTTTCACATCTTCCATACCTGGGTTAGGTAATTGAGAGAGCGGTTGCTGAACAGCTTGGTAGGTTTCTGGAGGAAACATCGGCATTAGATCCATTTCAGTCCGGTTTCCGTCCTGGTTTTGGGACGGAGACGGCTCTGGTTGCCCTAACAGATGATCTCCGTAGACAACTGGATCGAGGCGGGTCAGGACTGCTGATCCTTTTAGATTTGTCAGCAGCCTTTGACATGGTCGATCATGATCTTCTGGACCACCGCCTTGCAGACGTGGGGATACAGGGCATAGCCCGTAACTGGTTGTGCTCTTTTATCTCTGGTCGGGGACAGAGGGTGGCACTAGGGAGGGAAATGTCGTCGCGCCACTCCTTGGTGTGTGGAGTGCCGCAGGGCGCAATTCTCTCCCCGGTGCTTTTTAACATCTTTATGCGCCCCCTTGCCCAGATTATCCGGAGCTTTGGGCTGGGCTGTCACCAATATGCTGATGACACTCAGCTCTATCTGCTGATGGATGGCCACACTGACTCGGCCCCGAACACACTGACCAGATGCTTGGAAGCTGTGGCTGGATGGTTTCGTGGGAGCCAATTGAAACTAAATCCTTTGAAGACAGAGGTCCTATGGCTAGGTCGGGGTGGCATGGGGATGAGGGACCAACTCCCTTCTCTTGCGGGGGCCCAATTAGTGCCATTGCCTTCCGTTAAGAGTTTGGGTGTAATCCTTGATGGCTCCCTTTCCATGGAGGCGCAAGTTACAGCAACAGCCAAGGCGACATTTTTCCACCTTTGCCGCATCAAGCAGTTGGTCCCTTACCTTTCCCGCCCCGACCTGGCCACAGTGATCCATGCGACGGTCATCTCCAGGCTTGACTACTGTAATTCGCTCTATGCGGGGCTGCCCTTGAAGCTGTCCCAGAAACTCCAGCGGGTACAGAATGCTGCAGCGAGGCTCCTCACGGGGTCTCTGCCATGGGAGCATATTCACCCAGTGCTTTTCAAGCTGCACTGGCTCCCGGTGGAGTACAGGGTCAGATTTAAGGTGCTGCTTTTGACCTTTAAAGCCCTTCACGGCCTAGGACCCTCGTACCTACGGGACCGCCTCTCCTGGTATGCCCCACGGAGAGCCTCAAGGTCCATAAATAACAACACCCTAGTGGTCCCAGGCCCTAAAGAAGTTAGATTGGCTTCAACCAGAGCCAGGGCCTTTTCAACTCTGGCTCCGGCCTGGTGGAATGCTCTGCCTCATGAGACCAGGGCCCTGCAGGATCTGAATTCTTTCCGCAGGGCCTGTAAGACAGAGTTGTTCCACCTGGCCTTTGGCTTGGAGCCAATTTGATTCCCTCCCTCTCTCTCTCTTTTTTCCCCCCTTTCTTTTCCTTCTCCTCCTGCGATGAGGCTACATTTTAATATTTTAATGTTCCATTATTTTAATGTTGTATTTTATTTTTGTTTTTAAGTTGTAATCATTCATCTTGTTTTTATTATTGTTTGTAAGCCGCTCTGAGCCCGGCCTTGGCTGGGGAGGGCGGGGTATAAATAAAAATATATTATTATTATTATTATTATTATTATTATTATTATTATTATTATTATTATAGTGTAAACAGGGATCAACCATCAAACACTGAGAAGCCTTTCCCCCCGCCCCACTACTTTATATGGAAACAACTGGAAAAACCTCTGTGATTGAGGCTACCAACATGGCGCCTTTTTGTACAACGAACACTTCTGAGGTCATTCTTACTACTACTTTAATACTGTTTTACTACTACCTTACTACTACTTTACTACTGCTTTACTACTACTTGACTACCATTTTACTACTACTTGACTACCATTTTACTACTACTTTACTACCATTTTACTACTACTTTACTACCATTTTACTACTTTACTACCATTTTACTACTACTTTAATGCCATTATACTACTGCTTTACTACTACTTCACTACTGTTTTACGATCATTTACTACTACTTTACTACAATTTTACTACTACTTTACTACTACTTTAAAGCTATTTTACTACTATTTCACCACTCAAAAATGGTGCCAAACGGATGCAAATGCACCCCTGAGAGGTTTGGCGGTCGAAAAAGAAGGCTTTTTATCTCAGGAAAAGAAAGCAGCCCTCGACAACTTAACTGGCCGAAAAAGATTTTTTTGAAAAAATACCTAAGCCCTGGGTTCACAATTTCATCAAAAATCTGACTTTCGGCCATTCACTCAAAAATGGTGCCTACTGAAGAAAGTAGGAAAAACCACTGGGCCGGTAAGATATAATCTAACTGAAATCCCTTATTTTGACTACGGGCTCCTCACACAGCTCCTGACTCACGACAGTGTGTTGCCCATCACTCAGTTCTGACTAAAGGAATTAATGCAGCCACTGCTGGCGGGGACATTTTGGGACCCAAAATATCCAACGGCAGTAAATTCTGGTGTACTTTTTAACATAATAGTGTAAACAGGGATCAACATACAAACACTGAGAAGCCATTCACCCCGACCTACTACTTTATATGGAAACAACTGGAAAAACCTCTGTGGTTGAGGCTACCAACATGGCGCCCTTTTGTACAACGAACACTTCTGAGGTCATTCTTACTACTACTTTAGTACTGTTTTACTACTACCTTACTACTACTTTACTACTGCTTTACTACTACTTGACTACCATTTTACTACTACTTTACTACCATTTTACTACTACTTTACTACCATTTTACTACTACTTTAATGCCATTATACTACTGCTTTACTACTACTTCACTACTGTTTTATGATCATTTTACTACTACCTTACTACAATTTTACTACTACTTTACAGCTATTTTACTACTATTCCACCACTCAAAAATGGTGCCAAACGGATGCAAATGCACCCCTGAGAGGTTTGGCGGTCGAAACAGAAGGCTTTTTATCTCAGGAAAAGAAATTAGCCCTCGACAACTTAACCGGCAGAAAAGGATTTTTTTGAAAAAATACCTAAGCCCCGGGGTCACAATTTCATCAAAAATCTGACTTTCAACCATTCAATCAAAAATGGTGCCAAACGGATGCAAATGCTCCCCTGAGAGGTTTGGGGGTCGAAACAGAAGGCTTTTTATTAAAAGAAAAGAAATCAGCCCTCAAGAACTTAACCGGCAGAAAAAGATTTTTTTGATAAAATATCTAAGCCCCGGGGTCACAATTTCATAAAAAATCTAACTTTCGGCCATTCACTCAAAAATGGTGCCAAACGGTTGCAAATGTTTCCCTGAGAGGTTTGGCGGTCGAAAGAGAAGGCTTTTTATCACAGGAAAAGAATTCAGCTCTCTTTACTACTACTTTACTAGTTTACTACCATTTTACTACTGCTTTACTACTGCTTTATTACAGCTTTACTACTACTTTACTACCATTTTACTACTACTTTACTACCATTTTACTACCACTTTAGAGCTATTTTACTACTACTTTACTAACATTTTACAACTACTTTAGTACAATTTTACTACAACTTTACTACTACTTTAAAGCTATTTTACTACTATTCCACCTCTTTACTATTGGACCATTTTACTGCTGCTTTACTACTACTTTTCTACTATCTTACTGCTGTTTCACTACTGCCTTACTACCATTTTACTACTATTTTACTACTGCGTCACTACTACTTTACTGCTATTTTACTACTATTCCACCACTTTACTATTGTTTTACCATTACTTAACTGCTACTTCACTACTGGTTTACTATTGCTTTACTACCACTTTACTTCCACTTTACTACTGCTACTTTATTACTTTTATACTACTTTACTATTTATACGCCTATTAATAGAGTACACCTTCCTGAACAATGGCATGCTTGTCTATAGTAACAAATAGTATTGTTACTATTTTATTAATTGTATATACTGCCTTTCATCCGTAGATTTAAGGTTGGTTTACAACTTAAAAATGCAAGGTAAAAAACACAAAATACACAATAAAAACAAGAACAAACCAATAAGCCTCCTCCCTCAACCTCTCCTTTGGCTTGTCCTTCATTCATGACTTCTCTCTTGTTCCTTGATCTTAACTTCCCCACTTTTGCAAACCTTCCAGTTGTCCCTAATTTTCCCGGGACAGTCCCAGATTTATTGAAGCTGTCCTGGTTTCTGATGTTATCCTGCTTTTCCTTAGGACGTCCCTATGTTCATGGGAGAAATGTTGGATGGTATGGAGTTATACATAGAATAGAATGATGGAATGATCTCGATACGAATCCAAGGCAGACCTTTTAACATCACAGTAATCCAAGTTTATGCACCAACTACTGGTGCTGAAGAAACTGAAATTGACCAATTCTATGAAGACTAACAACACCTTATAGAAGTGACACCAAAGAAGGATGTTCTTCTCATTATAGGGGATTGGAATGCTAAAGTAGGGAGGCAAGAGATAAAAGGAACAACTGGCAAGTTTGGCCTTGGAGATCAAAACGAAGCAGGGCAAAGGCTAATAGAGTTCTGTCAAGAGAACAAGCTGGTCATCACAAGCACGCTTTTCCAACAACACAAGAGACGACTCTACACATGGACATCACCAATCGAAATCAGATTGATTATATTCTCTGCAGCCAAAGATGGAGAGGCTCTATACAGTCAGCAAAAACAAGAGCTGGAGCTGACTGGGGCTCAGATCATCAGCTTCTTATAGCAAAATTCAAACTTAAACTGAAGCAAGTAGGGAAAACCACTGGGCCGGTAAGATATTATCTAAGTCAAATCCCTTATGAATACACAGTGGAAGTGACGAACAGGTTTAGAACAGGTTTAAGGATTTAGATTTGGTGGACAGAGTGCCTGAAGAACTATGGATGGAGGCTCGTAACATTGTACAGGAGGCAACAACGAAAACCATCCCAATGAAAAGGAAATGCAAGAAAGCAAAGTGGCTGTCCAACGAGGCCTTACAAATAGCGGAGGAGAGGGGACTTCCGCCGTGCTGCGATCTCAGTGCAAGCAGGGTTCTCACCGGGAGGGAGAACTCGAGCTATTTTGAAGGATTGGGGGCAACTCTAGGGCGCGGATGTCAGGGGTTCAGGAGCAGAGACACAGGAGAAGGAGCAAATGGAGAGTGAGGAGGAGGAATACGAGGGGGGTGTAGGCAGTGACAGTGGTCAGAGAGAGTCCACGAGTCTCTCCAGCGAATCGGAAGATTCACAGAGAGGAGCGCCGATGGCCAGGGCAAGGGGGGTGCCAAGGGGGAAACCCCAGAAGGAAGGGGCCAGCGGGGACTCCCTGAGCAGCAGTTGGAAATCAGGACCAGCGTCCCCACCAGAGCGTAGTGGGGGGGAGGAGTCCCAGGCATCAGGACCAGTCTTCCCACCACCAGAGGGAGGAGATGAGTCAGGATTGGCCACGCCTCCATCGGAGAGCGGGGAAACGGTCAAGAGGAAAGTCACCGGCTGGGCGCACACGCCAAGTTCAAATGTACAGGCGAGCGGCACAGCAGGTAGCCCGCATAGGGAGCCAGGTCCCAAAGCCCGCCGGAAGGAAGGGCAAGACTCAGGGGGGTCAGCGTCAGAAGAGTCCAGGAGGGAGGAAACCCCAGGGGGCAGAAGGACCCAGAGGAGGAAGGAACAGCGCAGGAGGTGGAGCCGGGCTAGGATCTTAAACTGGTGTGGAAGGGGCAGTGACTCAGAGGGGACTCCGCCTGTCTAGAGTCTAGACGTAGGGTTGCACGCTCTGGCTTTAAAATGGAAATTATACTTCAATAAAGACTTTTGTACATAATATCAGCCTGGCGTTGGTCCTCTGTGAGCTGGGACCTAGAGGGAGCCCTGACAGCGGAGACCCCCCAAAACTCTCTTGAAGAGTGTTCAGAGAGTCTAGTCCCCGGCACGGCCAGAGAAAGACCAAACCGGCTGCCAGGTAACCTCGGAAGAGGCGAAGAGCGTGGGCGGAGAGGTCTAGCGGTCGAGGGGGAGCCATTACTCACCTTCAGATAGCGAAGCCCTGAGCTTGCAGGGAGAGCAGTACGCTCTCAGAACAAAGAACTCCGACACTTGCAACTTTGTAATTAAGATAAAAAGAATAAGGAAGTCTCGGAGAGAGTAAAGAGAAACAAACGGAGTTCAGCTGATAGCCGAAATCAATTTAGACGCGGAAAGACGCCAGTGCGGGGAAAAGAGAAAGGGAGTCGCCTTAGCGGTTACGCTGTTTCCCTTTCTGTATTCCTCCCTCCAAACAAGCCGAATAGAAGGAAAAGCACGCTGGAGAGGAAGAGGGAAGAAAGGGGGCCAGAGACAAAGCATTAGGACTTGGCGTTTTTGGTGAACCGGAGGCTGTGAAGAGGAGAAGGGGTGTATATCTTAGCGTCAGAATTCAGGAGAACGAAGCCGGAAGAGAAACCCCCGCCGCCATTTGAGACTTTTTGTGCGTGAGTTTGTGAAAAGCAGAAAGAGGACAGTGATAATATCTATATTGGAGCTAATACGCATATTGTTCTCCATCTCTTTTCCTTTGGTTGGAGACTAGGGTTTTTTGAACTTCTGGGAGCTTCTGGGAACACTTTGGGAACACTCTGGGAACTGGCGTCAGTGTATATTGGTTTGACGGCCTCTTGTGTTAAAATGAGGTTGGTGTGATTTGAGACTGGCCTCCGCTCCCCCTGCCCTTTTCCTTTTCTCCCCTCCTTCTTCTATTCACCACCCCCTATTTTAAGACCCCCCCCCCGTATATCTACTATGGAACATGGACTAGCCTGATTGGAGGCAGGACAAACCCCCGACATTGGAGCATTCCGCCTTGAAGGAAGAGGACTGTACAGTAAGAACTTGATATCGATTCTATATATACGGACTTCGATACTGACTGTTGGGAAAATACATATATAAAGAATTGGGAATTCTGTACAGTAACACTAAAGAAAGAAAGAGGGTATTACAAAAACGGACAAAGCGGGCGGTATAAAGGAAATCATCTGAAACAAACTCAGGGGGCGAGAAATTATCGGGGACAAGGGGAGATAAAAGTGTATAAGTATTTAAGATGTCACATACAGGGGAAAAAGGAATGAATGGCGGGACCCCTGGGGATAGGAGGGGCTCTAAGCAAGAGGTAGACTTTAAGTTGGATATTTTGAAGATGTTTACAGAGATCAAACAAAGCCAAGCCAACTTAGAATATAAATTAGAGCAAGTGGATAACAGGATCGGGAAAATGGATAAAAAAATGGATGAGACTGTTAACGAACTTAAGGGCCAAATAAAAGAAATATTTAGGAGAACGCAGCTTACAGAGGAAGGGTTAAAGAAGACAAGGATAGAATTAAAGGATATTAAGAGGGATAAAGAAAGGATTAAAACTGAAATGATGGACTTAAATAAGGCTCAGGAAGAGATGAAGGACATTATTGCGATGAATGAACTGAGGCAGAGGGAGGTTAATCTGAGATTTAGAGCTGTGCCAGAGACCCAAAATGAAAATATTAAAGAGAGATTGACAAGGGAGTTAGCAGAATGGATGGGTTTACCAGCGGAGGAAATGGCCAATAATATACAAAATGCATTCAGAATGTGCGTTAACACAACAAGAGGAAGGAAACTTATAGGTGATTGTCTGATTACATTCAAGGATAGAGAAATGAGAAATAGGATCCTTCAAAGGAATAGAGAAAAGAGGTTGAATATAGATGGGAATTATATAATTATTTTTAAAGATGTCCCGATCAGACTACTTAAACGAAGAGATCACTATAAATCCTTGGCGCAGGTACTGAGAAGAAATAAGATCGAATTTAGATGGGAATTCCCGGAAGGGATATCATTTGTATATAGAGGTAAGAGGCACAAGCTGTCAAGTCAAGAAGAAACCGGGAAGTTTTTGAGGAAGTACAAGGAACTTAAAGTGGAGGTAAATGGAACGGGGGTTGGAGGAGATGAGGGGGCCCCATCAGGAGAGTTAGGAGAAGGGGATGAGGAGGAGGAAGGAGGAAGTAGATCGGGCGAAGAGGCAGAGGAGGAAGCGGAGGACTCAGGGAATCCTTAAAGGAAAAGAGAATTCGAATAAAACTCAGGCGAAAACTTAACTTCTGAAGTGAAAGTTAAGCATCATGGGATTAAAAATCTGGAACTGGAATATTAATGGGATGAACGATAAAAATAAGAGGAATAAAATTGAGCAATATTTGAAAAAGAAAAATTTGGACATTATCTGTCTACAGGAAACGCACGTTGCTAGAAGACATAGGAAAGTGTTAATTAACAAAAGGTTGGGAAAGGAATTTGAATCCTCAGACAAGGTAAAGAAAAGAGGTGTGGTACTGTATGTTAAAAATAATATAGAAGCTAAAACAATATTCAAGGATGAAGAGGGGAGGATGATAGGGGTCAGTATTAACTGGCAAGGTGAAAAGCTGATGGTAGTGGGGCTATACGCCCCAAATGGTAGTAAAACGGAATTCTTTAAAAGATTAGAAGAGAAGTTGATGGAATTTGTAGACCAAAAAATAATCTTAATGGTGGATATGAACGGGGTTGTTTCACTAGAAATGGATAGACAAAGAGAAGGAACAAGCAAAGAAGGAAAGTTACCAAAAACCTTCTTTTCCATGGTAGAAAATTGTAATCTGGTGGACATCTGGCGTCTCAGACACCCGCTTGACAAACAATTCACCTTTCATTCTGAGCCTAACCAATCGCTGTCGCGCATAGACCAGATATGGGTCTCAAAGGAACTGTGTCTAAGAGTTAAATTAATAGAAATAAGACCAAAAGTAATTTCAGATCATAGCCCAACAGAGCTGGAACTGGAAAGCCTAGAGACAAGAACCTTCAGATGGAGATTAAAAGACCACCTTTTAGATGACCAGAAAGTTGTGGAAAAGGCACAGAAAAAACTGATAGATTATTTTAAAGATAATGGTGATAAAGGAACAAAGGATAGCGTTGTCTGGGATGCGAGTAAGGCTGTAATAAGAGGGTTCTTTATCCAACAGAATGCAATCAAAAATAGGAATAGAGAGAAAAACAAAGAGGAAATTCTAAAACAGATAATGGTTAACGAACAAAAACTATCACAAAAACCAAATTGTCAAAAAGCGAAGGAAAGAATTAAAATTCTACAAGCCCAGTTTGCTATAATAATAAATAGAGAGGTGGAATGGAACATTAAAAAACTAAGGCAAAAAAACTTTGAATTTGCGAATAAATCAGGCAAATGGCTTGCCTGGCAAATCAAAAAAAGGAAGGAGCAAGGTGTAATTAATAAAATAACAGTGGAGGGAGTAGAAAGAACCGACCCCAAAGGAATTGAGAGCGAATTCCTCAGCTATTACAGGAATTTGTATAAAGATCAAGAGAAAGTTGGTTTAAGGAGGATAGAGAGATTCTTGAAGGATAAAAGGGTGCAAAAAATCTCAATAGAGGAAAAGCAACGTTTGAATACACCAATTGGAAATGAGGAAATAGAGGAGGCAATTAAAGATTTAAAGAGGGGTAAGGCACCAGGCCCTGACGGATTTACAGCCGGCTACTACAAAGAAATGAAATCTATTTTGGTGGGACCTCTAAAAACGATTATGAACAATATCTTAAAGAAAGGAGAAACCCCAGAGACCTGGAAAGAGGCATATATTACGTTTATCCCCAAACAGGATGCAGATCCAACCCAGGTTAAAAATTACAGACCAATTTCACTCCTAAACACAGATTATAAGATATTTGCAGGAATTCTGGCAAGAAGGCTGAAGATTTTGCTATCAGAAATTATTCACAGGGACCAGGCGGGATTCCTGCCAGGTCGGCAGATGAGAGACAACACAAGAAATATAATTAATATGCTAGAATACCTGTCTGTTAGGATTGACAAACAAGCTATAATGGTCAAAACAAAATAAAAAAATTCCTTCCAGTAGCACCTTAAAGACCAACTGAGTTAGTTCTAGGTATGAGCTTTCGTGTGCATGCACACTTCTTCAGATACACTGAAACAGAAGTCACCGGACCTTTCTATATAGTGAGAAGGTGGGGAGGGGTATTACTCAGAAGGGTGGTGGGAATGGGTGACAAAGCCATTTTTCACCTTCTCACCCCTTGCTTTTTCCTGTTAGACCTATTGCAGTCGTTAAGAGTCGTCAACAGGCTCATCGCAGCTATCTGCCAATCACCCATTCCCACCACCCTTCTGAGTAATACCCCTCCCCACCTTCTCACTATATAGAAAGGTCCGGTGACTTCTGTTTCAGTGTATCTGAAGAAGTGTGCATGCACACGAAAGCTCATACCTAGAACTAACTCAGTTGGTCTTTAAGGTGCTACTGGAAGGAATTTTTTTATTTTGTTTTGACCATGGCAGACCAACACGGCTACCTATCTGTAACTGAAGCTATAATGGTGTTTGTAGATGCCGAGAAGGCATTCGATAACGTGATATGGAACTTTATGTTGAAGAACTTAGAACACATGGATGTGGGTAACAATTTCTTTAATGGGGTAAAAGCAATATACACAGAGCAGAAGGCCAAATTGATCATAAACAATATGGTGACGGAGGAGATAAGGATACAGAAGGGAACAAGACAAGGATGTCCGCTTTCTCCATTACTATTTATAACTGTGTTAGAGGTCCTTATGAACTCAATAAGACAAAACGAGAATATAAAAGGAGTATCAGTAGGACAGAATGTTTATAAGACCAAAGCCTTCGCCGACGACTTAGTAATAATGACAGAAGAACCAGCAACGGCAATAGGGGAAATATTAAAGGAAATAGAACAATTTGGAGAAGTGGCAGGTTTCAAATTAAACAAGACAAAAACGAAAATGTTAGGAAAAAACGTGGACCCAAAGATAATTGAAACAATCCAACAACAATCGCAGATAGAGATGGTCAAAAAAGTCAAATATCTCGGCATCTGGTTAACACCCAAAAACATAGACTTATTCAAAAATAATTATGAGCCGATGTGGAAGGAAATAAAGAAAGATTTAGAGAAATGGGGAGGGCTAAAATTGTCATTCTGGGGAAGGATTAATGTAATCAAGATGAATGTCTTATCAAGGTTGATGTTTCTATTCCAGACCATCCCTATAATCAAAGGGAGTCAAATCTTTAAGGAATGGCAAAGGATAGTCTCAAGATTTATATGGCAGGGCAAAAAACCCAGAATTCAGTTCAAATTACTGACAGACGTAAAGGAAAGAGGGGGCTTTGCCCTGCCGGATCTGAAACTGTACTATGAGGCATCATGCTTATGTTGGATAAAAGAATGGGTAAAATTGGTGAATACGGAGCTGCTCGACTTAGAGGGCTTCGATAATAGATTCGGGTGGCACGCGTATTTATGGAAGAACAAAAGGAAAGTACACAAGGGGTTTGCAAATCACATTTTTAGAGGGCCGCTAATCGAAGTTTGGGAAAGATATCAAAATCTGTTAGAGCCGAAAACACCACATTGGCTTTCACCTCTCGAAGTAATGAGTATAAAAACCACTAATATGAGAAGCAATTGGGCAACTTATGATCAGCTACTAACTAAGGTTGAAGGGAAATGGAAGCTAAAACCGTATGAGCAAACAAAGGAACATGTTTACGATTGGCTACATCACCATCAGGTGAATCAGATGTTTAGTAAAGATATCAAAGAAAGAGGTTATGCAGATAAAGACTCAAAATTCCAGACAGAAATAATAAATAATAAAGTGAAAATTATATCTAAGATATATAGGATGCTGTTGGACTGGAATTTAGGCGACGAGGAAGTCAAATCGGTGATGATCCATTGGTCAAGGGATATAGGTCATAGTATACAGTTTGAGGATTGGGAGAAACTTTGGAAGGAGGGGGTAAACTTTACGGCGTGTACTTCGATAAGGGAAAACGTCATGAAGATGTTTTATAGGTGGTACTTGACACCCATGAAATTATCAAAAATGTATAAGGTGGATAATAAGTGCTGGAGATGTAAAGACATAGAGGGCTCCTTCTACCATATGTGGTGGGAGTGCAGAAGGGTGAAACAATTTTGGGAGAAAGTACACACTGAATTGAAGAAGATATTAAAGTACACGTTCACAAAGAAACCAGAAATCTTTCTTCTAGGGATATTAGGACAAGAGATAAAAAAGGAAGATCGCAGATTGGTATACTATGCGGTTACGGCAGCAAGGGTAGTATTAGCCCAGAAGTGGAAACTACGGGAAACCCCAACGGTGGAGGAGTGGAGATCTAAGTTGTCGGATTACGCAGAGTTGGATAGATTAACAGGAAAAGTTAGATACATAAGAGACCAAGTGTTCACCAAAGATTGGGAAAAGTATGTAGATTATCTGGAATGTATTAGTGAAGGGCAAATAACGCTAAAGGGATTTAGAGACGCACTGTGAAAGACTAAGAGTTATTGTGCAAAGCAAACAGGAATTAGGAATCGGTATAATGACAATATAAGTAATGAAACGTGTAATTTTATTTATAAGAGACGACTATGTTATATGGATGATATGGAAATGATAATTGCTGTTTATTATTTTTAATTTTTCTTTTCTGTGTATTTTCTTTGTATTTGTGTGTTACCTTGTGTGTTTTTTTGGAAATAACTAATAAAAAAGAATAAGGGAAAAAAAATACAAATAGCGGAGGAGAGAAGGCAAGCAAAATGCGAGGGAGATAGTGAAAGATACAGGAAATTGAATGCAGATTTCCAAAGAATAGCAAGGAGAGACAAGAAGGCCTTCTTAAACGAGCAATGCAAACAATAGAGGAAAACAACAGAATGGGAAGAACCAGAGATCTGTTCAAGAAAATAGGAGATATGAAGAACATTTCGTACAAAGATTACCATAATAAAGGACAAAAGTGGTAAGGACCTAACAGAAGCAGAAGACATCAAGAAGAGGTGGCAAGAATACACAGAGGAATTATACCAGAAAGATATGGATGTCTCGTACACCCCAGGTAGTGTGGTTGCTGACCTTGAGCCAGACATCCTGGAAAGTGAAGTCAAATGGGCCTTAGAAAGCACTGCAAATAACAAGGCCAGTGGAAGTGATGGTATTCCAGCTGAACTATTTAAAATTTTAAAAGATGATGCTGTTAAGGTGCTACACTCAAACCTCTCAGGGGAGCATTTGCATCCATTTGGCACCATATTTGAGTGGTGGAATAGTAGTAAAATAGCTTTAAAGTAGTAGCAAAGTTGTAGTAAAATTATACTAAAGTAGTAGTAAAATGATAGTAAGGTAGTAGTAAAGTAGTAGTAAAACAGTAATAAAACAGTAGTAAAACAGTAGTAAAGTAGTAGTAAGAATGACCTCAGAAGTGTTCGTTGTACAAAAAGGCATCATGTTGGTAGCCTCAATCACAGAGGTTTTTCCAGTTGTTTCCATATGAAGTAGTGGGGCGGGGGGAATGGCTTCACAATGTTTGTATGTTGATCCCTGTTTACACTATTATGTTAAAAAGTACACCAGAATTTAATGGCGTTTGCCAGGAGGTGATGGGACCAGTGGCCATGATCTTCGTTTTTTTGATGTTTAGCTTCAGACCATATTTTGCGCTCTCCTCTAAATCCAGCTTGCACTTCTGGGAGTTCTCGATCCACATACTGCTTGAGCCTTCCTTGTAGAATTTTAAGCATAACCTTGCTAGCGTGTGAAATGAGTGCAATTGTGCGGTAGTTGGAGCATTCTTTGGAACTGCCCTTCTTTGGGATTGGGATGTAGACTGATCTTCTCCAATCTTCTGGCCACTGCTGAGTGGAAAACTGGCTGGCATATTGAGTGTAGCACCTTAACAGCATCATCTTTTAAAATTTTAAATAGTTCAGCTGGAATACCATCATTTCCACTGCCCTTGTTATTTGCAGTGCTTTCTAAGGCCCATTTGACTTCACTTTCCAGGTTGTCTGGCTCAAGGTCAGCAACCACACTACCTGGGGTGTACGAGACATCCATATCTTTCTGGTATAATTCCTCTGTGTATTCTTGCCACCTCTTCTTGATGTCTTCTGCTTCTGTTAGGTCCTTACCACTTTTGTCCTTTATTATGGTAATCTTTGTACGAAATGTTCCTTTCATATCTCCTATTTTCTTGAACAGATCTCTGGTTCTTCCCATTCTGTTGTTTTCCTCTATTGTTTGCATTGCTCGTTTAAGAAGGCCTTCTTGTCTCTCCTTGCTATTCTTTGGAAATCTGCATTCAATTTCCTGTATCTTTCACTATCTCCCTCGCATTTTGCTTGCCTTCTCTCCTCCGCTATTTGTAAGGCCTCGTTGGACAGCCACTTTGCTTTCTTGCATTTCCTTTTCATTGGGATGGTTTTCGTTGTTGCCTCCTGTACAATGTTACGAGCCTCCATCCATAGTTCTTCAGGCACTCTGTCCACCAAATCTAAATCCTTAAACCTGTTCCTCACTTCCACTGTGTATTCATAAGGGATTTGACTTAGATTATATCTTACCGGCCCAGCGGTTTTCCCTACTTGCTTCAGTTTAAGTTTGAATTTTGCTATAAGAAGCTGATGATCTGAGCCCCAGTCAGCTCCAGGTCTTGTTTTTGCTGACTGTATAGAGCCTCTCCATCTTTGGCTGCAGAGAATTTAATCAATCTGATTTCGATGCTGCGCATCTGGTGATGTCCATGTGTAGAGTCGTCTCTTGGGTTGTTGGAAAAGCGTGTTTGTGATGACCAGCTTGTTCTCTTGACAGAACTCTATTTAGCCTTTCCCTGCTTCGTTTTGATCTCCAAGGCCAAACTTGCCAGTTGTTCCTTTTATCTCTTGCCTCCCTACTTTAGCATTCCAATCCCCTATAATGAGAAGAACATCCTTCTTTGGTGTCACTTCTATAAGGTGTTGTTAGTCTTCATAGAATTGGTCAATTTCAGTTTCTTCAGCACCAGTAGTTGGTGCATAAACTTGGATTACTGTGATGTTAAAAGGTCTGCCTTGGATTCGTATCGAGATCATTCTATCATTCTATTCTATGTATAACTCCATACCATCCAACATTTCTCCCATGAACATAGGGATGTCCTAAGGAAAAGCAGGATAACATCAGAAACCAGGACAGCTTCAATAAATCTGGGACAGTCCCGGGAAAATTAGGGACAACTGGAAGGTTTGCAAAAGTGGGGAAGTTAAGATCAAGGAACAAGAGAGAAGTCATGAGTGAAGGACAAGCCAAAGGAGATTTTGAGGGAGGAGGCTTATTGGTTTGTTCTTGTTCTTGTTTTTATTGTGTATTTGGTGTTTTTTACCTTGCATTTTTAAGTTGTAAACCAACCTTAAATCTACGGATGAAGGGCAGTATATACAATTAAGAAAATAGTAACAATACTATTGGTTACTATAGACAAGCATGCCATTGTTCAGGAAGGTCTACTCTATTAATAGGGGTATAAATAGTAAAGTAGTATAAGCAATAAAGTAGCAGTAGTAAAGTGGAAGTAAAGTGGTAGTAAAGCAATAGTAAATCAGAAGTGAAGTAGCAGTTAAGTAATGGTAAAACAATAGTAAAGTGATGGAATAGTAGTAAAATGGCAGTAAAGTAGTAGTAATGCAGTAGTAAAATAGTAGTAAAATGGAAGTAAGGCAGTAGTGAAACACAGGAAGCAGTAAAGTAGTAGTAAAGCGGTAGTAAAATGGTCCAATAGTAAAGTGGTGGAATAGTAGTAAAATAGCTCTAAAGTAGTAGTAAAGTTGTAGTAAAATTGTACTCAAGTAGTAGTAAAATGATAGTAAAGTAGTAGTAAAGTAGTAAAATAGCTCTAAAGTGGTAGTAAAGTTGTAGTAAAATTGTACTAAAGTAGTAGTAAAATTGTAGTAAAACAGTAGTAAAGTAGTAGTAAAATGGTAGTGAAGCAATAGTAAAGTAGTAGTAAAGTGGTAGTAAAGTGATAGTAAAGTGGTAGTAAAGCGGTAGTAAAGCTATAGTAAAGCAGTAGTAAAGTGGTAGTAAAGTAGTAGTAAAGCAGTAATAAAGTGGTAGTAAAGTAGTAGTAAAGTGGTAGTAAAGCAGTAGTAAAGTGGTAGTAAAGTGGTAGTAAAGTAGTAGTAAAGTGGTAGTAAAGTGGTAGTAAAGTGGTAGTAAAGCAGTAGTAAGAATGACCTCAGAAGTGTTCGTTGTACAAAAACGTTTCCATATAAAGTAGTGGGGCGGGGGGAATGGCTTCTCCGTGTTTGTATGTTGATCCCTGTTTACACTATTATGTTAAAAAGTACACCAGAATTTACTGGCGCTGGATATTTTGGGTCCCAAAATGTCCCCGCCAGCAGTGGCTGCATTAATTCCTTTAGTCAGAACTGAGCGATGGGCAACACACTGTCGTGAGTCAGGAGTTGTGTGAGGAGCCAGTAGTCAAAATCAGGGATTTCAGTTGGATTATATCTTACCGGCCCAGTGGTTTTTCCTACTTTCTTCAGTAGGCACCATTTTTGAGTGAAAGGCCGAAAGTCAGATTTTTGATGAAATTGTGACCCCGGGGCTTAGGGATTTTTTTAAAAAAAATATATTCTGCAGGTTAAGTTGTCGAGAGCTGAATTCTTTTCCTGTGATAAAAAGCCTTCTCTTTCGACCGCCAAACCTCTCAGGGAAACATTTGCAACCGTTTGGCATCATTTTTGAGTGAATGGCCGAAAGTTAGATTTTTGATGAAATTGTGACCCCGGGGCTTAGATATTTTTTCAAAAAAATCTTTTTCTGCCGCTTAAGTTCTTGAGGGCTGATTTCTTTTCTTTTAATAAAAAGCCTTCTGTTTCGACCGCCAAACCTCTCAGGGGAGCATTTGCATCCGTTTGGCACCATTTTTGATTGAATGGTCGAAAGTCAGATTTTTGATGAAATTGTGACCCTGGGGCTTAGGGATTTTTTCAAAAAAATCGTTTTATACCGGTTAAGTTGTCGAGGGCTGATTTCTATTCCTGAGATAAAAAGCCTTCTGTTTCGACTGCCAAACCTCTCAAGGTTTGCGTCCGTTTGGCACCATTTTTGAGTGAATGGCCGAAAGTCAGATTTTTCATCAAATTGTGACCCCGGGGCTTAGGGATTTTTTTTAAAAAAATATATTCTGCAGGTTAAGTTGTCGAGGGCTGATTTCTTTTCCTGAGATAAAAAGACTTCTGTTTCGACCCCCAAACCTCTCAGGCGAGCATTTGCAACCGTTTGGCACCATTTTTGAGTGAATGGCCAAAAGTCAGATTTTTCATCAAATTGTGACCCCGGGGCTTAGGGATTTTTTCCAAAAAAAAAAATTCTGCCAGTTAAGTTGTTGTCAGCTGATTTATTTTCATGTAATAAAAAGCCTTCTGTTTCGACCGCCAAACCTCTCAGGGGAGCATTTGCATCCGTTTGGCACCATTTGTACAAAATGTTCCTTTCATATCTCCTATTTTCTTGAACAGATCTCTGGTTCTTCCCATTCTGTTTTTTTCCTCTATTGTTTGCATTGCTCGTTTAAGAAGGCCTTCTTGTCTCTCCTTGCTATTCTTTGGAAATCTGCATTCAATTTCCTGTATCTTTCACTATCTCCCTCGCATTTTGCTTGCCTTCTCTCCTCCGCTATTTGTAAGGCCTCGTTGGACAGCCACTTTGCTTTCTTGCATTTCCTTTTCATTGGGATGGTTTTCGTTGTTGCCTCCTGTACAATGTTACGAGCCTCCATCCATAGTTCTTCAGGCACTCTGTCCACCAAATCTAAATCCTTAAACCTGTTCGTCACTTCCACTGTGTATTCATAAGGGATTTGACTTAGATTATATCTTACCGGCCCAGTGGTTTTCCCTACTTGCTTCAGTTTAAGTTTGAATTTTGCTATAAGAAGCTGATGATCTGAGCCCCAGTCAGCTCCAGGTCTTGTTTTTGCTGACTGTATAGAGCCTCTCCATCTTTGGCTGCAGAGAATATAATCAATCTGATTTCGATGCTGCCCATCTGGTGATGTCCATGTGTAGAGTCGTCTCTTGTGTTGTTGGAAAAGCGTGTTTGTGATGACCAGCTTGTTCTCTTGACAGAACTCTATTAGCCTTTGCCCTGCTTCGTTTTGATCTCCAAGGCCAAACTTGCCAGTTGTTCCTTTTATCTCTTGCCTCCCTACTTTAGCATTCCAATCCCCTATAATGAGAAGAACATCCTTCTTTGGTGTCACTTCTATAAGGTGTTGTTAGTCTTCATAGAATTGGTCCATTTCAGTTTCTTCAGCACCAGTAGTTGGTGCATAAACTTGGATTACTGTGATGTTAAAAGGTCTGCCTTGGATTCGTATCGAGATCATTCTATCATTCTATTCTATGTATAACTCCATACCATCCAACATTTCTCCCATGAACATAGGGATGTCCTAAGGAAAAGCAGGATAACATCAGAAACCAGGACAGCTTCAATAAATCTGGGACTGTCCCGGGAAAATTGGGGACAACTGGAAGGTTTGCAAAAGTGGGGAAGTTAAGATCAAGGAACAAGAGAGAAGTCATGAGTGAAGGACAAGCCAAAGGAGATTTTGAGGGAGGAGGCTTATTGGTTTGTTCTTGTTCTTGTTTTTATTGTGTATTTGGTGTTTTTTACCTTGCATTTTTAAGTTGTAAACCAACGTTAAATCTACGGATGAAGGGCAGTATATACAATTAAGAAAATAGTAACAATACTATTGGTTACTATAGACAAGCATGGAATAGTAGTAAAATAGCAGTAAAGTAGTAGTAACATCCATATCTTTCTGGTATAAAGTAGTAGTAAAATGGTAGTAAAACAGTAGTAAAGTAGTAGTAAAATGGTAGTGAAGCAATAGTAAAGTAGTAGTAAAGTGGTAGTAAAGTGGTAGTAAAGTAGTAGTAAAGTGGTAGTAAAGTGGTAGTAAAGCAGTAGTAAAGTGGTAGTAAAATGGTAGTAAAGTAGTAGTAAAGTGGTAGTAAAATGGTAGTAAAGCAGTAGTAAGAATGACCTCAGAAGTGTTCGTTGTACAAAAACGTGCCATGTTGGTAGCCTCAATCACAGAGGTTTTTCCTATTGTTTCCATATAAAGTAGTGGGGCGGGGGGAATGGCTTCTCCGTGTTTGTATGTTGATCCCTGTTTACACTATTATGTTAAAAAGTACACCAGAATTTACTGGCGCTGGATATTTTGGGTCCCAAAATGTCCCCGCCAGCAGTGGCTGCATTAATTCCTTTAGTCAGAACTGAGCGATGGGCAACACACTGTCGTGAGTCAGGAGCTGTGTGAGGAGCCAGTAGTCAAAATCAGGGATTTCAGTTAGATTATATCTTACCGGCCCAGTGGTTTTTCCTACTTTCTTCAGTAGGCACCATTTTTGAGTGAAAGGCCGAAAGTCAGATTTTTGATGAAATTGTGACCCCGGGGCTTAGGTATTTTTTCAAAAAAATCTTTTTCGGCGGGTTAAGTTCTCGAGGGCTGATTTCTTTTCCTGAGATAAAAAGCCTTGTGTTTCGACTGCCAAACCTCTCAGGGGTGCATTTGCATCCGTTTGGCACCATTTTTGAGTGGTGGAATAGTAGTAAAATAGCTTTAAAGTAGTAGTAAAGTAGTAGTAAAATTGTAGTAAAGTAGTAGTAAAATGATCGTAAAACAGTAGTGAAGTAGTAGTATAATGGCATTAAAGTAGTAGTAAAATGGTAGTAAAGTAGTAAAATGGTAGTAAAGTAGTAGTAAGATGGTAGTCAAGTAGTAGTAAGATGGTAGTCAAGTAGTAGTAAAGCAGTAGTAAAGTAGTAGTAAAACAGTATTAAAGTAGTAGTAAGAATGACCTCAGAAGTGTTCGTTCTCCGTGGGGCATACCAGGAGAGGCGGTCCCGAAGGTACGAGGGTCCTAGGCCGTGAAGGGCTTTAAAGGTCAAAAGCAGCACCTTAAATCTGACCCTGTACTCCACCGGGAGCCAGTGCAGCTTGAAAAGCACTGGGTGAATATGCTCCCATGGCAGAGACCCTGTGAGGAGCCTCGCTGCAGCATTCTGTACCCGCTGGAGTTTCTGGGACAGCTTCAAGGGCAGCCCCGCATAGAGCGAATTACAGTAGTCAAGCCTGGAGATGACCGTCGCATGGATCACTGTGGCCAGGTCGGGGCGGGAAAGGTAAGGGACCAACTGCTTGATGCGGCAAAGGTGGAAAAATGTCGCCTTGGCTGTTGCTGTAACTTGCGCCTCCATGGAAAGGGAGGCATCAAGGATTACACCCAAACTCTTAACGGAAGGCAATGGCACTAGTTGGGCCCCCGCAAGGGAAGGGAGTTGGTCCCTCATCCCCATGCCACCCCGACCTAGCCATAGGACCTCTGTCTTCAAAGGATTTAGTTTCAATTGGCTCCCACGAAACCATCCAGCCACAGCTTCCAAGCATCTGGTCAGTGTGTTCGGGGCCGAGTCAGTGTGGCCATCCATCAGCAGATAGAGCTGAGTGTCATCAGCATATTGGTGACAGCCCAGCCCAAAGCTCCGGATAATCTGGGCAAGGGGGCGCATAAAGATGTTAAAAAGCACCGGGGAGAGAATTGCGCCCTGCGGCACTCCACACACCAAGGAGTGGCGCGACGACATTTCCCACCCTAGTGCCACCCTCTGTCCCCGACCAGAGATAAAAGAGCACAACCAGTTACGGGCTATGCCCTGTATCCCCACGTCTGCAAGGCGGTGGTCCAGAAGATCATGATCGACCATGTCAAAGGCTGCTGACAAATCTAAAAGGATCAGCAGTCCTGACCCGCCTCGATCCAGTTGTCTACGGAGATCATCTGTTAGGGCAACCAGAGCCGTCTCCGTCCCAAAACCAGGACGGAAACCGGACTGAAATGGGTCTAATGCCGATGTTTCCTCCAGAAACCTACCAAGCTGTTCAGCAACCGCTCTCTCAATTACCTTACCCAGGTATGGAAGATTTGAAACTGGGCGGTAATTAGATAGGTCTAAGGGATCTAATGAAGTTTAATGGTAGTAAAGCAGTAGTAAGAATGACCTCAGAAGTGTTCGTTGTACAAAAAGGCGCCATGTTGGTAGCCTCAATCACAGAGGTTTTTCCAATTGTTTCCAAATAAAGTAGTAGGTCCTGGGGAATGGCTTCTCAGTGTTTGTATGTTGATCCCTGTTTACACTATTATGTTAAAAAGTACACCAGAATTTACTGGCGTTGGATATTTTGGGTCCCAAAATGTCCCCGCCAGCAGTGGCTGCATTAATTCCTTTAGTCAGAACTGAGCGATGGGCAACACACTGTCGTGAGTCAGGAGCTGTGTGAGGAGCCAGTAGTCAAAATCAGGGATTTCAGATAGATTATATCTTACCGGACAAGTGGTTTTTCCTACTTTCTTCGGTAGGCACCATTTTTGAGTGAATGGCCGAAAGTCAGATTTTTCATCAAATTGTGACCCCGGGGCTTAGGGATTTTTTCAAAAAAATCCTTTTTTTCCGGTTAAGTTGTTGAGGGCTGATTTCTTTTCATGTGATAAAAAGCCTTCTGTTTCGACCGCCAAACCTCTCAGGGGATCATTTGCAACCGTTTGGCACCATTTTTGAGTGAATGGCCGAAAGTCAGATTTTTCATCAAATTGTGACCCCGGGGCTTAGGGATTTTTTCAAAAAAATCCTTTTTTTCCGGTTAAGTTGTTGAGAGCTGATTTCTTTTCATGTGATAAAAAGCCTTCTGTTTTGACCGCCAAACCTCTCAGGGGAGCATTTGCAACCGTTTGGCACCATTTTTGAGTGAATGGCCGAAAGTCAGATTTTTGATCTAATTGTGACCCCGGGGCTTAGGGATTAAAAATATATATATATATATATCTGCAAGTTAAGTTGTCGAGGGCTGATTTCTTTTCCTGTGATAAAAAGCCTTCTGTTTCGACCGCCAAACCTCTCAGGGGTGTATTTGCTTCCGTTTGGCACCATTTTTGATTGGTGGAATAGTAGTAAAATAGCTTTAAAGTAGTACTAAAGTAGTAGTAAAATTATTGTAAAACAGTAGTGAAGTAGTAGTAAAGTAGTAGTAAAATGGCAGTAAAGTAGTATTAAAATGGTAGTAAAGTAGTAGTAAAATGGTAGTAAAGTAGTAGTAAAATGATAGTCGAGTAGTAGTAAAGCGGTAGTAAAGTAGTAGTAAAGCAGTATTAAAGTAGTAGTAAGAATGACCTCAGAAGTGTTCATTGTACAAAAAGTCGCCATGTTGGAAGCCTCAATCACAGAGGTTTTTGTTCTTGTTTTTATTGTGTATTTGGTGTTTTTTACCTTGCATTTTTAAGTTGTAAACCAACCTTAAATCTACGGATGAAGGGCAGTATATACAATTAAGAAAATAGTAACAATACTATTGGTTACTATAGACAAGCATGCCATTGTTCAGGAAGGTCTACTCTATTAATAGGGGTATAAATAGTAAAGTAGTATAAGCAATAAAGTAGCAGTAGTAAAGTGGAAGTAAAGTGGTAGTAAAGCAATAGTAAATCAGAAGTGAAGTAGCAGTTAAGTAATGGTAAAACAATAGTAAACTGATGGAATAGTAGTAAAATAGCAGTAAAGTAGTAGTAATGCAGTAGTAAAATAGTAGTAAAATGGAAGTAAGGCAGTAGTGAAACACAGTAAGCAGTAAAGTAGTAGTAAAGCGGTAGTAAAATGGTCCAATAGTAAAGTGGTGGAATAGTAGTAAAATAGCTCTAAAGTAGTAGTAAAGTTGTAGTAAAATTGTACTCAAGTAGTAGTAAAATGATAGTAAAGTAGTAGTAAAGTAGTAAAATAGCTCTAAAATGGTAGTAAAGTTGTAGTAAAATTGTACTCAAGTAGTAGTAAAATGATAGTAAAGTAGTAGTAAAGTAGTAAAATAGCTCTAAAGTGGTAGTAAAGTTGTAGTAAAATTGTACTAAAGTAGTAGTAAAATGGTAGTGAAACAGTAGTAAAGTAGTAGTAAAATGGTAGTGAAGCAATAGTAAAGTAGTAGTAAAGTGGTAGTAAAGCGGTAGTAAAGCGGTAGTAAAGTAGTAGTAAAGTAGTAGTAAAGTAGTAGTAAAGTGGTAGTAAAGCGGTAGTAAAGTAGTAGTAAAATGGTAGTAAAGTAGTAGTAAAGTGGTAGTAAAATGGTAGTAAAGCAGTAGTAAGAATGACCTCAGAAGTGTTCGTTGTACAAAAACGTGCCATGTTGGTAGCCTCAATCACAGAGGTTTTTCCTATTGTTTCCATATAAAGTAGTGGGGCGGGAGGAATGGCTTCTCAGTGTTTGTATGTTGATCCCTGTTTACACTATTATGTTAAAAAGTACACCAGAATTTACTGGCGCTGGATATTTTGGGTCCCAAAATGTCCCCGCCAGCAGTGGCTGCATTAATTCCTTTAGTCAGAACTGAGCGATGGGCAACACACTGTCGTGAGTCAGGAGCTGTGTGAGGAGCCAGTAGTCAAAATCAGGGATTTCAGTTAGATTATATCTTACCGGCCCAGTGGTTTTTCCTACTTTCTTCAGTAGGCACCATTTTTGAGTGAAAGGCCGAAAGTCAGATTTTTGATGAAATTGTGACCCCGGGGCTTAGGTATTTTTTCAAAAAAATCTTTTTCGGCGGGTTAAGTTCTCGAGGGCTGATTTCTTTTCCTGAGATAAAAAGCCTTGTGTTTCGACTGCCAAACCTCTCAGGGGTGCATTTGCATCCGTTTGGCACCATTTTTGAGTGGTGGAATAGTAGTAAAATAGCTTTAAAGTAGTAGTAAAGTAGTAGTAAAATGATCGTAAAACAGTAGTGAAGTAGTAGTATAATGGCATTAAAGTAGTAGTAAAATGGTAGTAAAGTAGTAAAATGGTAGTAAAGTAGTAGGAAGATGGTAGTCAAGTAGTAGTAAGATGGTAGTCAAGTAGTAGTAAAGCAGTAGTAAAGTAGTAGTAAAACAGTATTAAAGTAGTAGTAAGAATGACCTCAGAAGTGTTCGTTGTACAAAAAGGCGCCATGTTGGTAGCCTCAATCACAGAGGTTTTTCCAGTTGTTTCCATATCAAGTAGTGGGGCGGGGGGAAAGGCTTCTCAGTGTATGATGGTTGATCCCTGTTTATTCTATTATGTTAAAAAGTACACCAGAATTTAGTGGCGTTGGATATTTTGGGTCCCAAAATGTCCCCGCCAGCAGTGGCTGCATAAAATCCTTTAGTCAGAACTGAGCGATGGGCAACACACTGTCGTGAGTCAGGAGCTGTGTGAGGAGCCACTTGTCAAAACTGAGGTGAGGACAAAAGCATACCCTCCAACATTTCTCCGATGAAAATAGGGGTGCCCTGTTCTGTAACAACAATTTTACTACAGTGGTACTAAACTTTGTACGAAATGTTCCTTTCATATCTCCAATTTTCTTGAACAGATCTCTGGTTCTTCCCATTCTGTTGTTTTCCTCTATTGTTTGCATTGCTTGTTTAAGAAGGCCTTCTTGTCTCTCCTTGCTATTCTTTGGAAATCTGCATTCAATTTCCTGTATCTTTCACTATCTCCCTCGCATTTTGCTTGCCTTCTCTCCTCCGCTATTTGTAAGGCCTCGTTGGACAGCCACTTTGCTTTCTTGCATTTCCTTTTCATTGGGATGGTTTTCGTTGTTGCCTCCTGTACAATGTTACGAGCCTCCATCCATAGTTCTTCAGGCACTCTGTCCACCAAATCTAAATCCTTAAACCTGTTCCTCACTTCCACTGTGTATTCATAAGGGATTTGACTTAGATTATATCTTACCGGCCCAGCGGTTTTCCCTACTTGTTTCAGTTTAAGTTTGAATTTTGCTATAAGAAGCTGATGATCTGAGCCCCAGTCAGCTCCAGGTCTTGTTTTTGCTGACTGTATAGAGCCTCTCCATCTTTGGCTGCAGAGAATATAATCAATCTGATTTCGATGCTGCCCATCTGGTGATGTCCATGTGTAGAGTCGTCTCTTGTTTAGTTGGAAAAGCGTGTTTGTGATGACCAGCTTGTTCTCTTGACAGAACTCTATTAGCCTTTCCCTGCTTCGTTTTAATCTCCAAGGCCAAACTTGCCAGTTGTTCCTTTTATCTCTTGCCTCCCTACTTTAGCATTCCAATCCCCTATAATGAGAAGAACATCCTTCTTTGGTGTAACTTCTATAAGGTGTTGTTAGTCTTCATAGAATTGGTCAATTTCAGTTTCTTCAGCACCAGTAGTTGGTGCATAAACTTGGATTACTGTGATGTTAAAAGGTCTGCCTTGGATTCGTATCGAGATCATTCTATCATTCTGTTCTATGTATAACTCCATACCATCCAACATTTCTCCCATGAACATAGGGACGTCCTAAGGAAAAGCAGGATAACATCAGAAACCAGGACAGCTTCAATAAATCTGGGACTGTCCCGGGAAAATTAGGGACAACTGGAAAGTTTGCAAAAGTGGGGAAGTTAAGATCAAGGAACAAGAGAGAAGTCATGAGTGAAGGACAAGCCAAAGGAGAGGTTGAGGGAGGAGGCTTATTGGTTTGTTCTTGTTCTTGTTTTTATTGTGTATTTGGTGTTTTTTACCTTGCATTTTTAAGTTTTAAACCAACGTTAAATCTACGGATGAAGGGCAGTATATACAATTAAGAAAATAGTAACAATACTATTTGTTACTATAGACAAGCATGCCATTGTTCAGGAAGGTCTACTCTATTAATAGGGGTATAAATAGTAAAGTAGTATAAGCAATAAAGTAGCAGTAGTAAAGTGGAAGTAAAGTGGTAGTAAAGCAATAGTAAATCAGAAGTGAAGTAGCAGTTAAGTAATGGTAAAACAATAGTAAAGTGATGGAATAGTAGTAAAATAGCAGTAAAGTAGTAGTAATGCAGTAGTAGTAGTAATGCAGTAGTAAAATAGTAGTAAAATGGAAGTAAGGCAGTAGTGAAACACAGTAAGCAGTAAAGTAGTAGTAAAGCGGTAGTAAAATGGTCCAATAGTAAAGTGGTGGAATAGTAGTAAAATAGCTCTAAAGTAGTAGTAAAGTTGTAGTAAAATTGTACTCAAGTAGTAGTAAAATGATAGTAAAGTAGTAGTAAAGTAGTAAAATAGCTCTAAAGTGGTAGTAAAGTTGTAGTAAAATTGTAGTAAAACAGTAGTAAAGTAGTAGTAAAATGGTAGTGAAGCAACAGTAAAGTAGTAGTAAAGTGATAGTAAAGTGATAGTAAAGTGGTAGTAAAGCGGTAGTAAAGCTGTAGTAAAGCAGTAGTAAAGTGGTAGTAAAGTAGTAGTAAAGTGGTAGTAAAGCAGTAGTAAAGTGGTAGTAAAGTGGTAGTAAAGTGGTAGTAAAGTGGTAGTAAAGCAGTAGTAAGAATGACCTCAGAAGTGTTCGTTGTACAAAAACGTTTCCATATAAAGTAGTGGGGCGGGGGGAATGGCTTCTCCGTGTTTGTATGTTGATCCCTGTTTACACTATTATGTTAAAAAGTACACCAGAATTTACTGGCGCTGGATATTTTGGGTCCCAAAATGTCCCCGCCAGCAGTAGCTGCATTAATTCCTTTAGTCAGAACTGAGCGATGGGCAACACACTGTCGTGAGTCAGGAGCTGTGTGAGGAGCCAGTAGTCAAAATCAGGGATTTCAGTTGGATTATATCTTACCGGCCCAGTGGTTTTTCCTACTTTCTTCAGTAGGCACCATTTTTGAGTGAAAGGCCGAAAGTCAGATTTTTGATGAAATTGTGACCCCGGGGCTTAGGGATTTTTTTAAAAAAAATATATTCTGCAGGTTAAGTTGTCGAGAGCTGAATTCTTTTCCTGTGATAAAAAGCCTTCTCTTTCGACCGCCAAACCTCTCAGGGAAACATTTGCAACCGTTTGGCATCATTTTTGAGTGAATGGCCGAAAGTTAGATTTTTGATGAAATTGTGACCCCGGGGCTTAGATATTTTTTCAAAAAAATCTTTTTCTGCCGCTTAAGTTGTTGAGGGCTGATTTCTTTTCATGTGATAAAAAGCCTTCTGTTTCGACCGCCAAACCTCTCAGGGGAGCATTTGCATCCGTTTGGCACCATTTTTGATTGAATGGTCGAAAGTCAGATTTTTGATGAAATTGTGACCCTGGGGCTTAGGGATTTTTTCAAAAAAATCGTTTTATACCGGTTAAGTTGTCGAGGGCTGATTTCTATTCCTGAGATAAAAAGCCTTCTGTTTCGACTGCCAAACCTCTCAAGGTTTGCGTCCGTTTGGCACCATTTTTGAGTGAATGGCCGAAAGTCAGATTTTTCATCAAATTGTGACCCCGGGGCTTAGGGATTTTTTCAAAAAAATATTTTTCTGCCGGTTAAGTTGTCGAGGGCTGATTTCTTTTCCTGAGATAAAAAGACTTCTGTTTCGACCCCCAAACCTCTCAGGCGAGCATTTGCAACCGTTTGGCACCATTTTTGAGTGAATGGCCGAAAGTCAGATTTTTCATCAAATTGTGACCCCGGGGCTTAGGGATTTTTTCCAAAAAAAAAAATTTTGCCAGTTAAGTTGTTGTCAGCTGATTTCTTTTCATTTAATAAAAAGCCTTCTGTTTCGAACGCCAAACCTCTCAGGGGAGCATTTGCATCCGTTTGGCACCATTTGTACAAAATGTTCCTTTCATATCTCCTATTTTCTTGAACAGATCTCTGGTTCTTCCCATTCTGTTGTTTTCCTCTATTGTTTGCATTGCTCGTTTAAGAAGGCCTTCTTGTCTCTCCTTGCTATTCTTTGGAAATCTGCATTCAATTTCCTGTATCTTTCACTATCTCCCTCGCATTTTGCTTGCCTTCTCTCCTCCGCTATTTGTAAGGCCTCGTTGGACAGCCACTTTGCTTTCTTGCATTTCCTTTTCATTGGGATGGTTTTCGTTGTTGCCTCCTGTACAATGTTACGAGCCTCCATCCATAGTTCTTCAGGCACTCTGTCCACCAAATCTAAATCCTTAAACCTGTTCCTCAAGTAGTAGTAAAATGATAGTAAAGTAGTAGTAAAGTAGTAAAATAGCTCTAAAGTGGTAGTAAAGTTGTAGTAAAATTGTACTAAAGTAGTAGTAAAATGGTAGTAAAACAGTAGTAAAGTAGTAGTAAAATGGTAGTGAAGCAATAGTAAAGTAGTAGTAAAGCAGTAGTAAAGCAGTAGTAAAGTGGTAGTAAAGTGGTAGTAAAGCAGTAGTAAAGTGGTAGTAAAATGGTAGTAAAGTAGTAGTAAAGTGGTAGTAAAATGGTAGTAAAGTAGTAGTAAAGTGGTAGTAAAATGGTAGTAAAGCAGTAGTAAGAATGACCTCAGAAGTGTTCGTTGTACAAAAACGTGCCATGTTGGTAGCCTCAATCACAGAGGTTTTTCCTATTGTTTCCATATAAAGTAGTGGGGCGGGGGGAATGGCTTCTCCGTGTTTGTATGTTGATCCCTGTTTACACTATTATGTTAAAAAGTACACCAGAATTTACTGGCGCTGGATATTTTGGGTCCCAAAATGTCCCCGCCAGCAGTGGCTGCATTAATTCCTTTAGTCAGAACTGAGCGATGGGCAACACACTGTCGTGAGTCAGGAGCTGTGTGAGGAGCCAGTAGTCAAAATCAGGGATTTCAGATAGATTATATCTTACCGGCCCAGTGGTTTTTCCTACTTTCTTCGGTAGGCACCATTTTTGAGTGAATGGCCGAAAGTCAGATTTTTCATCAAATTGTGACCCCGGGGCTTAGGGATTTTTTCAAAAAAATCCTTTTTTTCCGGTTAAGTTGTTGAGGGCTGATTTCTTTTCATGTGATAAAAAGCCTTCTGTTTCGACCGCCAAACCTCTCAGGGGTGCATTTGCATCCGTTTGGCACCATTTTTGAGTGGTGGAATAGTAGTAAAATAGCTTTAAAGTAGTAGTAAAGTAGTAGTAAAATTGTAGTAAAGTAGTAGTAAAATGATCGTAAAACAGTAGTGAAGTAGTAGTATAATGGCATTAAAGTAGTAGTAAAATGGTAGTAAAGTAGTAAAATGGTAGTAAAGTAGTAGTAAGATGGTAGTCAAGTAGTAGTAAGATGGTAGTCAAGTAGTAGTAAAGCAGTAGTAAAGTAGTAGTAAAACAGTATTAAAGTAGTAGTAAGAATGACCTCAGAAGTGTTCGTTGTACAAAAAGGCGCCATGTTGGTAGCCTCAATCACAGAGGTTTTTCCAGTTGTTTCCATATAAAGTAGTGGGGCGGGGGGAAAGGCTTCTCAGTGTTTGATGGTTGATCCCTGTTTACACAATAATAATAATAATAATAATAATAATAATAATAATAATAATAATAATATTTTATTTATACCCCGCCCTCCCCAGCCAAGGCCGGGCTCAGAGCGGCTTACAAACAATAATAAAAACAAGATGAATGATTACAACTTAAAAACAAAAATAAAATACAACATTAAAATAATGGAACATTAAAATATTAAAATGTAGCCTCATCGCAGGAGGAGAAGGAAAAGAAAGGGGGGGGAGAGAGAGAGGGAGGGAATCAAATTGGCTCCAAGCCAAAGGCCAGGTGGAACAACTCTGTCTTACAGGCCCTGCAGGGCCCTGGTCTCATGAGGCAGAGCGTTCCACCAGGCCGGAGCCAGAGTTGAAAAGGCCCTGGCTCTGGTTGAAGCCAATCTAACTTCTTTAGGGCCTGGGACCACTTGGGTGTTGTTATTTATGGACCTTGAGGCTCTCCGTGGGGCATACCAGGAGAGGCGGTCCCGAAGGTACGAGGGTCCTAGGCCGTGAAGGGCTTTAAAGGTCAAAAGCAGCACCTTAAATCTGACCCTGTACTCCACCGGGAGCCAGTGCAGCTTGAAAAGCACTGGGTGAATATGCTCCCATGGCAGAGACCCTGTGAGGAGCCTCGCTGCAGCATTCTGTACCCGCTGGAGTTTCTGGGACAGCTTCAAGGGCAGCCCCGCATAGAGCGAATTACAGTAGTCAAGCCTGGAGATGACCGTCGCATGGATCACTGTGGCCAGGTCGGGGCGGGAAAGGTAAGGGACCAACTGCTTGATGCGGCAAAGGTGGAAAAATGTCGCCTTGGCTGTTGCTGTAACTTGCGCCTCCATGGAAAGGGAGGCATCAAGGATTACACCCAAACTCTTAACGGAAGGCAATGGCACTAGTTGGGCCCCCGCAAGAGAAGGGAGTTGGTCCCTCATCCCCATGCCACCCCGACCTAGCCATAGGACCTCTGTCTTCGAAGGATTTAGTTTCAATTGGCTCCCACGAAACCATCCAGCCACAGCTTCCAAGCATCTGGTCAGTGTGTTCGGGGCCGAGTCAGTGTGGCCATCCATCAGCAGATAGAGCTGAGTGTCATCAGCATATTGGTGACAGCCCAGCCCAAAGCTCCGGATAATCTGGGCAAGGGGGCGCATAAAGATGTTAAAAAGCACCGGGGAGAGAATTGCGCCCTGCGGCACTCCACACACCAAGGAGTGGCGCGACGACATTTCCCTCCCTAGTGCCACCCTCTGTCCCCGACCAGAGATAAAAGAGCACAACCAGTTACGGGCTATGCCCTGTATCCCCACGTCTGCAAGGCGGTGGTCCAGAAGATCATGATCGACCATGTCAAAGGCTGCTGACAAATCTAAAAGGATCAGCAGTCCTGACCCGCCTCGATCCAGTTGTCTACGGAGATCATCTGTTAGGGCAACCAGAGCCGTCTCCGTCCCAAAACCAGGACGGAAACCGGACTGAAATGGGTCTAATGCCGATGTTTCCTCCAGAAACCTACCAAGCTGTTCAGCAACCGCTCTCTCAATTACCTTACCCAGGTATGGAAGATTTGAAACTGGGCGGTAATTGGATAGGTCTAAGGGATCTAATGAAGTTTTTTTTAAGAGTGGACACACCACTGCTTCCTTCAATTCCCCTGGGAATGTCCCCGTGTCAAGGGACAAATTGATAATTTCAACCAGGGGGGTCCGCACAACATCTGGACACTCCCTAATCAGCCAAGACGGGCACGGATCAAGGAGGCAGGTGGTGGGCCTACCAACTTGGAGGAATCTATCCACATCAGTAGGGAGTATCCGATCGAAATGGTCCAACACTGGACCTGAAGTCAGTCGAGGGGCCTCCAGTTCAGTCACTGTATCTAAATTGGCAGGGAGGTCACGGCGGAGCAACAGGACTTTCTCTGCAAAAAAACTCGCGAATGCCTCACAGCTGTGGGTCGAATTTGTGCTTAAATTTGGTTGTCCTCTTAAGGACGTTATTGACCTAATTATTTTAAAAGGTTGTGCCGGGTGAGAGCTAGCGGATGCAATGGAAGCTGCAAAGTAAGATTTCTTAGCAGCTTTCATAGCCATCTCATAGGCTTTCATAAGCGTCCTATAAGATGTTCTTGAGGCTCCGTCACGAGTCCGTCTCCATACTCGCTCTAGCCGTCTGAAATCCCGCTTCATTTTCCGGAGCTCCTCAGTAAACCAAGGGGCCCGGTTTCGACGGGGTCGCAGAGGGCACTTAGGCGCGATCTCATCAATGGCTGCCCAAAGCCGGTTATTCCAGTCCTCCACAAGGTCATCTAATGAGTCGCCAGGAGGAGCAGGGTTCCGCAAGGCTTGTCGGAATCTATCAGGATCCATCAGTTTTCGCGGACGAGCCCAAATAGGTTCGCCACCCGAGCCGGGGAGGAGCGGGAAGTCTATCTTGGCTTTCAGAGCGTAGTGATCAGACCATGGCACTTCCACAGCAGGGAGCATGATCACATCTATGCCAGCCCCAAAGATCAGATCCAGCGTGTGGCCTGCTTGATGAGTGGGGCCCAAAACAACCTGGGAGAGCCCTAGTGTTGCCATGGAATTCACTAGGTCCAGAGCCTGTGAGGAGGGAGCGGCATCGGCATGGACGTTGAAGTCTCCCAAAACCAGTAGGTTTGGGAACTCCAAGGCCCAGCCCGCCACCACCTCCAGCAGGTCTGACAGGGTGGCTGCAGGTGTGCTGGGTGGTCGGTACACCAGCCAGACAGCCAAGCTCTCCTTGGTGCCCCACACGAGACCAACACATTCAATGCCGGAGATCGCCGGTGATGGCAGAGCTCTGAAAGAGCAATCCTCCCGGAATAACAACGCTATGAAATTGTGATCCCGGGGCTTAGGGATTTTTTCAAAAAAATATTTTTCTGCCGGTTAAGTTGTCGAGGGCTGATTTCTTTTCCTGTGATAAAAAGCCTTCTGTTTCGACCGCCAAACCTCTCAGGGGAGCATTTGCAACCATTTGGCACCATTTTTGAATGAATGGCCGAGAGTCAGATTTTATTTTTTTAAAAAAAAAAAAGTAAAGTGGTGGAATAGTAGTAAAATAGCAGTAAAGTAGTAGTAACGCAGTAGTAAAATAGTAGTAAAATGGAAGTAAGGCAGTAGTGAAACAGCAGTAAGCAGTAAAGTAGTAGTAAAGCTGTAGTAAAATGGTCCAATAGTAAAGTGGTGGAATAGTAGTAAAATAGCTCTAAAGTAGTAGTAAAGTTGTAATAAAATTGTACTAAAGTAGTAGTAAAATGATAGTAAAGTGGTAGTAAAGCAGTAGTAAAGTAGTAGTAAAATGGTAGTAAAGCTGTAGTAAAGCAGTAGTAAAATAGTAGTAAGGCAGCAGTAAAGTAGTAGTAAAGTGGTAGTAAAGCTGTAGTAGAGCAGTAGTAAAGTAGTAGTAAAGCAGCAGTAAAGTGGTAGTACAGTAGTAGTAAAATGGTAGTAAAGCAGTAGTAAGAATGACCTCAGAAGTGTTCGTTGTACAAAAAGGCGCCATGTTGGTAGCCTCAATCACAGAGGTTTTTCCAATTGTTTCCAAATAAAGTAGTAGGTCCTGGGGAATGGCTTCTCAGTGTTTGTATGTTGATCCCTGTTTACACTATTATGTTAAAAAGTACACCAGAATTTACTGGCGTTGGATATTTTGGGTCCCAAAATGTCCCCGCCAGCAGTGGCTGCATTAATTCCTTTAGTCAGAACTGAGCGATGGGCAACACACTGTCGTGAGTCAGGAGCTGTGTGAGGAGCCAGTAGTCAAAATCAGGGATTTCAGATAGATTATATCTTACCGGCCCAGTGGTTTTTCCTACTTTCTTCGGTAGGCACCATTTTTGAGTGAATGGCCGAAAGTCAGATTTTTCATCAAATTGTGACCCCGGGGCTTAGGGATTTTTTCAAAAAAATCCTTTTTTTCCGGTTAAGTTGTTGAGGGCTGATTTCTTTTCATGTGATAAAAAGCCTTCTGTTTCGACCGCCAAACCTCTCAGGGGAGCATTTGCAACCGTTTGGCACCATTTTTGAGTGAATGGCCGAAAGTCAGATTTTTGATCTAATTGTGACCCCGGGGCTTAGGGATTTAAAAATATATATATATATATATCTGCAAGTTAAGTTGTCGAGGGCTGATTTCTTTTCCTGTGATAAAAAGCCTTCTGTTTCGACCGCCAAACCTCTCAGGGGTGTATTTGCTTCCGTTTGGCACCATTTTTGAGTGGTGGAATAGTAGTAAAATAGCTTTAAAGTAGTACTAAAGTAGTAGTAAAATTATTGTAAAACAGTAGTGAAGTAGTAGTAATGTAGTAGTAAAATGGCAGTAAAGTAGTATTAAAATGGTAGTAAAGTAGTAGTAAAATGGTAGTAAAGTAGTAGTAAAATGATAGTCAAGTAGTAGTAAAGCGGTAGTAAAGTAGTAGTAAAGCAGTATTAAAGTAGTAGTAAGAATGACCTCAGAAGTGTTCATTGTACAAAAAGTCGCCATGTTGGAAGCCTCAATCACAGAGGTTTTTCCAGTTGTTTCCATATCAAGTAGTGGGGCGGGGGGAAAGGCTTCTCAGTGTATGATGGTTGATCCCTGTTTATTCTATTATGTTAAAAAGTACACCAGAATTTAGTGGCGTTGGATATTTTGGGTCCCAAAATGTCCCCGCCAGCAGTGGCTGCATAAAATCCTTTAGTCAGAACAGAGCGATGGGCAACACACTGTCGTGAGTCAGGAGCTGTGTGAGGAGCCACTTGTCAAAACTGAGGTGAGGACAAAAGCATACCCTCCAACATTTCTCCGATGAAAATAGGGGTGCCCTGTTCTGTAACAACAATTTTACTACAGTGGTACTAAACTTTGTACGAAATGTTCCTTTCATATCTCCAATTTTCTTGAACAGATCTCTGGTTCTTCCCATTCTGTTGTTTTCCTCTCTTGTTTGCATTGCTCGTTTAAGAAGGCCTTCTTGTCTCTCCTTGCTATTCTTTGGAAATCTGCATTCAATTTCCTGTATCTTTCACTATCTCCCTCGCATTTTGCTTGCCTTCTCTCCTCCGCTATTTGTAAGGCCTCGTTGGACAGCCACTTTGCTTTCTTGCATTTCCTTTTCATTGGGATGGTTTTCGTTGTTGCCTCCTGTACAATGTTACGAGCCTCCATCCATAGTTCTTCAGGCACTCTGTCCACCAAATCTAAATCCTTAAACCTGTTCCTCACTTCCACTGTGTATTCATAAGGGATTTGACTTAGATTATATCTTACCGGCCCAGTGGTTTTCCCTACTTTCTTCAGTTTAAGTTTGAATTTTGCTATAAGAAGCTGATGATCTGAGCCCCAGTCAGCTCCAGGTCTTGTTTTTGCTGACTGTATAGAGCCTCTCCATCTTTGGCTGCAGAGAATATAATCAATCTGATTTCGATGCTGCCCATCTGGTGATGTCCATGTGTAGAGTCGTCTCTTGGGTTGTTGGAAAAGCGTGTTTGTGATGACCAGCTTGTTCTCTTGACAGAACTCTATTAGCCTTTGCCCTGCTTCGTTTTGATCTCCAAGGCCAAACTTGCCAGTTGTTCCTTTTATCTCTTGCCTCCCTACTTTAGCATTCCAATCCCCTATAATGAGAAGAACATCCTTCTTTGGTGTCACTTCTATAAGGTGTTGTTAGTCTTCATAGAATTGGTCAATTTCAGTTTCTTCAGCACCAGTAGTTGGTGCATAAACTTGGATTACTGTGATGTTAAAAGGTCTGCCTTGGATTCGTATCGAGATCATTCTATCATTCTATTCTATGTATAACTCCATACCATCCAACATTTCTCCCATGAACATAGGGATGTCCTAAGGAAAAGCAGGATAACATCAGAAACCAGGACAGCTTCAATAAATCTGGGACAGTCCCGGGAAAATTAGGGACAACTGGAAGGTTTGCAAAAGTGGGGAAGTTAAGATCAAGGAACAAGAGAGAAGTCATGAGTGAAGGACAAGCCAAAGGAGATTTTGAGGGAGGAGGCTTATTGGTTTGTTCTTGTTCTTGTTTTTATTGTGTATTTGGTGTTTTTTACCTTGCATTTTTAAGTTGTAAACCAACCTTAAATCTACGGATGAAGGGCAGTATATACAATTAAGAAAATAGTAACAATACTATTGGTTACTATAGACAAGCATGCCATTGTTCAGGAAGGTCTACTCTATTAATAGGGGTATAAATAGTAAAGTAGTATAAGCAATAAAGTAGCAGTAGTAAAGTGGAAGTAAAGTGGTAGTAAAGCAATAGTAAATCAGAAGTGAAGTAGCAGTTAAGTAATGGTAAAACAATAGTAAAGTGATGGAATAGTAGTAAAATAGCAGTAAAGTAGTAGTAATGCAGTAGTAAAATAGTAGTAAAATGGAAGTAAGGCAGTAGTGAAACACAGTAAGCAGTAAAGTAGTAGTAAAGCGGTAGTAAAATGGTCCAATAGTAAAGTGGTGGAATAGTAGTAAAATAGCTCTAAAGTAGTAGTAAAGTTGTAGTAAAATTGTACTCAAGTAGTAGTAAAATGATAGTAAAGTAGTAGTAAAGTAGTAAAATAGCTCTAAAGTGGTAGTAAAGTTGTAGTAAAATTGTACTAAAGTAGTAGTAAAATGGTAGTAAAACAGTAGTAAAGTAGTAGTAAAATGGTAGTGAAGCAATAGTAAAGTAGTAGTAAAGTGGTAGTAAAGTGGTAGTAAAGCGGTAGTAAAGTAGTAGTAAAGTGGTAGTAAAGCGGTAGTAAAGTGGTAGTAAAGTAGTAGTAAAGTTGTAGTAAAGTGGTAGTAAAGCAGTAGTAAGAATGACCTCAGAAGTGTTCGTTGTACAAAAACGTTTCCATATAAAGTAGTGGGGCGGGGGGAATGGCTTCTCCGTGTTTGTATGTTGATCCCTGTTTACACTATTATGTTAAAAAGAACACCAGAATTTACTGGCGCTGGATATTTTGGGTCCCAAAATGTCCCCGCCAGCAGTAGCAGTAAAGTGGTAGTAAAGCAGTAGTAAAGTGGTAGTAAAGTAGTAGTAAAGTGGTAGTAAAGCGGTAGTAAAGTAGTAGTAAAGTAGTAGTAAAGTGGTAGTAAAATGGTAGTAAAGTAGTAGTAAAGTGGTAGTAAAATGGTAGTAAAGCAGTAGTAAGAATGACCTCAGAAGTGTTCGTTGTACAAAAAGGCGCCATGTTGGTAGCCTCAATCACAGAGGTTTTTCCAATTGTTTCCAAATAAAGTAGTAGGTCCTGGGGAATGGCTTCTCAGTGTTTGTATGTTGATCCCTGTTTACACTATTATGTTAAAAAGTACACCAGAATTTACTGGCGCTGGATATTTTGGGTCCCAAAATGTCCCCGCCAGCAGTGGCTGCATTAATTCCTTTAGTCAGAACTGAGCGATGGGCAACACACTGTCGTGAGTCAGGAGCTGTGTGAGGAGCCAGTAGTCAAAATCAGGGATTTCAGTTAGATTATATCTTACCGGCCCAGTGGTTTTTCCTACTTTCTTCAGTAGGCACCATTTTTGAGTGAAAGGCCGAAAGTCAGATTTTTGATGAAATTGTGACCCCGGGGCTTAGGTATTTTTTCAAAAAAATCTTTTTCGGCGGGTTAAGTTCTCGAGGGCTGATTTCTTTTCCTGAGATAAAAAGCCTTGTGTTTCGACTGCCAAACCTCTCAGGGGTGCATTTGCATCCGTTTGGCACCATTTTTGAGTGGTGGAATAGTAGTAAAATAGCTTTAAAGTAGTAGTAAAGTAGTAGTAAAATGATCGTAAAACAGTAGTGAAGTAGTAGTATAATGGCATTAAAGTAGTAGTAAAATGGTAGTAAAGTAGTAAAATGGTAGTAAAGTAGTAGTAAGATGGTAGTCAAGTAGTAGTAAGATGGTAGTCAAGTAGTAGTAAAGCAGTAGTAAAGTAGTAGTAAAACAGTATTAAAGTAGTAGTAAGAATGACCTCAGAAGTGTTCGTTGTACAAAAAGGCGCCATGTTGGTAGCCTCAATCACAGAGGTTTTTCCAGTTGTTTCCATATAAAGTAGTGGGGCGGGGGGAAAGGCTTCTCAGTGTTTGATGGTTGATCCCTGTTTACACTATAATAATAATAACAATAATAATAATAATAATAATAATAATAATAATAATAATAATAATAATATTTTATTTATACCCCGCCCTCCCCAGCCAAGGCCGGGCTCAGAGCGGCTTACAAACAATAATAAAAACAAGATGAATGATTACAACTTAAAAACAAAAATAAAATACAACATTAAAATAATGGAACATTAAAATATTAAAATGTAGCCTCATCGCAAGAGGAGAAGGAAAAGAAAGGGGGGGGAGAGAGAGAGGGAGGGAATCAAATTGGCTCCAAGCCAAAGGCCAGGTGGAACAACTCTGTCTTACAGGCCCTGCAGGGCCCTGGTCTCATGAGGCAGAGCGTTCCACCAGGCCGGAGCCAGAGTTGAAAAGGCCCTGGCTCTGGTTGAAGCCAATCTAACTTCTTTAGGGCCTGGGACCACTTGGGTGTTGTTATTTATGGACCTTGATGCTCTCCGTGGGGCATACCAGGAGAGGCGGTCCCGAAGGTACGAGGGTCCTAGGCCGTGAAGGGCTTTAAAGGTCAAAAGCAGCACCTTAAATCTGACCCTGTACTCCACCGGGAGCCAGTGCAGCTTGAAAAGCACTGGGTGAATATGCTCCCATGGCAGAGACCCTGTGAGGAGCCTCGCTGCAGCATTCTGTACCCGCTGGAGTTTCTGGGACAGCTTCAAGGGCAGCCCCGCATAGAGCGAATTACAGTAGTCAAGCCTGGAGATGACCGTCGCATGGATCACTGTGGCCAGGTCGGGGCGGGAAAGGTAAGGGACCAACTGCTTGATGCGGCAAAGGTGGAAAAATGTCGCCTTGGCTGTTGCTGTAACTTGCGCCTCCATGGAAAGGGAGGCATCAAGGATTACACCCAAACTCTTAACGGAAGGCAATGGCACTAGTTGGGCCCCCGCAAGAGAAGGGAGTTGGTCCCTCATCCCCATGCCACCCCGACCTAGCCATAGGACCTCTGTCTTCGAAGGATTTAGTTTCAATTGGCTCCCACGAAACCATCCAGCCACAGCTTCCAAGCATCTGGTCAGTGTGTTCGGGGCCGAGTCAGTGTGGCCATCCATCAGCAGATAGAGCTGAGTGTCATCAGCATATTGGTGACAGCCCAGCCCAAAGCTCCGGATAATCTGGGCAAGGGGGCGCATAAAGATGTTAAAAAGCACCGGGGAGAGAATTGCGCCCTGCGGCACTCCACACACCAAGGAGTGGCACGACGACATTTCCCTCCCTAGTGCCACCCTCTGTCCCCGACCAGAGATAAAAGAGCACAACCAGTTACGGGCTATGCCCTGTATCCCCACGTCTGCAAGGCGGTGGTCCAGAAGATCATGATCGACCATGTCAAAGGCTGCTGACAAATCTAAAAGGATCAGCAGTCCTGACCCGCCTCGATCCAGTTGTCTACGGAGATCATCTGTTAGGGCAACCAGAGCCGTCTCCGTCCCAAAACCAGGACGGAAACCGGACTGAAATGGGTCTAATGCCGATGTTTCCTCCAGAAACCTACCAAGCTGTTCAGCAACCGCTCTCTCAATTACCTTACCCAGGTATGGAAGATTTGAAACTGGGCGGTAATTGGATAGGTCTAAGGGATCTAATGAAGTTTTTTTTAAGAGTGGACACACCACTGCTTCCTTCAATTCCCCTGGGAATGTCCCCGTGTCAAGGGACAAATTGATAATTTCAACCAGGGGGGTCCGCACAACATCTGGACACTCCCTAATCAGCCAAGACGGGCACGGATCAAGGAGGCAGGTGGTGGGCCTACCAACTTGGAGGAATCTATCCACATCAGTAGGGAGTATCCGATCGAAATGGTCCAACACTGGACCTGAAGTCAGTCGAGGGGCCTCCAGTTCAGTCACTGTATCTAAATTGGCAGGGAGGTCACGGCGGAGCAACAGGACTTTCTCTGCAAAAAAACTCGCGAATGCCTCACAGCTGTGGGTCGAATTTGTGCTTAAATTTGGTTGTCCTCTTAAGGACGTTATTGACCTAATTATTTTAAAAGGTTGTGCCGGGTGAGAGCTAGCGGATGCAATGGAAGCTGCAAAGTAAGATTTCTTAGCAGCTTTCATAGCCATCTCATAGGCTTTCATAAGCGTCCTATAAGATGTTCTTGAGGCTCCGTCACGAGTCCGTCTCCATACTCGCTCTAGCCGTCTGAAATCCCGCTTCATTTTCCGGAGCTCCTCAGTAAACCAAGGGGCCCGGTTTCGACGGGGTCGCAGAGGGCGCTTAGGCGCGATCTCATCAATGGCTGCCAAGAGCCGGTTATTCCAGTCCTCCACAAGGTCATCTATTGAGTCGCCAGGAGGAGCAGGGTTCCGCAAGGCTTGTCGGAATCTATCAGGATCCATCAGTTTTCGCGGACGAGCCCAAATAGGTTCGCCACCCGAGCCGGGGAGGAGCGGGAAGTCTATCTTGGCTTTCAGAGCGTAGTGATCAGACCATGGCACTTCCACAGCAGGGAGCATGATCACATCTATGCCAGCCCCAAAGATCAGATCCAGCGTGTGGCCTGCTTGATGAGTGGGGCCCAAAACAACCTGGGAGAGCCCTAGTGTTGCCATGGAATTCACTAGGTCCAGAGCCTGTGAGGAGGGAGCGGCATCGGCATGGACGTTGAAGTCTCCCAAAACCAGTAGGTTTGGGAACTCCAAGGCCCAGCCCGCCACCACCTCCAGCAGGTCTGACAGGGTGGCTGCAGGTGTGCTGGGTGGTCGGTACACCAGCCAGACAGCCAAGCTCTCCTTGGTGCCCCACACGAGACCAACACATTCAATGCCGGAGATCGCCGGTGATGGCAGAGCTCTGAAAGAGCAATCCTCCCGGAATAACAACGCTATGAAATTGTGATCCCGGGGCTTAGGGATTTTTTCAAAAAAATCTTTTTCTGCCGGTTAAGTTGTCGAGGGCTGATTTCTTTTCCTGTGATAAAAAGCCTTCTGTTTCGACCGCCAAACCTCTCAGGGGAGCATTTGCAACCATTTGGCACCATTTTTGAATGAATGGCCGAGAGTCAGATTTTATTTTTTTAAAAAAAAAAAGTAAAGTGGTGGAATAGTAGTAAAATAGCAGTAAAGTAGTAGTAACGCAGTAGTAAAATAGTAGTAAAATGGAAGTAAGGCAGTAGTGAAACAGCAGTAAGCAGTAAAGTAGTAGTAAAGCTGTAGTAAAATGGTCCAATAGTAAAGTGGTGGAATAGTAGTAAAATAGCTCTAAAGTAGTAGTAAAGTTGTAATAAAATTGTACTAAAGTAGTAGTAAAATGATAGTAAAGTAGTAGTAAAGCAGTAGTAAAGTAGTAGTAAAATGGTAGTAAAGCTGTAGTAAAGCAGTAGTAAAATAGTAGTAAGGCAGCAGTAAAGTAGTAGTAAAGTGGTAGTAAAGCTGTAGTAGAGCAGTAGTAAAGTAGTAGTAAAGCAGCAGTAAAGTGGTAGTACAGTAGTAGTAAAATGGTAGTAAAGCAGTAGTAAGAATGACCTCAGAAGTGTTCGTTGTACAAAAAGGCGCCATGTTGGTAGCCTCAATCACAGAGGTTTTTCCAATTGTTTCCAAATAAAGTAGTAGGTCCTGGGGAATGGCTTCTCAGTGTTTGTATGTTGATCCCTGTTTACACTATTATGTTAAAAAGTACACCAGAATTTACTGGCGTTGGATATTTTGGGTCCCAAAATGTCCCCGCCAGCAGTGGCTGCATTAATTCCTTTAGTCAGAACTGAGCGATGGGCAACACACTGTCGTGAGTCAGGAGCTGTGTGAGGAGCCAGTAGTCAAAATCAGGGATTTCAGATAGATTATATCTTACCGGCCCAGTGGTTTTTCCTACTTTCTTCGGTAGGCACCATTTTTGAGTGAATGGCCGAAAGTCAGATTTTTCATCAAATTGTGACCCCGGGGCTTAGGGATTTTTTCAAAAAAATCCCTTTTTTCCGGTTAAGTTGTTGAGGGCTGATTTCTTTTCATGTGATAAAAAGCCTTCTGTTTCGACCGCCAAACCTCTCAGGGGAGCATTTGCAACCGTTTGGCACCATTTTTGAGTGAATGTCCGAAAGTCAGATTTTTCATCAAATTGTGACCCCGGGGCTTAGGGATTTTTTCAAAAAAATCCTTTTTTTCCGGTTAAGTTGTTGAGAGCTGATTTCTTTTCATGTGATAAAAAGCCTTCTGTTTTGACCGCCAAACCTCTCAGGGGAGCATTTGCAACCGTTTGGCACCATTTTTGAGTGAATGGCCGAAAGTCAGATTTTTGATCTAATTGTGACCCCGGGGCTTAGGGATTTTTTCAAAAAAATCCTTTTTTTCCGGTTAAGTTGTTGAGGGCTGATTTCTTTTCATGTGATAAAAAGCCTTCTGTTTCGACCGCCAAACCTCTCAGGGGAGCATTTGCAACCGTTTGGCACCATTTTTGAGTGAATGGCCGAAAGTCAGATTTTTCATCAAATTGTGACCCCGGGGCTTAGGGATTTTTTCAAAAAAATCCTTTTTTTCCGGTTAAGTTGTTGAGAGCTGATTTCTTTTCATGTGATAAAAAGCCTTCTGTTTTGACCGCCAAACCTCTCAGGGGAGCATTTGCAACCGTTTGGCACCATTTTTGAGTGAATGGCCGAAAGTCAGATTTTTGATCTAATTGTGACCCCGGGGCTTAGGGATTTAAAAATATATATATATATATATCTGCAAGTTAAGTTGTCGAGGGCTGATTTCTTTTCCTGTGATAAAAAGCCTTCTGTTTCGACCGCCAAACCTCTCAGGGGTGTATTTGCTTCCGTTTGGCACCATTTTTGAGTGGTGGAATAGTAGTAAAATAGCTTTAAAGTAGTACTAAAGTAGTAGTAAAATTATTGTAAAACAGTAGTGAAGTAGTAGTAATGTAGTAGTAAAATGGCAGTAAAGTAGTATTAAAATGGTAGTAAAGTAGTAGTAAAATGGTAGTAAAGTAGTAGTAAAATGATAGTCAAGTAGTAGTAAAGCGGTAGTAAAGTAGTAGTAAAGCAGTATTAAAGTAGTAGTAAGAATGACCTCAGAAGTGTTCATTGTACAAAAAGTCGCCATGTTGGAAGCCTCAATCACAGAGGTTTTTCCAGTTGTTTCCATATCAAGTAGTGGGGCGGGGGGAAAGGCTTCTCAGTGTATGATGGTTGATCCCTGTTTATTCTATTATGTTAAAAAGTACACCAGAATTTAGTGGCGTTGGATATTTTGGGTCCCAAAATGTCCCCGCCAGCAGTGGCTGCATAAAATCCTTTAGTCAGAACAGAGCGATGGGCAACACACTGTCGTGAGTCAGGAGCTGTGTGAGGAGCCACTTGTCAAAACTGAGGTGAGGACAAAAGCATACCCTCCAACATTTCTCCGATGAAAATAGGGGTGCCCTGTTCTGTAACAACAATTTTACTACAGTGGTACTAAACTTTGTACGAAATGTTCCTTTCATATCTCCAATTTTCTCGAACAGATCTCTGGTTCTTCCCATTCTGTTGTTTTCCTCTCTTGTTTGCATTGCTCGTTTAAGAAGGCCTTCTTGTCTCTCCTTGCTATTCTTTGGAAATCTGCATTCAATTTCCTGTATCTTTCACTATCTCCCTCGCATTTTGCTTGCCTTCTCTCCTCCGCTATTTGTAAGGCCTCGTTGGACAGCCACTTTGCTTTCTTGCATTTCCTTTTCATTGGGATGGTTTTCGTTGTTGCCTCCTGTACAATGTTACGAGCCTCCATCCATAGTTCTTCAGGCACTCTGTCCACCAAATCTAAATCCTTAAACCTGTTCGTCACTTCCACTGTGTATTCATAAGGGATTTGACTTAGATTATATCTTACCGGCCCAGTGGTTTTCCCTACTTTCTTCAGTTTAAGTTTGAATTTTGCTATAAGAAGCTGATGATCTGAGCCCCAGTCAGCTCCAGGTCTTGTTTTTGCTGACTGTATAGAGCCTTTCCATCTTTGGCTGCAGAGAATATAATCAATCTGATTTCGATGCTGCCCATCTGGTGATGTCCATGTGTAGAGTCGTCTCTTGGGTTGTTGGAAAAGCGTGTTTGTGATGACCAGCTTGTTCTCTTGACAGAACTCTATTAGCCTTTGCCCTGCTTCGTTTTGATCTCCAAGGCCAAACTTGCCAGTTGTTCCTTTTATCTCTTGCCTCCCTACTTTAGCATTCCAATCCCCTATAATGAGAAGAACATCCTTCTTTGGTGTCACTTCTATAAGGTGTTGTTAGTCTTCATAGAATTGGTCAATTTCAGTTTCTTCAGCACCAGTAGTTGGTGCATAAACTTGGATTACTGTGATGTTAAAAGGTCTGCCTTGGATTCGTATCGAGATCATTCTATCATTCTATTCTATGTATAACTCCATACCATCCAACATTTCTCCCATGAACATAGGGATGTCCTAAGGAAAAGCAGGATAACATCAGAAACCAGGACAGCTTCAATAAATCTGGGACAGTCCCGGGAAAATTAGGGACAACTGGAAGGTTTGCAAAAGTGGGGAAGTTAAGATCAAGGAACAAGAGAGAAGTCATGAGTGAAGGACAAGCCAAAGGAGATTTTGAGGGAGGAGGCTTATTGGTTTGTTCTTGTTCTTGTTTTTATTGTGTATTTGGTGTTTTTTACCTTGCATTTTTAAGTTGTAAACCAACCTTAAATCTACGGATGAAGGGCAGTATATACAATTAAGAAAATAGTAACAATACTATTGGTTACTATAGACAAGCATGCCATTGTTCAGGAAGGTCTACTCTATTAATAGGGGTATAAATAGTAAAGTAGTATAAGCAATAAAGTAGCAGTAGTAAAGTGGAAGTAAAGTGGTAGTAAAGCAATAGTAAATCAGAAGTGAAGTAGCAGTTAAGTAATGGTAAAACAATAGTAAAGTGATGGAATAGTAGTAAAATAGCAGTAAAGTAGTAGTAATGCAGTAGTAAAATAGTAGTAAAATGGAAGTAAGGCAGTAGTGAAACACAGTAAGCAGTAAAGTAGTAGTAAAGCGGTAGTAAAATGGTCCAATAGTAAAGTGGTGGAATAGTAGTAAAATAGCTCTAAAGTAGTAGTAAAGTTGTAGTAAAATTGTACTCAAGTAGTAGTAAAATGATAGTAAAGTAGTAGTAAAGTAGTAAAATAGCTCTAAAGTGGTAGTAAAGTTGTAGTAAAATTGTACTAAAGTAGTAGTAAAATGGTAGTAAAACAGTACTAAAGTAGTAGTAAAATGGTAGTGAAGCAATAGTAAAATAGTAGTAAAGTGGTAGTAAAGTGGTAGTAAAGTAGCAGTAAAGTGGTAGTAAAGCAGTAGTAAAGTGGTAGTAAAGTAGTAGTAAAGTGGTAGTAAAGCGGTAGTAAAGCAGTAGTAAAGTGGTAGTAAAATGGTAGTAAAGTGGTAGTAAAATGGTAGTAAAGTAGTAGTAAAGTGGTAGTAAAATGGTAGTAAAGCAGTAGTAAGAATGACCTCAGAAGTGTTCGTTGTACAAAAACGTGCCATGTTGGTAGCCTCAATCACAGAGGTTTTTCCTATTGTTTCCATATAAAGTAGTGGGGCGGGGGGAATGGCTTCTCCGTGTTTGTATGTTGATCCCTGTTTACACTATTATGTTAAAAAGTACACCAGAATTTACTGGCGCTGGATATTTTGGGTCCCAAAATGTCCCCGCCAGCAGTGGCTGCATTAATTCCTTTAGTCAGAACTGAGCGATGGGCAACACACTGTCGTGAGTCAGGAGCTGTGTGAGGAGCCAGTAGTCAAAATCAGGGATTTCAGTTAGATTATATCTTACCGGCCCAGTGGTTTTTCCTACTTTCTTCAGTAGGCACCATTTTTGAGTGAAAGGCCGAAAGTCAGATTTTTGATGAAATTGTGACCCTGGGGCTTAGGTATTTTTTCAAAAAAATCTTTTTCGGCGGGTTAAGTTCTCGAGGGCTGATTTCTTTTCCTGAGATAAAAAGCCTTGTGTTTCGACTGCCAAACCTCTCAGGGGTGCATTTGCATCCGTTTGGCACCATTTTTGAGTGGTGGAATAGTAGTAAAATAGCTTTAAAGTAGTAGTAAAGTAGTAGTAAAATTGTAGTAAAGTAGTAGTAAAATGATCGTAAAACAGTAGTGAAGTAGTAGTATAATGGCATTAAAGTAGTAGTAAAATGGTAGTAAAGTAGTAAAATGGTAGTAAAGTAGTAGTAAGATGTTAGTCAAGTAGTAGTAAGATGGTAGTCAAGTAGTAGTAAAGCAGTAGTAAAGTAGTAGTAAAACAGTATTAAAGTAGTAGTAAGAATGACCTCAGAAGTGTTCGTTGTACAAAAAGGCGCCATGTTGGTAGCCTCAATCACAGAGGTTTTTCCAGTTGTTTCCATATAAAGTAGTGGGGCGGGGGGAAAGGCTTCTCAGTGTTTGATGGTTGATCCCTGTTTACACTATAATAATAATAATAATAATAATAATAATAATAATAATAATAATAATAATATTTTATTTATACCCCGCCCTCCCCAGCCAAGGCCGGGCTCAGAGCGGCTTACAAACAATAATAAAAACAAGATGAATGATTACAACTTAAAAACAAAAATAAAATACAACATTAAAATAATGGAACATTAAAATATTAAAATGTAGCCTCATCGCAGGAGGAGAAGGAAAAGAAAGGGGGGGAAAAAAGAGAGAGAGGGAGGGAATCAAATTGGCTCCAAGCCAAAGGCCAGGTGGAACAACTCTGTCTTACAGGCCCTGCAGGGCCCTGGTCTCATGAGGCAGAGCGTTCCACCAGGCCGGAGCCAGAGTTGAAAAGGCCCTGGCTCTGGTTGAAGCCAATCTAACTTCTTTAGGGCCTGGGACCACTTGGGTGTTGTTATTTATGGACCTTGAGGCTCTCCGTGGGGCATACCAGGAGAGGCGGTCCCGAAGGTACGAGGGTCCTAGGCCGTGAAGGGCTTTAAAGGTCAAAAGCAGCACCTTAAATCTGACCCTGTACTCCACCGGGAGCCAGTGCAGCTTGAAAAGCACTGGGTGAATATGCTCCCATGGCAGAGACCCTGTGAGGAGCCTCGCTGCAGCATTCTGTACCCGCTGGAGTTTCTGGGACAGCTTCAAGGGCAGCCCCGCATAGAGCGAATTACAGTAGTCAAGCCTGGAGATGACCGTCGCATGGATCACTGTGGCCAGGTCGGGGCGGGAAAGGTAAGGGACCAACTGCTTGATGCGGCAAAGGTGGAAAAATGTCGCCTTGGCTGTTGCTGTAACTTGCGCCTCCATGGAAAGGGAGGCATCAAGGATTACACCCAAACTCTTAACGGAAGGCAATGGCACTAGTTGGGCCCCCGCAAGAGAAGGGAGTTGGTCCCTCATCCCCATGCCACCCCGACCTAGCCATAGGACCTCTGTCTTCGAAGGATTTAGTTTCAATTGGCTCCCACGAAACCATCCAGCCACAGCTTCCAAGCATCTGGTCAGTGTGTTCGGGGCCGAGTCAGTGTGGCCATCCATCAGCAGATAGAGCTGAGTGTCATCAGCATATTGGTGACAGCCCAGCCCAAAGCTCCGGATAATCTGGGCAAGGGGGCGCATAAAGATGTTAAAAAGCACCGGGGAGAGAATTGCGCCCTGCGGCACTCCACACACCAAGGAGTGGCGCGACGACATTTCCCTCCCTAGTGCCACCCTCTGTCCCCGACCAGAGATAAAAGAGCACAACCAGTTACGGGCTATGCCCTGTATCCCCACGTCTGCAAGGCGGTGGTCCAGAAGATCATGATCGACCATGTCAAAGGCTGCTGACAAATCTAAAAGGATCAGCAGTCCTGACCCGCCTCGATCCAGTTGTCTACGGAGATCATCTGTTAGGGCAACCAGAGCCGTCTCCGTCCCAAAACCAGGACGGAAACCGGACTGAAATGGGTCTAATGCCGATGTTTCCTCCAGAAACCTACCAAGCTGTTCAGCAACCGCTCTCTCAATTACCTTACCCAGGTATGGAAGATTTGAAACTGGGCGGTAATTGGATAGGTCTAAGGGATCTAATGAAGTTTTTTTTAAGAGTGGACACACCACTGCTTCCTTCAATTCCCCTGGGAATGTCCCCGTGTCAAGGGACAAATTGATAATTTCAACCAGGGGGGTCCGCACAACATCTGGACACTCCCTAATCAGCCAAGACGGGCACGGATCAAGGAGGCAGGTGGTGGGCCTACCAACTTGGAGGAATCTATCCACATCAGTAGGGAGTATCCGATCGAAATGGTCCAACACTGGACCTGAAGTCAGTCGAGGGGCCTCCAGTTCAGTCACTGTATCTAAATTGGCAGGGAGGTCACGGCGGAGCAACAGGACTTTCTCTGCAAAAAAACTCGCGAATGCCTCACAGCTGTGGGTCGAATTTGTGCTTAAATTTGGTTGTCCTCTTAAGGACGTTATTGACCTAATTATTTTAAAAGGTTGTGCCGGGTGAGAGCTAGCGGATGCAATGGAAGCTGCAAAGTAAGATTTCTTAGCAGCTTTCATAGCCATCTCATAGGCTTTCATAAGCGTCCTATAAGATGTTCTTGAGGCTCCGTCACGAGTCCGTCTCCATACTCGCTCTAGCCGTCTGAAATCCCGCTTCATTTTCCGGAGCTCCTCAGTAAACCAAGGGGCCCGGTTTCGACGGGGTCGCAGAGGGCGCTTAGGCGCGATCTCATCAATGGCTGCCCAAAGCCGGTTATTCCAGTCCTCCACAAGGTCATCTAATGAGTCGCCAGGAGGAGCAGGGTTCCGCAAGGCTTGTCGGAATCTATCAGGATCCATCAGTTTTCGCGGACGAGCCCAAATAGGTTCGCCACCCGAGCCGGGGAGGAGCGGGAAGTCTATCTTGGCTTTCAGAGCGTAGTGATCAGACCATGGCACTTCCACAGCAGGGAGCATGATCACATCTATGCCAGCCCCAAAGATCAGATCCAGCGTGTGGCCTGCTTGATGAGTGGGGCCCAAAACAACCTGGGAGAGCCCTAGTGTTGCCATGGAATTCACTAGGTCCAGAGCCTGTGAGGAGGGAGCGGCATCGGCATGGACGTTGAAGTCTCCCAAAACCAGTAGGTTTGGGAACTCCAAGGCCCAGCCCGCCACCACCTCCAGCAGGTCTGACAGGGTGGCTGCAGGTGTGCTGGGTGGTCGGTACACCAGCCAGACAGCCAAGCTCTCCTTGGTGCCCCACACGAGACCAACACATTCAATGCCGGAGATCGCCGGTGATGGCAGAGCTCTGAAAGAGCAATCCTCCCGGAATAACAACGCTATGAAATTGTGATCCCGGGGCTTAGGGATTTTTTCAAAAAAATCTTTTTCTGCCGGTTAAGTTGTCGAGGGCTGATTTCTTTTCCTGTGATAAAAAGCCTTCTGTTTCGACCGCCAAACCTCTCAGGGGAGCATTTGCAACCATTTGGCACCATTTTTGAATGAATGGCCGAGAGTCAGATTTTATTTTTTTTTAAAAAAAAAGTAAAGTGGTGGAATAGTAGTAAAATAGCAGTAAAGTAGTAGTAACGCAGTAGTAAAATAGTAGTAAAATGGAAGTAAGGCAGTAGTGAAACAGCAGTAAGCAGTAAAGTAGTAGTAAAGCTGTAGTAAAATGGTCCAATAGTAAAGTGGTGGAATAGTAGTAAAATAGCTCTAAAGTAGTAGTAAAGTTGTAATAAAATTGTACTAAAGTAGTAGTAAAATGATAGTAAAGTAGTAGTAAAGCAGTAGTAAAGTAGTAGTAAAATGGTAGTAAAGCTGTAGTAAAGCAGTAGTAAAATAGTAGTAAGGCAGCAGTAAAGTAGTAGTAAAGTGGTAGTAAAGCTGTAGTAGAGCAGTAGTAAAGTAGTAGTAAAGCAGCAGTAAAGTGGTAGTACAGTAGTAGTAAAATGGTAGTAAAGCAGTAGTAAGAATGACCTCAGAAGTGTTCGTTGTACAAAAAGGCGCCATGTTGGTAGCCTCAATCACAGAGGTTTTTCCAATTGTTTCCAAATAAAGTAGTAGGTCCTGGGGAATGGCTTCTCAGTGTTTGTATGTTGATCCCTGTTTACACTATTATGTTAAAAAGTACACCAGAATTTACTGGCGTTGGATATTTTGGGTCCCAAAATGTCCCCGCCAGCAGTGGCTGCATTAATTCCTTTAGTCAGAACTGAGCGATGGGCAACACACTGTCGTGAGTCAGGAGCTGTGTGAGGAGCCAGTAGTCAAAATCAGGGATTTCAGATAGATTATATCTTACCGGCCCAGTGGTTTTTCCTACTTTCTTCGGTAGGCACCATTTTTGAGTGAATGGCCGAAAGTCAGATTTTTCATCAAATTGTGACCCCGGGGCTTAGGGATTTTTTCAAAAAAATCCCTTTTTTCCGGTTAAGTTGTTGAGGGCTGATTTCTTTTCATGTGATAAAAAGCCTTCTGTTTCGACCGCCAAACCTCTCAGGGGAGCATTTGCAACCGTTTGGCACCATTTTTGAGTGAATGTCCGAAAGTCAGATTTTTCATCAAATTGTGACCCCGGGGCTTAGGGATTTTTTCAAAAAAATCCTTTTTTTCCGGTTAAGTTGTTGAGAGCTGATTTCTTTTCATGTGATAAAAAGCCTTCTGTTTTGACCGCCAAACCTCTCAGGGGAGCATTTGCAACCGTTTGGCACCATTTTTGAGTGAATGGCCGAAAGTCAGATTTTTGATCTAATTGTGACCCCGGGGCTTAGGGATTTTTTCAAAAAAATCCTTTTTTTCCGGTTAAGTTGTTGAGGGCTGATTTCTTTTCATGTGATAAAAAGCCTTCTGTTTCGACCGCCAAACCTCTCAGGGGAGCATTTGCAACCGTTTGGCACCATTTTTGAGTGAATGGCCGAAAGTCAGATTTTTCATCAAATTGTGACCCCGGGGCTTAGGGATTTTTTCAAAAAAATCCCTTTTTTCCGGTTAAGTTGTTGAGAGCTGATTTCTTTTCATGTGATAAAAAGCCTTCTGTTTTGACCGCCAAACCTCTCAGGGGAGCATTTGCAACCGTTTGGCACCATTTTTGAGTGAATGGCCGAAAGTCAGATTTTTGATCTAATTGTGACCCCGGGGCTTAGGGATTTAAAAATATATATATATATATATCTGCAAGTTAAGTTGTCGAGGGCTGATTTCTTTTCCTGTGATAAAAAGCCTTCTGTTTCGACCGCCAAACCTCTCAGGGGTGTATTTGCTTCCGTTTGGCACCATTTTTGAGTGGTGGAATAGTAGTAAAATAGCTTTAAAGTAGTACTAAAGTAGTAGTAAAATTATTGTAAAACAGTAGTGAAGTAGTAGTAATGTAGTAGTAAAATGGCAGTAAAGTAGTATTAAAATGGTAGTAAAGTAGTAGTAAAATGGTAGTAAAGTAGTAGTAAAATGATAGTCAAGTAGTAGTAAAGCGGTAGTAAAGTAGTAGTAAAGCAGTATTAAAGTAGTAGTAAGAATGACCTCAGAAGTGTTCATTGTACAAAAAGTCGCCATGTTGGAAGCCTCAATCACAGAGGTTTTTCCAGTTGTTTCCATATCAAGTAGTGGGGCGGGGGGAAAGGCTTCTCAGTGTATGATGGTTGATCCCTGTTTATTCTATTATGTTAAAAAGTACACCAGAATTTAGTGGCGTTGGATATTTTGGGTCCCAAAATGTCCCCGCCAGCAGTGGCTGCATAAAATCCTTTAGTCAGAACAGAGCGATGGGCAACACACTGTCGTGAGTCAGGAGCTGTGTGAGGAGCCACTTGTCAAAACTGAGGTGAGGACAAAAGCATACCCTCCAACATTTCTCCGATGAAAATAGGGGTGCCCTGTTCTGTAACAACAATTTTACTACAGTGGTACTAAACTTTGTACGAAATGTTCCTTTCATATCTCCAATTTTCTCGAACAGATCTCTGGTTCTTCCCATTCTGTTGTTTTCCTCTCTTGTTTGCATTGCTCGTTTAAGAAGGCCTTCTTGTCTCTCCTTGCTATTCTTTGGAAATCTGCATTCAATTTCCTGTATCTTTCACTATCTCCCTCGCATTTTGCTTGCCTTCTCTCCTCCGCTATTTGTAAGGCCTCGTTGGACAGCCACTTTGCTTTCTTGCATTTCCTTTTCATTGGGATGGTTTTCGTTGTTGCCTCCTGTACAATGTTACGAGCCTCCATCCATAGTTCTTCAGGCACTCTGTCCACCAAATCTAAATCCTTAAACCTGTTCCTCACTTCCACTGTGTATTCATAAGGGATTTGACTTAGATTATATCTTACCGGCCCAGTGGTTTTCCCTACTTTCTTCAGTTTAAGTTTGAATTTTGCTATAAGAAGCTGATGATCTGAGCCCCAGTCAGCTCCAGGTCTTGTTTTTGCTGACTGTATAGAGCCTCTCCATCTTTGGCTGCAGAGAATATAATCAATCTGATTTCGATGCTGCCCATCTGGTGATGTCCATGTGTAGAGTCGTCTCTTGGGTTGTTGGAAAAGCGTGTTTGTGATGACCAGCTTGTTCTCTTGACAGAACTCTATTAGCCTTTGCCCTGCTTCGTTTTGATCTCCAAGGCCAAACTTGCCAGTTGTTCCTTTTATCTCTTGCCTCCCTACTTTAGCATTCCAATCCCCTATAATGAGAAGAACATCCTTCTTTGGTGTCACTTCTATAAGGTGTTGTTAGTCTTCATAGAATTGGTCAATTTCAGTTTCTTCAGCACCAGTAGTTGGTGCATAAACTTGGATTACTGTGATGTTAAAAGGTCTGCCTTGGATTCGTATCGAGATCATTCTATCATTCTATTCTATGTATAACTCCATACCATCCAACATTTCTCCCATGAACATAGGGATGTCCTAAGGAAAAGCAGGATAACATCAGAAACCAGGACAGCTTCAATAAATCTGGGACAGTCCCGGGAAAATTAGGGACAACTGGAAGGTTTGCAAAAGTGGGGAAGTTAAGATCAAGGAACAAGAGAGAAGTCATGAGTGAAGGACAAGCCAAAGGAGATTTTGAGGGAGGAGGCTTATTGGTTTGTTCTTGTTCTTGTTTTTATTGTGTATTTGGTGTTTTTTACCTTGCATTTTTAAGTTGTAAACCAACCTTAAATCTACGGATGAAGGGCAGTATATACAATTAAGAAAATAGTAACAATACTATTGGTTACTATAGACAAGCATGCCATTGTTCAGGAAGGTCTACTCTATTAATAGGGGTATAAATAGTAAAGTAGTATAAGCAATAAAGTAGCAGTAGTAAAGTGGAAGTAAAGTGGTAGTAAAGCAATAGTAAATCAGAAGTGAAGTAGCAGTTAAGTAATGGTAAAACAATAGTAAAGTGATGGAATAGTAGTAAAATAGCAGTAAAGTAGTAGTAATGCAGTAGTAAAATAGTAGTAAAATGGAAGTAAGGCAGTAGTGAAACACAGTAAGCAGTAAAGTAGTAGTAAAGCGGTAGTAAAATGGTCCAATAGTAAAGTGGTGGAATAGTAGTAAAATAGCTCTAAAGTAGTAGTAAAGTTGTAGTAAAATTGTACTCAAGTAGTAGTAAAATGATAGTAAAGTAGTAGTAAAGTAGTAAAATAGCTCTAAAGTGGTAGTAAAGTTGTAGTAAAATTGTACTAAAGTAGTAGTAAAATGGTAGTAAAACAGTACTAAAGTAGTAGTAAAATGGTAGTGAAGCAATAGTAAAATAGTAGTAAAGTGGTAGTAAAGTGGTAGTAAAGTAGCAGTAAAGTGGTAGTAAAGCAGTAGTAAAGTGGTAGTAAAGTAGTAGTAAAGTGGTAGTAAAGCGGTAGTAAAGCAGTAGTAAAATGGTAGTAAAATGGTAGTAAAGTGGTAGTAAAATGGTAGTAAAGTAGTAGTAAAGTGGTAGTAAAATGGTAGTAAAGCAGTAGTAAGAATGACCTCAGAAGTGTTCGTTGTACAAAAACGTGCCATGTTGGTAGCCTCAATCACAGAGGTTTTTCCTATTGTTTCCATATAAAGTAGTGGGGCGGGGGGAATGGCTTCTCCGTGTTTGTATGTTGATCCCTGTTTACACTATTATGTTAAAAAGTACACCAGAATTTACTGGCGCTGGATATTTTGGGTCCCAAAATGTCCCCGCCAGCAGTGGCTGCATTAATTCCTTTAGTCAGAACTGAGCGATGGGCAACACACTGTCGTGAGTCAGGAGCTGTGTGAGGAGCCAGTAGTCAAAATCAGGGATTTCAGTTAGATTATATCTTACCGGCCCAGTGGTTTTTCCTACTTTCTTCAGTAGGCACCATTTTTGAGTGAAAGGCCGAAAGTCAGATTTTTGATGAAATTGTGACCCTGGGGCTTAGGTATTTTTTCAAAAAAATCTTTTTCGGCGGGTTAAGTTCTCGAGGGCTGATTTCTTTTCCTGAGATAAAAAGCCTTGTGTTTCGACTGCCAAACCTCTCAGGGGTGCATTTGCATCCGTTTGGCACCATTTTTGAGTGGTGGAATAGTAGTAAAATAGCTTTAAAGTAGTAGTAAAGTAGTAGTAAAATTGTAGTAAAGTAGTAGTAAAATGATCGTAAAACAGTAGTGAAGTAGTAGTATAATGGCATTAAAGTAGTAGTAAAATGGTAGTAAAGTAGTAAAATGGTAGTAAAGTAGTAGTAAGATGTTAGTCAAGTAGTAGTAAGATGGTAGTCAAGTAGTAGTAAAGCAGTAGTAAAGTAGTAGTAAAACAGTATTAAAGTAGTAGTAAGAATGACCTCAGAAGTGTTCGTTGTACAAAAAGGCGCCATGTTGGTAGCCTCAATCACAGAGGTTTTTCCAGTTGTTTCCATATAAAGTAGTGGGGCGGGGGGAAAGGCTTCTCAGTGTTTGATGGTTGATCCCTGTTTACACTATAATAATAATAATAATAATAATAATAATAATAATAATAATAATAATATTTTATTTATACCCCGCCCTCCCCAGCCAAGGCCGGGCTCAGAGCGGCTTACAAACAATAATAAAAACAAGATGAATGATTACAACTTAAAAACAAAAATAAAATACAGCATTAAAATAATGGAACATTAAAATATTAAAATGTAGCCTCATCGCAGGAGGAGAAGGAAAAGAAAGGGGGGGAAAAAAGAGAGAGAGGGAGGGAATCAAATTGGCTCCAAGCCAAAGGCCAGGTGGAACAACTCTGTCTTACAGGCCCTGCAGGGCCCTGGTCTCATGAGGCAGAGCGTTCCACCAGGCCGGAGCCAGAGTTGAAAAGGCCCTGGCTCTGGTTGAAGCCAATCTAACTTCTTTAGGGCCTGGGACCACTTGGGTGTTGTTATTTATGGACCTTGAGGCTCTCCGTGGGGCATACCAGGAGAGGCGGTCCCGAAGGTACGAGGGTCCTAGGCCGTGAAGGGCTTTAAAGGTCAAAAGCAGCACCTTAAATCTGACCCTGTACTCCACCGGGAGCCAGTGCAGCTTGAAAAGCACTGGGTGAATATGCTCCCATGGCAGAGACCCTGTGAGGAGCCTCGCTGCAGCATTCTGTACCCGCTGGAGTTTCTGGGACAGCTTCAAGGGCAGCCCCGCATAGAGCGAATTACAGTAGTCAAGCCTGGAGATGACCGTCGCATGGATCACTGTGGCCAGGTCGGGGCGGGAAAGGTAAGGGACCAACTGCTTGATGCGGCAAAGGTGGAAAAATGTCGCCTTGGCTGTTGCTGTAACTTGCGCCTCCATGGAAAGGGAGGCATCAAGGATTACACCCAAACTCTTAACGGAAGGCAATGGCACTAATTGGGCCCCCGCAAGAGAAGGGAGTTGGTCCCTCATCCCCATGCCACCCCGACCTAGCCATAGGACCTCTGTCTTCAAAGGATTTAGTTTCAATTGGCTCCCACGAAACCATCCAGCCACAGCTTCCAAGCATCTGGTCAGTGTGTTCGGGGCCGAGTCAGTGTGGCCATCCATCAGCAGATAGAGCTGAGTGTCATCAGCATATTGGTGACAGCCCAGCCCAAAGCTCCGGATAATCTGGGCAAGGGGGCGCATAAAGATGTTAAAAAGCACCGGGGAGAGAATTGCGCCCTGCGGCACTCCACACACCAAGGAGTGGCGCGACGACATTTCCCTCCCTAGTGCCACCCTCTGTCCCCGACCAGAGATAAAAGAGCACAACCAGTTACGGGCTATGCCCTGTATCCCCACGTCTGCAAGGCGGTGGTCCAGAAGATCATGATCGACCATGTCAAAGGCTGCTGACAAATCTAAAAGGATCAGCAGTCCTGACCCGCCTCGATCCAGTTGTCTACGGAGATCATCTGTTAGGGCAACCAGAGCCGTCTCCGTCCCAAAACCAGGACGGAAACCGGACTGAAATGGGTCTAATGCCGATGTTTCCTCCAGAAACCTACCAAGCTGTTCAGCAACCGCTCTCTCAATTACCTTACCCAGGTATGGAAGATTTGAAACTGGGCGGTAATTGGATAGGTCTAAGGGATCTAATGAAGTTTTTTTTAAGAGTGGACACACCACTGCTTCCTTCAATTCCCCTGGGAATGTCCCCGTGTCAAGGGACAAATTGATAATTTCAACCAGGGGGGTCCGCACAACATCTGGACACTCCCTAATCAGCCAAGACGGGCACGGATCAAGGAGGCAGGTGGTGGGCCTACCAACTTGGAGGAATCTATCCACATCAGTAGGGAGTATCCGATCGAAATGGTCCAACACTGGACCTGAAGTCAGTCGAGGGGCCTCCAGTTCAGTCACTGTATCTAAATTGGCAGGGAGGTCACGGCGGAGCAACAGGACTTTCTCTGCAAAAAAACTCGCGAATGCCTCACAGCTGTGGGTCGAATTTGTGCTTAAATTTGGTTGTCCTCTTAAGGACGTTATTGACCTAATTATTTTAAAAGGTTGTGCCGGGTGAGAGCTAGCGGATGCAATGGAAGCTGCAAAGTAAGATTTCTTAGCAGCTTTCATAGCCATCTCATAGGCTTTCATAAGCGTCCTATAAGATGTTCTTGAGGCTCCGTCACGAGTCCGTCTCCATACTCGCTCTAGCCGTCTGAAATCCCGCTTCATTTTCCGGAGCTCCTCAGTAAACCAAGGGGCCCGGTTTCGACGGGGTCGCAGAGGGCGCTTAGGCGCGATCTCATCAATGGCTGCCCAAAGCCGGTTATTCCAGTCCTCCACAAGGTCATCTAATGAGTCGCCAGGAGGAGCAGGGTTCCGCAAGGCTTGTCGGAATCTATCAGGATCCATCAGTTTTCGCGGACGAGCCCAAATAGGTTCGCCACCCGAGCCGGGGAGGAGCGGGAAGTCTATCTTGGCTTTCAGAGCGTAGTGATCAGACCATGGCACTTCCACAGCAGGGAGCATGATCACATCTATGCCAGCCCCAAAGATCAGATCCAGCGTGTGGCCTGCTTGATGAGTGGGGCCCAAAACAACCTGGGAGAGCCCTAGTGTTGCCATGGAATTCACTAGGTCCAGAGCCTGTGAGGAGGGAGCGGCATCGGCATGGACGTTGAAGTCTCCCAAAACCAGTAGGTTTGGGAACTCCAAGGCCCAGCCCGCCACCACCTCCAGCAGGTCTGACAGGGTGGCTGCAGGTGTGCTGGGTGGTCGGTACACCAGCCAGACAGCCAAGCTCTCCTTGGTGCCCCACACGAGACCAACACATTCAATGCCGGAGATCGCCGGTGATGGCAGAGCTCTGAAAGAGCAATCCTCCCGGAATAACAACGCTATGAAATTGTGATCCCGGGGCTTAGGGATTTTTTCAAAAAAATCTTTTTCTGCCGGTTAAGTTGTCGAGGGCTGATTTCTTTTCCTGTGATAAAAAGCCTTCTGTTTCGACCGCCAAACCTCTCAGGGGAGCATTTGCAACCATTTGGCACCATTTTTGAATGAATGGCCGAGAGTCAGATTTTATTTTTTTAAAAAAAAAAAGTAAAGTGGTGGAATAGTAGTAAAATAGCAGTAAAGTAGTAGTAACGCAGTAGTAAAATAGTAGTAAAATGGAAGTAAGGCAGTAGTGAAACAGCAGTAAGCAGTAAAGTAGTAGTAAAGCTGTAGTAAAATGGTCCAATAGTAAAGTGGTGGAATAGTAGTAAAATAGCTCTAAAGTAGTAGTAAAGTTGTAATAAAATTGTACTAAAGTAGTAGTAAAATGATAGTAAAGTAGTAGTAAAGCAGTAGTAAAGTAGTAGTAAAATGGTAGTAAAGCTGTAGTAAAGCAGTAGTAAAATAGTAGTAAGGCAGCAGTAAAGTAGTAGTAAAGTGGTAGTAAAGCTGTAGTAGAGCAGTAGTAAAGTATTAGTAAAGCAGCAGTAAAGTGGTAGTACAGTAGTAGTAAAATGGTAGTAAAGCAGTAGTAAAAATGACCTCAGAAGTGTTCGTTGTACAAAAAGGCGCCATGTTGGTAGCCTCAATCACAGAGGTTTTTCCAATTGTTTCCAAATAAAGTAGTAGGTCCTGGGGAATGGCTTCTCAGTGTTTGTATGTTGATCCCTGTTTACACTATTATGTTAAAAAGTACACCAGAATTTACTGGCGTTGGATATTTTGGGTCCCAAAATGTCCCCGCCAGCAGTGGCTGCATTAATTCCTTTAGTCAGAACTGAGCGATGGGCAACACACTGTCGTGAGTCAGGAGCTGTGTGAGGAGCCAGTAGTCAAAATCAGGGATTTCAGATAGATTATATCTTACCGGCCCAGTGGTTTTTCCTACTTTCTTCGGTAGGCACCATTTTTGAGTGAATGGCCGAAAGTCAGATTTTTCATCAAATTGTGACCCCGGGGCTTAGGGATTTTTTCAAAAAAATCCTTTTTTTCCGGTTAAGTTGTTGAGAGCTGATTTCTTTTCATGTGATAAAAAGCCTTCTGTTTTGACCGCCAAACCTCTCAGGGGAGCATTTGCAACCGTTTGGCACCATTTTTGAGTGAATGGCCGAAAGTCAGATTTTTGATCTAATTGTGACCCCGGGGCTTAGGGATTTAAAAATATATATATATATATATCTGCAAGTTAAGTTGTCGAGGGCTGATTTCTTTTCCTGTGATAAAAAGCCTTCTGTTTCGACCGCCAAACCTCTCAGGGGTGTATTTGCTTCCGTTTGGCACCATTTTTGAGTGGTGGAATAGTAGTAAAATAGCTTTAAAGTAGTACTAAAGTAGTAGTAAAATTATTGTAAAACAGTAGTGAAGTAGTAGTAATGTAGTAGTAAAATGGCAGTAAAGTAGTATTAAAATGGTAGTAAAGTAGTAGTAAAATGGTAGTAAAGTAGTAGTAAAATGATAGTCAAGTAGTAGTAAAGCGGTAGTAAAGTAGTAGTAAAGCAGTATTAAAGTAGTAGTAAGAATGACCTCAGAAGTGTTCATTGTACAAAAAGTCGCCATGTTGGAAGCCTCAATCACAGAGGTTTTTCCAGTTGTTTCCATATCAAGTAGTGGGGCGGGGGGAAAGGCTTCTCAGTGTATGATGGTTGATCCCTGTTTATTCTATTATGTTAAAAAGTACACCAGAATTTAGTGGCGTTGGATATTTTGGGTCCCAAAATGTCCCCGCCAGCAGTGGCTGCATAAAATCCTTTAGTCAGAACAGAGCGATGGGCAACACACTGTCGTGAGTCAGGAGCTGTGTGAGGAGCCACTTGTCAAAACTGAGGTGAGGACAAAAGCATACCCTCCAACATTTCTCCGATGAAAATAGGGGTGCCCTGTTCTGTAACAACAATTTTACTACAGTGGTACTAAACTTTGTACGAAATGTTCCTTTCATATCTCCAATTTTCTCGAACAGATCTCTGGTTCTTCCCATTCTGTTGTTTTCCTCTCTTGTTTGCATTGCTCGTTTAAGAAGGCCTTCTTGTCTCTCCTTGCTATTCTTTGGAAATCTGCATTCAATTTCCTGTATCTTTCACTATCTCCCTCGCATTTTGCTTGCCTTCTCTCCTCCGCTATTTGTAAGGCCTCGTTGGACAGCCACTTTGCTTTCTTGCATTTCCTTTTCATTGGGATGGTTTTCGTTGTTGCCTCCTGTACAATGTTACGAGCCTCCATCCATAGTTCTTCAGGCACTCTGTCCACCAAATCTAAATCCTTAAACCTGTTCGTCACTTCCACTGTGTATTCATAAGGGATTTGACTTAGATTATATCTTACCGGCCCAGTGGTTTTCCCTACTTTCTTCAGTTTAAGTTTGAATTTTGCTATAAGAAGCTGATGATCTGAGCCCCAGTCAGCTCCAGGTCTTGTTTTTGCTGACTGTATAGAGCCTTTCCATCTTTGGCTGCAGAGAATATAATCAATCTGATTTCGATGCTGCCCATCTGGTGATGTCCATGTGTAGAGTCGTCTCTTGGGTTGTTGGAAAAGCGTGTTTGTGATGACCAGCTTGTTCTCTTGACAGAACTCTATTAGCCTTTGCCCTGCTTCGTTTTGATCTCCAAGGCCAAACTTGCCAGTTGTTCCTTTTATCTCTTGCCTCCCTACTTTAGCATTCCAATCCCCTATAATGAGAAGAACATCCTTCTTTGGTGTCACTTCTATAAGGTGTTGTTAGTCTTCATAGAATTGGTCAATTTCAGTTTCTTCAGCACCAGTAGTTGGTGCATAAACTTGGATTACTGTGATGTTAAAAGGTCTGCCTTGGATTCGTATCGAGATCATTCTATCATTCTATTCTATGTATAACTCCATACCATCCAACATTTCTCCCATGAACATAGGGATGTCCTAAGGAAAAGCAGGATAACATCAGAAACCAGGACAGCTTCAATAAATCTGGGACAGTCCCGGGAAAATTAGGGACAACTGGAAGGTTTGCAAAAGTGGGGAAGTTAAGATCAAGGAACAAGAGAGAAGTCATGAGTGAAGGACAAGCCAAAGGAGATTTTGAGGGAGGAGGCTTATTGGTTTGTTCTTGTTCTTGTTTTTATTGTGTATTTGGTGTTTTTTACCTTGCATTTTTAAGTTGTAAACCAACCTTAAATCTACGGATGAAGGGCAGTATATACAATTAAGAAAATAGTAACAATACTATTGGTTACTATAGACAAGCATGCCATTGTTCAGGAAGGTCTACTCTATTAATAGGGGTATAAATAGTAAAGTAGTATAAGCAATAAAGTAGCAGTAGTAAAGTGGAAGTAAAGTGGTAGTAAAGCAATAGTAAATCAGAAGTGAAGTAGCAGTTAAGTAATGGTAAAACAATAGTAAAGTGATGGAATAGTAGTAAAATAGCAGTAAAGTAGTAGTAATGCAGTAGTAAAATAGTAGTAAAATGGAAGTAAGGCAGTAGTGAAACACAGTAAGCAGTAAAGTAGTAGTAAAGCGGTAGTAAAATGGTCCAATAGTAAAGTGGTGGAATAGTAGTAAAATAGCTCTAAAGTAGTAGTAAAGTTGTAGTAAAATTGTACTCAAGTAGTAGTAAAATGATAGTAAAGTAGTAGTAAAGTAGTAAAATAGCTCTAAAGTGGTAGTAAAGTTGTAGTAAAATTGTACTAAAGTAGTAGTAAAATGGTAGTAAAACAGTACTAAAGTAGTAGTAAAATGGTAGTGAAGCAATAGTAAAATAGTAGTAAAGTGGTAGTAAAGTGGTAGTAAAGTAGCAGTAAAGTGGTAGTAAAGCAGTAGTAAAGTGGTAGTAAAGTAGTAGTAAAGTGGTAGTAAAGCGGTAGTAAAGCAGTAGTAAAGTGGTAGTAAAATGGTAGTAAAGTGGTAGTAAAATGGTAGTAAAGTAGTAGTAAAGTGGTAGTAAAATGGTAGTAAAGCAGTAGTAAGAATGACCTCAGAAGTGTTCGTTGTACAAAAACGTGCCATGTTGGTAGCCTCAATCACAGAGGTTTTTCCTATTGTTTCCATATAAAGTAGTGGGGCGGGGGGAATGGCTTCTCCGTGTTTGTATGTTGATCCCTGTTTACACTATTATGTTAAAAAGTACACCAGAATTTACTGGCGCTGGATATTTTGGGTCCCAAAATGTCCCCGCCAGCAGTGGCTGCATTAATTCCTTTAGTCAGAACTGAGCGATGGGCAACACACTGTCGTGAGTCAGGAGCTGTGTGAGGAGCCAGTAGTCAAAATCAGGGATTTCAGTTAGATTATATCTTACCGGCCCAGTGGTTTTTCCTACTTTCTTCAGTAGGCACCATTTTTGAGTGAAAGGCCGAAAGTCAGATTTTTGATGAAATTGTGACCCTGGGGCTTAGGTATTTTTTCAAAAAAATCTTTTTCGGCGGGTTAAGTTCTCGAGGGCTGATTTCTTTTCCTGAGATAAAAAGCCTTGTGTTTCGACTGCCAAACCTCTCAGGGGTGCATTTGCATCCGTTTGGCACCATTTTTGAGTGGTGGAATAGTAGTAAAATAGCTTTAAAGTAGTAGTAAAGTAGTAGTAAAATTGTAGTAAAGTAGTAGTAAAATGATCGTAAAACAGTAGTGAAGTAGTAGTATAATGGCATTAAAGTAGTAGTAAAATGGTAGTAAAGTAGTAAAATGGTAGTAAAGTAGTAGTAAGATGTTAGTCAAGTAGTAGTAAGATGGTAGTCAAGTAGTAGTAAAGCAGTAGTAAAGTAGTAGTAAAACAGTATTAAAGTAGTAGTAAGAATGACCTCAGAAGTGTTCGTTGTACAAAAAGGCGCCATGTTGGTAGCCTCAATCACAGAGGTTTTTCCAGTTGTTTCCATATAAAGTAGTGGGGCGGGGGGAAAGGCTTCTCAGTGTTTGATGGTTGATCCCTGTTTACACTATAATAATAATAATAATAATAATAATAATAATAATAATAATAATAATAATATTTTATTTATACCCCGCCCTCCCCAGCCAAGGCCGGGCTCAGAGCGGCTTACAAACAATAATAAAAACAAGATGAATGATTACAACTTAAAAACAAAAATAAAATACAACATTAAAATAATGGAACATTAAAATATTAAAATGTAGCCTCATCGCAGGAGGAGAAGGAAAAGAAAGGGGGGGAAAAAAGAGAGAGAGGGAGGGAATCAAATTGGCTCCAAGCCAAAGGCCTGGTGGAACGCTCTGTCCTGAGAC